>NW_028270136.1:4124166-4435000 GCF_056152115.1 Neolamprologus brichardi
AGACTGCAGCATTCTGTTTTGAATATAAAAGTTTGCACTAGTTTTCTACCATTTTAGCGACACTGGCAGGGAGCTAGAAGCTTATTCAGCTGGCTTTCAACTGAACAAGCCCACATAGTGTGCCTCACATAGCCGCGCGTTTTTGCTTCCATTTGAGTTCAGTCTGAGCAGATGATGAGCCCAGCTTCACTTTAGTGCCAATGGTATGTAAATGAGTAGTAAATGACACTAATTAGTTGGACGGAAGCTTAAAGTGCTGGCATGCTGCACCACAAAACAAAATTACGTATACACTCGCTGGCCAGTTGATTAGGTACACCTTGGGTTGTCATGATAGTGGGTACGTAGCAGTCATAAAGGGCTGGACAGTGTGCCAAGATCATATCCCCAGTAAAATTATGTCACAATTTCATTTCATTTCATTTATTTCACACTTGGTACAACAATTCAAACAAACCAACCACACTTTCTATCAAAAACACTACAACCATGTGTGAAAAGGAGCAGGAAGAAGAAAATATTCTTATTAAACCCCGCCCCCTATCTACAATCCAATTTATATTACAAGTGGGCACCAAAAATCAGGGAACAAACTAACATTAACATTTATCTGCGGTCCTAACCCAAACCAAACAACAAATTTACAATCAGAATAACCGCTCCACATAGTAACAAGGAGAAAAATAAAATTAAAATAAATAAAACAAAAAATTATAATGGATCCTTTTTCAGTGAACTCCAATTTCATTCACATTCTTCATATTGAGTTATCGTTTTAAGCATGTAACACTTTTTAAAACAATGTAAATTTATACAATTCTTTAAATTATAATGAAGTGAGTTCCACAGTCTCAGGTGGCAGAGCGGATCAGCCACTAACCAGAAGGTCGGTGGTTCGATCCCCGGCTGCTCCAGTCTGCATGCCAAATATCCTTGGGCAAGATACTAACCCCGTGTTGCTCTCCGATGCATCCATCGGAGTGTGAATGCGTACGAATGTTAGATACTCAGCACTTAAACTTAGAAGTGCTTGTGTGAATGGGTGTGATTGGGTGAATGAATTAGCTGTATAAAGCGCTTTGAGTGCTCGGACAGAGTAGAAAAGCGCTTTATAAGAACCAGTCCAGTCCACAGTCGTATACCCCTAACTGTTGGACTCATTAATCTTTGTGTAGTCCTAGCTAACTGATGCTTAAAATAAAATTTCCTTCTACTATCTTCTCCCCCTGAACACAATAAAAATACTCTTTGTAACTTAAAGGGCAAAATATTATTTTTAGCTTTAAAAATAATTAATAGTGTCTGTAATTTCACTAAATCTCCTAATTTTAATAATTTCGATTTTATAAATAATGTATTTTTATGTTCTCTATATTTAACATTATGAATCATTCGTATCACTTTCTTCTGTAATAAGTTTAGAGGTTTTATAGTATTCTCATATGTATTCCCCCAGACTTCAATACAGTAACTAAAATATGAAAAAAACAATGAAAAATATAAAATGTGCATTGTTTTAAAGCAATCAGCCTGAACTGTTAATACGAGGCAGGGAGGATCCATGCTTTCATGTTGTTTATACCAAACGTGACCCCACCTGAACGCTGTACAAGAAGTCGAGACTCATCGTACCAGGCGACTTTATTCCGATCTGCTCATGTGAACTCAAGATTAGCTGACAGGAGTGGCAACCCAGTGTGGTCTTCTGCCGTTGTAGTCCATCTGCATCGAGCTTCAACACCACGTGTGTTCACAGATGCTCTTCTGCATACTTTGGTTATAACATGTGGTTATGTTATTTTATTTTATGGTGTGTTAGTATTGTAGTTGGTAGGTTATCTTGGCGTAGTGTTAAATCGAAGCACTACGAAACAGCTCGTGTGTATCCAAAAGCAAACAAAATTAGTGTAAAACTCACAGAATCCTGAAATGCAAAATTAGGAAGATGATGTTTTTTAGGGGTTATTTGCTAAAATGTAACAAGTTGTGCCAATTCAGACAGCTTTAAAATGTTCTCCTTTTCCCATCAAACATTTCTATATTGGTAAATATTGTGATATAGTGTTCTGTCATCCATGCCCAGTATCACCTATATTTTTATTATAATTAAAATCTGTCTTAATTTCATGTCTCTTAAATAGGACTGCAGTAAAATGGTTGTTAGCTACTGTAGGGAACACTAGAGGTCACCCTATCCCCGTGTAAACATGTACGATCCATTAACTGGTGACTCCAGCTCTTCAAGCGTGATCATCTTTAAGGGTGACGATGCCAAACGCTTGTTTTATCCATTTCTCATCCATCTGCTTGCATGTACTTTAGCAACATGCGTCCAACAGCAGCATATAATGTGTTCATTGTAGGACACGCCCTCACCACGTCTGCTGTTCTCACTTACAGGCACAACTACAAAGACTACTCCATGGAGTCTCGCACACAGTTCAGGGTGCACGCTGCTCTTGCCAAACTCAAGGCTGATCCCGGTGAGGATGATGACACCCACCTCTAAGACTGCTCGGGCTCCTTCCGCTGGAGTCTCCGATTCCCCTCACAGTTACAGCTACTTCAGTTTTTGACCAAAGTGCCTTTTTCAACAAGTGTACGCTGGGTATGGTATTGCTGTGGTCAGGTTTACCTTTGTGTGGTCATATGCACTCCACAATTTAAGCTGGACAAAGGTCTGTAGAATATTTGAGGCACAGCTGAGGGACCTTTAATTTCACCACCTTCCACAGGTTAACACACTCATAGGCCATGGTTTTATTGTTTACACTGATAAACACCAAATCTTAATTGGAAGCCACGAGAAATATTTAATAGAATTAAAACCTAATGAAATGCAATGAATTTATTTTACTGTTCTAAAAGAGCTCTGTGTAACATGCAGTAGTCACTCCTGTGACGTCTAAGTACTACGAACCCTAACACATTAAAATATGATATTTGGCTTCTGGAAGTAATGTTTCTCCCAAATGTGGACTTTTTTTTATTCTGCATTCCTACAGACACACAAACTTTAATTTACCCTCAAAGTTTTTATTTTTCCCCACCAGTGAGTTTGGGTTGGTTACTTCATCGTCACCGATGAGAACTTGGACCTTACAGGGTTAGACGCTGCTACTGCCACAGGTTTGGTAGTGTATGAGGTGTTGAGATGGCTAGAGCATTTCATGTGCAGCTGCACAAACATATTTTAGACAAAGATAACGAGCATGAAGGAGGACTGGCTCGTGTACGGGTGCAGCATAAGAGCACGGCAGAGCCGGTGAGGCTAAACTACGGCGTACTGCTGTTCACACTCAGCGCGTCGGTGTGCTCGAATGAATTGCGAGTGTAAAAATTATTTTTGTATAAATAAATTGTTCTTATGTTCTGCAATCATGAAAATTGCTGAACTTGGCCTCGTGTCATGCTTTAAACACACCCACACCACCTGTGCAGAGGTTGTATTTATTTGGAGCAGTCCTGAAAAACAAAGTTGGAATCGTCACGTCTTCACAGAAGGACAAAACTTATTTTTAGTCATTTTAACGGTTCCTTTGAACTGTACTACACAGCACACCTTCAAAACTATCAAACACAATCTGACCCAGGCCCAACAGTTATTTACGTCTTTAACGACTCGGTCCAAGACTACGAGGAGGCAGCAGGAGGTGCATCGGAGCCTGTTGCCTGTTCCTCTCTCAGTCTGCGTTTCATTAGTTTCTTCTTCTTCTTCTCTTCCTTTTCTATTTCAGCAACCATTTCCAAGAACTTGGGGCTGCGGGGGTCCACTGCATAGCCAAAACGCTCTCTGGCCTCAGCCAGCAACCTTGTACGGCGAGCCTTCTCCTCCTTTAGCTTCTGTTTGGTTTCACGCTTCTCTCTGCGCCAGTCTGCTATCATCTTGGGCATTTTGGCCATGTTTGCGGCAATGAGCTTCTCTCTGCGGTGAAAATAGAAAAGATAGCAGATGTTAGTGCTGTCCATCATACTGGCTGGTAATTAACGTTGATTTTGAGAGAAATGTCCTGGCGTGGATATCGTGGTTTTACAGGAAATTTGGTACAAGCGCTCATGTCAGAACAACTTAACTTCCGATTCCAAAACACAACAACAGTCTCAAGTTGCTTCACACTGTAAGGTGAACAGTGCCCAACAATCAAGCACTTTGCAATGGTGGGAAGGAAAAACTCCCTTTAACAGGAAGAAGCCTCCAACAGAAACACACAAAGGGAAAAACTGCAATCATCCATCTCAAGACAGCAAATGTTTTTAAAGGTTTTCCGATCAACTGTGCCATTTGCCAAGTAAATAATTAATGGTCCAAACTTTGAACATGTAGTTTGACTGCTGTGAAATTTAGTTTCCTATATTGAATACTAGGCCTCTTTGCTAACCGTTCACACCATTTTTCCCTACATCTGATTCAATGTTTGAAGACTAATATCCTAAACACATTCACATCTATGGATAATTTGGATTAATCAATGAACCTATCCCCACAAGCTGCATGTCTTTGGACGGTGGGAGGAAGCCGGAGTACCCGGAGGGAACCCACACAAACACGGGGAGAACATGCAAACTCCACACAGAAAGACCTGATGGTGGAATTGAACTCAGGACCTTCTTGCTGTGCAGCAACAGTGCTAACCACCGTGCTGCGGTGTACCCCGCCTCTCGCCCTATGCCAGCTGGGATAGGCTCCAGCACCCCCCGCGACCCTGAAAAGGATAAGCGGAAGCAAATGGATGGATATATATCCTAAACACTGTTAAAAGATAAAAGGCTGAACTTTTCATTGCTCTAAGTCAGGGTCTTTAATCTATCCGGTGTCTTCAGTGTCTGAATTTTCATTTAATTTAAAAAGAATCAAGTGTTCCTGCAAAGTCTAAATTTGAGCACACACTAATAAAAAAATGCCATATTGCAAAAGACCATTTCTGAATCATATGTAGTTGTAATAAACAGTGTAACATAAAGCATGCAGAATAGTTTAACGTGAAATTCTCAGTCAAAAAAAATGAAGAAATTGGTATTTTCATGCTGGATGGAGCGGATATTAGTCATGCCACAGAAATATCAGTAGGTGTTATTATCTGAACTGAGTAAAATTTGAGTTTCCAGATGGTATTTTGATTTTAACTTAGATAAGAAATTTGTTCAGATTTGTCATTTTCAAGTCCTGCTCTACCTGTCATTTCAAGACCTGGAGCTGACTAATAATCCAGGTTTAGTTTGAAATGTACAAAGAGATTAAAAATGCAACAATGTAGCATTTTTTTTTATGTATTACAATTCTTGCAACACTCATTCAGACAGTCAACACACCGACCGTCTGATCCCTGCAGCAGTCGTGACATTAGGTTAGCATCTTGTGTCAGATTACCAGTTCAGCCATTTAGACACCACAGCTTGACCTCGCAAGACCACTGCTGTGAAATCATCCTGTTTGACTCGATTGTCTACATTTATTTTTATGTATTAAAGTTTTTACACTGCCACCTGAATTAGACTCCTGCAGGGCAGTAGGTCTCAAAAATGAAACATAAACATATATTTAAGAAATTATGTTCTCAGTTATAATTACAGTACCATCTGGAAACTCCAGTATTTCATTCTTTCATTTTTCATAATTTAACTAGTCAACACTCAAACATTTTTGATGTATCTACCCTAAACTAGAATCCTAATTCAATTTAATGTTAGGAAAGACCAGTGAAAATGGTGAGTTTTTAACTTTAATTGTTTTTGGAGATATTGATGTCCAAATATGGCCCAAAATTTCAAGGACTGTGGGAAAAAAAAACATCTGAAAGTCAAGTTTAAATTTAGGCATAACATTTTTATGCAAATCAGAAATGGTCGAGCAGAAGGCCGGTGCTGTCAGTACGCTCCCTGCAGTGTTTTAGATTAACTGAAGGCTTTCAAGGCAACTTTTTAGAACAACCTGATAATAATAAATTAATTTGTCCAACCTAAAAGTAACAAATGCGTAAACTAGACCTTGCCAACCGTACATACAATACACAAACATCACATTGGGGAGACAGGTCAGGCTAGGTAGTGAGGAAAAAAACATCGAAATGTGTAACACAGAAGGATAATACAGGATGTTTCTAATTTTAGAGATGTTGCACAAATGGAAGAAAGCAGTCTTACATATTTGTTTAATATGTGCGTTGAAGGACATATGCTGGTCAAAATGACTCCAGGATTCCTCACAGTGTTACTGGAGGCCAAGGTAATGCCTTCCATGGTATGTGGATATACACCAAATACAGTGATTAATCTTAAGGTTAGCCCATCAAACTAAAACTTTTTCAAAAACCCTGAAAAAAAACAAACAACACAAACATCAGCCTCAGATCAACTTTGTCTGACTAGTTTCAAGGGAAGCGGCAACGGTAAACAACGGAGCTGTGGGACATACTCCAAAGCAATAAGCTAATAAAACTATGCCTAAGCTTTAAGCTTCAGTAGCTTTCTTTTTACCTGGCTAAATCACCATGGTAACTTGTGCTGAAAACACAACTTGGTCCAGAACAGTTTATTAAGTCTGCTTTGTGTGCGATATAGGTCCTCTCCTCTGCTTTGCACATGCAAACTGTCGAGCTGTATCCTCCAAACACTGCTGAATGAAGCCCAGCTGCAAAGTTAAAGCAGTGCAAACTGTGTTATTGTCACTGGAATTTGTTTTATGTTTGATCCCTCTGTAGTTCCAGCAGTCTTTTTGCACAGCTGGAACTACAGCGACTCGGACACAGATTAGAAAACTGATCAGTTACATTTGCTATCCATCACCAAGAATGCCAAGACCTGAAGACTAAACTTCCACATGTCCTTTATTAAGCTATGGGACTGTTTAATGTTCACTAATTCCTCTCAGTGTGTCTCTAACTGAAATAAGAGGCACTCAACTGATTTAATTTGTCTGGAGGAAGAGCCCGATGATGTGTCACAGGGATTCTCTCCAACTCCATCCAGGAGTTTTGTTAAACTAGCTAACACAAAGAAAACCTGTCAATGAAGAAGGAGTTTTGGATCAAACTGTTTCACTTCTCTGAAAGTGAGACGTGTAAAGCTGTATTTGTGTTAATATAATGGCAGCTTTTTCCTCCATATTGCATGAATGGAACAGAGAATGGGAATAAAGGGCTTTGTGCCGGGGTCAGCTCGTCAGCAAATGTCTGAAGAATTAAAACTGAAACTCCATCTGGCCCACTGGTCTTATTAAAGTGCAACTTTAAGAAAGAAAACAAACTTGGCCACAATACTTGGATATCACAGCTACACTTCAGAAAACCAACTGCGGACTTTAATCCATCACACAAATCTAAATCTGTTTAAAAGTATTACAGGTTTGAAGCAGTTTCAAGAAGTTTGTCCTTAGAGATTAATGTAATTGTTGATTCAGCTGTGCTACACTACAAACTGGTCACTAAGCCCAGAAACCGTAAAGTAAAGTGTTTGAGAAGTCAAGAAAGAAAGCCCTTCATCCATAGACTTGTACAGGACAGAAGTCAATGTAAAGCCATACGTATCACCATCTGGTGGCCATTCAAAAGAATACACGTTAAAGGTTATTACACTTTGGCTTCACGCTCTTGAAGCTACGCTCATCTTTTATTATTGTCTATGGTTTACACTCATGATGACATCAGAATGCCTGCGTGCAGGTGCTGCTATGCTTAGTTGAGGTCAGTTCACAGCTGATACCACAACAGAAAATTCAAGGAATGAGACTTTTGAGCATTTCTTGGAACATCTAGGACTCCACTGATTAGACTGGACCTAAAAGATGGATGGTGATGTTTCACATTGGTTAGTGAGGTCATTTTGAAGCCCTCAGCTGAGTGTTTGTGCTGTTGCTGTTTTGAAACAACATCTGATGAGTGAGGCGTTGATCTGTGTTACACTGTGGGACTCTGCAGGTTCGCAGTGTGACAACACAATCACGAGGTATACCCGCTGATGGTGCTAAATGAACAACATGTTTCCACAGGCTTCTATACCTATGCACATATTTTCCAAACAGAGGAGTCACCCCTGGGAAAAAAAAGTTTACTTCACTTCTCAAACTTGGAAGCTTCGTGCATCTTTAGTTTACAGTCTATGGTATCAACTCTGGGGAAGATTCTTAAGATATGTTCAAGCTAGTGACTTAGATATTTACTATATAGTAATTATAACATACCTGTCTGTTTTAACAAGGATGGTTGTGTACATTTAAAGCTTCCTTGAGTCTCGAGCTCTGATTAACCAAAGTGCGCCATCATCCATGCAGAGAACTAGAAAGTTAAAAGCCTTTTCCAGTCTGTGACTAAGCTAAAAGCTCAATGTGCAAGACAAGAACATGACAAAAGGCGTGGAATATGTTGCAAAATGAAAACATTAAGTCATTAAGCACATTTTCATATTAAAGTAACTAGTTCACAAACAGGGTCTCCGCTATGTGATCCAACAAAGAAAAAAACTGGATGTGATCCAAGAAGTGCGGCCAAGGTTTTTTAAAAAAAAGTTGCACTCTAATGAGACCAGTGGGCCAGATGGTGTTTCGGTTTCTTCTTCTTTAAACATTTGCTGACGAGCTGACCCCGGCATGGAGCCCTTTATTCCCATTCTCTGTTGATATGTGCTGCATTCATACAATATGGAGGAAAAAGCTGCCGTTACTACAGCTCCAAAAAAAATACAAATAATATTTTTTAAACTTGCCCACAGAAACAAGATCAAAGAAAACCAATCACGCCTCTGATTCTTCACAATTATCCATCTCCTTCTACTTATTTGGGCCCAGATCGTGGGTTCAGCAGCCGAAGCAGAGAAGCTCACACCTCCCTCTTCCAGCTACCTCCTCTAGCGAATCCAGGAGCCAGAATGACCTCAGCTGGCTTCTTTCAATGTGGAGTAGCAGCTCTACTCTGGGCCTCCCCTAAATGACCAAACCCCTCACCCCATCTCTAAGGGAGACGTCAGCCTTCCCTTCAGAGAAAGCTCATTCCCACTGCTTGTATCCCCAATCTCATTGTTTCGGTCACTACCCAAAGCTAGTGACCTCAGGTGAGTGTGAGGATGTAGATCGACAGGTAAATCCACAGCTTAACTTTTAAGCTCAGCTCCACTCACACCTGAACACGACCCTGAAATTGTTTAATTCCTCCAGTCGGGCCACTCCGAGTGCTCGACTGTAAAGATGGATGGTTCTTCCCACTCCTCAACTCGGAGTGGGAATAACCATGGCCTCAGACTTGGAGGTGCTAATTCTCATTCCTGCCTTTTCACACTTTCAAAAGCTTACGCCACAGTTCTCATTTTACTAGCACGGTTTGGGTCATATGAGAAGGAAGGACCTGTGATGAAACGTGAAATTGATGTAAATCACACAGTTTGGCTTTTGCAGTGACTACAGGCCAGCACAGATGGGACGTTTTGGACATTTCACCACTAATAAAAAAAACAAACACCCATATCTACTACAGCTGGAAGAAGGAGCACTGAAGGGTTTCTCACTACATGTGGAGCTCAAGCACCTTACTAAGGTTTTCTTTGAATGTCTCTTTAGGATGGTGGAAGACAGCTGGATTTGTCCACACATTTCCCTCTATACATTTGAAACCAGACCCTTTTCAATGGGTAACAATTCATTAGGCCCGCCACGCTGGTACAGTAGGGAAATAAAGCCAGCCACTCTACCTTCTTCAGTACACTTAAGACAAGCTTCTATTTTATTAGATAACATTTGATTTGATTTTACATTAGCTTATTTAAAAATCCTGCTTTAAAAAGTGCTCTCTTTTAAAAGCTTGAAAGAGAGCACTATGAAAACGTGTTGCTAGTTACTCTGTAAACGTGTTTGACAGAATGACAAACACTGGTGAGGACGTTGTCCGATAATGGACGCACTGACGTTAGCCATGTAGCCTTACCTCGCCAGCCGTTTTTCGCTCTCCTCCTTCTCCCTGGCTTCTATGTTCTTCAGCATCACCTCTAGCGGGGGATGCCACTGGTTTTCCTCCACAATAATCTTATCCAGCTCCTCATGTGTGGGCCACAGAGATGCAGGATCGATGCCCGACTCCGAGCCATACCGACCGAACAGCTTCTTATCGTAGCGGGCTGTCTTCTGCCATTCCGGCGTCTTCTCGCTGTCCTTGTCCGGGATGTACGGGTTCCGGAGGTTCAGCTTTAGAGGTTTGGGATTATAGGACGCTGTTTGTAATAAAAATCCACACGGAGGGTTTACAGAAAGCACAGCTTTACAAGATGAGAAGTCCTTTAAAGTCCTACATAAGGCAGCCGTCCTCCTGCAGAGCATGGACGCCGCCATATTTCTTCTAACACAAGAAGGACCCGGAGTGAAATCATAGATGCCTACCGCAGTGCCTGTTCAATGCGACAGATGACCGTTCCGTGTGGGTTTTACATTCTTAATGTGACAGTAGTTTATTTTTATATGCAGTTTATTTTTATAACGTGCCATTACACAAAGGAAAAGATAGCAGCACCAAATATATTTCCAAGATATTTTTAGGACACAAATATAGTTTAAACGCATATACTCCAGGACACGTTATGACGTAAGTAAACGTCGTGAAAAGTGTTAGAAGCATTAATTAGCAAGAAAATTCCTTTATTGTTAAATCATTGTTGTTTTAAAGCCAAATTCCAGCTTAAAACCTTTACTTTATATGACTTTATAGCTGCTAATTAAAACCGGTGCGTTGAGAATTGTAATGGGCAGTCTTCGCTGTTATCTATTTCACATGCTGCAGCACATAAAAAGATCAATTAGGCTAATAAGTGGTAAATTATTGTCGCTTGCAGATGATGTGCAATGTGTAATAGATGTTAGTTTATTAATTAGTGGTACATTTCATGTACACAGGTCGAATTTATGAATTTTAAAAAAAATGTTCACTTCAGGCAGTGATCAGTTTAATTCAGTTCAATTCAGTTTTATTTATACAGCGCCAAATCACAACAACAGTCGCCTCAAGACGCTTTATATTGTAAGGTAGACCCTACAATAATACACACAGAGAAAAAAGTTTAACACTGGGGTAATGTAAAAAAAACAAAACTCTTTTATTTTGCAGAAAATGTGTACGCTACAAATTTATGTTTTCTCTTTTGTGCTGTTTCAAGTTATCTGTTTAAATAAACACCACGATACATGCATGCATATTATAGTCATTTATGTGTTCCAAATAATTATTACAATTTGAGAAACATGTGTTGAAAACTATTTGCCTAAATAAATAATTATAAATGATTCCCGCTGTATGTCTCTGAGAAATCTCTGTCAGCTGTGTTACCCACTGACAAAACCCCCAGAGTTCAACAATAGTTTGCCCCAATAATTATGATTATGATGATAATGACACTTATAATTACTATTATACAGAAATTATATGGTAAATATGAAAAAGTGCATTTACATAGTAATTACATTAAACCGTGTGATTTTGTGATAGTATTAAGGGAGGATTAATGCAACTGATCTAAACACTATTCTGTTATAAATTATACTGAATACATAATTAATCTTATTAAAGAAGTATTTGCTTTTCAGCATCATCTGTATCATCTTCAGTAACACTTGCGTCAAAAGGAAGCAGGGATCATTTTGATGTGGTTCAGCGGTTTGAAAGGGTTCCTGCTGACATTTGTGTAATTTGATCCTCAGCGATTAAAGCTGGAAAACTGCAAAGCACTCCTTTAAATCTTTACACTGGTGATGTTGCAGCTGCAGTGTTACATACACTGTTATTAAACAGATGTTTGATGTTTTAGGGAGATGAGCATCTGGTGCTGCTGATTCTGAGAGCAGGAATTCATATTTATGGAAGCATGAAGAGAAAATAAAACGTCTTTAAGTTCAATAAAAGCTTTTTCTCCCCCTAATTCTAGAGACGGAAGTCTTACATGAGGACGCGGAATATCTCTAAATTCAGTGTGGTGGATTTATGTGGGGGAAAGAAAATCCATTATGATTATTCACATTTTCAAATAAGTTTAACAGAAAACCATAAAGCTTTTAACCACGCGTGTGTGTGTGTGTGTGTGTGTGTGTGTGTGTGTGATATTTCATGTATATCTTCTATGACATGTCAAAATAATGAATTGAATGTTTATTTTCATTGAAACATTTTGTAAATCGTCAGAGCTTAAGCTTGGCATGGATTCTGCACACTGCTGTGGTGTGATGAGGAAACAGTAGATAAACAGATAAATTAGTAGAAAGGAGCGTTGGTTCAGTTCGATCCAATACCAAGTAAATACATGGCCGGTATTGCCAATATCAGGACCAATGATTTTAAGTTATTCAGGCAGCTAATGTGGGGACAGTAGTGTGCCATGGCTTGATGAATTCTGAATTTGCAAATTCTGAACATATTTTAAACACATCACTGTGATTGTTATTTTCCACAATAATCAGTTAACACAACAAAAACACACCTTTGAGCTTTTCATGTGTTTTTCATGGGTTTCTGGATGTAAATCTTTCTGTCTATGAACTAAAGCGCACAATAAGGTTCGGACATTTTTCATAGTGCATGTTTGAGGTTTAGTTTTTCCAAAGAAATAATTAAAACTGAACTTGGAGGATAAATACGGAAGCGTAGAGCGTCACCCAGGCAAAAGAAAAATACAAGTGTATCACGTTATAACGTGAAAGGTTTATTGTTCTAACAAGATACTTTTCACGTTTGAACAACATAATATCACGTTATTACAATATACATAATTATCACGTTCGTACGATATAAATATTATATTGTACAAACAGGAAAAGTATCTTGTTAGAACAATAAACCTTTCACATTATAACGTGATACACTTGTATTTTTCTTTTGCCTGGGTGACGCTCTACGCTTCCGTAGATAAAAGCAAAGTATTGTTCCCATACCAACACTAGCGTTGGTATCAATACTATCGATATTTGGATCCGCCCACATCTAGTTGCAGTGACATAATGACATGATATAATGACACTATTCTTTCCTAATGGGAGCAGTGTCTTTCAGGATGACAATGACCCCATCCATGGAGCACAAGCAGTCACAGATCGGTTTGATGAGCATGAAAAGGATCTAAAAGTCAAGTATTCCGCGACCTTTGCCCTCACCGGTTTTTAACCTTCCTGAACAAAAGAGTGAATGTAATTTCAAAATATAGTGAATCATATATATATAGTGAATATCAGGACCAATGATTTTAAGTTATTCAGGCAGCTAATGTGGGGACAGTAGTGTGCCATGGCTTGATGAATTCTGAATTTGCAAATTCTGAACATATTTGAAACACATCACTGTGATTGTTATTTTCCACAATAATCAGTTAACACAACAAAAACACACCTTTGAGCTTTTCATGTGTTTTTCATGGGTTTCTGGATGTAAATCTTTCTGTCTATGAACTAAAGCGCACAATAAGGTTCAGACATTTTTCATAGTGCATGTTTGAGGTTTAGTTTTTCCAAAGAAATAATTAAAACTGAACTTGGAGGATAAAAGCAAAGTATTGTTCCCATACCAACACTAGCGTTGGTATCAATGCTATCGATATTTGGATCTGCCCACATCTAGTTGCAGTGACTCTTCTCTGCTTCTGATCACCTTTATATCATATAATGACACTATTCTTTCCTAATGGGAGCAGTGTCTTTCAGGATGACAATGACCCCATCCATGGAGCACAAGCAGTCACAGATCGGTTTGATGAGCATGAAAAGGATCTAAAAGTCAAGTCACCAGTTTTTAACCTTCCTGAACAAAAGAGTGAATGTAATGTCAAAATATAGTGTTCATCCCATCAGCAGAGTTTAGAGAATGCGTGCCACGCTGGTTTGACAGCATGTGCTGGCCCAAAGCTTCCTTTATCTGTTCTTTTTTCCTTAATCTTTATCTATCTGTAGAATGATGCTTTCTCCTTCTGTTTAGCATGATTTGCTTCTGATATTTCATAATAAATAACTTCACTTAGATTCAGTGGTAGTGGGTGACTAAAGGTCAAAGAGTTCAAAGCCTTTTGAAGTTACATCGACTCTTACAGATTTATATTTAGAGGTGTGTGGTCCCCGTTGACTTGGAAACAGTTGTAAGCAGGTGGGCTGCTGCCAGAGCTCCGGTGCAAGAAGGGAAGCTGAAACGTTTTTAACACCTTCTTTGAACATGTTGGGACTTCTGGGGCAGGGGAATAAAACGCCGAAAGAAAGGATCTTTGTTTTAACCCCCTTAACTCCACCTCCTCTTTCCTCTTTTAGCAGCCTCCGCCCTCCTGCAACTTTTATATTTGATTTATTTTCAAGAAGCGAGGATAGAACAAATGGGGTTGCTCTGGAGTGCGGCACTTACAGAGACAGATGTCATCGCTTTTGTATCGTGGGAGCGCGCAGAGCTCTCCGTCGTCATTAAAGATTTAGGGTTCCCATGGCAGGGGTAGCACTAGACTGAAGGTGGGGGTGGGCATGACAGAGGCTTAATTTGGCTTAGGAGCAATCTGGTGCCAAGCTCGAGGCTTTAGGGATCACATCAACGTCAGTCACAGGCAAATAGGCTTGTTAGCAGTTAGACGATAAGGGGATGGTTCTATTTTTGAGTGAGCATGTGAGTAGGAGGGATGGCTGTGTGCTAATGCATGTTTGGGGAACTTATATAAAACACGCTCACCTGCATTATTAGCTCAGCAATAGATGCATTTAGTTTCTGTTGATCAGCGCGTTTGTGTTTAGTTTCAGTAGCACAAAGTGCTGCAAGGTTCTGCTGCATCCCTGAAGTTCAACTATAACTCAGTGGGTGTTTTCTAACTAGTTTATAAGCTAAATAAATGATCTAAGTTTGAGACAATGATGGACACATCATACAAAACCCTACATCTATTTTGTCAGTGCATGGTACCCTCAACTAAACTAAAGACCTTTATGCTTGGAGTCCTACATCACAAAAATAGCTGGACGCTGACAAAATAACCAAGCTTATGTTGTCTGATGTGGAGAAATTTCACAGTAAATAAAAAGCATTTTATATATTTTATGATGTGAGAATGATGCTGTTAAACTATGTAAAACATTACATACAAAAATAAAAATCACAGTTAGTGTTATATAATCTAATAATCTAGATATTTGGGATTCTGGTGTTTGTTTGTCCGTTCCTAACAATGTCTGGTGCTTCTCTCCTGAAGTCCAGGTTAGGATCAGAGATGGGGTTAGCACATATGATCACTTACACATCATTCACAGGGTAGAATAATCCTTATACATCTTCCACTGGGCCTTGCTTTTTGATCCTCTCACTCTAAAGTCGCAGCATCACGGAAAAGCAGGGGAAGCATAAAATGAAGGAAAGAACTTAGTGGGACACTTAGCTAAACGCTTTAATATGTCTACAAAGTCTGCAGTTAACTTAGAGGAGCTCTGATTTTAGTGACCTTACTTCACTTCACTCATTTAATCCAGTTATTAGAGTTTATGATTTTATAAGTGGTGCCTCTGTGCAGCTGTGGTTTGGTTTTCTTAGCAGGATACCAAGAAGCAATTGTGTTTTTCTGAACTTCCTAATAAGCTGCACAAAAAAGTGGACCATGGTTCCCACATGTGATTTACTTAACCATTTTTTTTCTTTGTGCTAACAGGCATTTAAAACCAGATCTGAACCATCACTACTACAGTGATACACTAATACTCCCAAAAAATGTGACCCGTCAAACAGTAATTTAAAGGTTCAGAAAGTCTTTCTGTGCAGTCAGAAGTCAAACTGTGTTCGTACAGATGAACTTTATGCATGAGGAAAATCAGCTCATCCCTAAATTAATTCAGTGAAAATGAAATAAATGAAATTTCAATATAAAATTGCCTGTGGAAAGACTGATCTGATCCATG
Organism: Neolamprologus brichardi; assembly: GCF_056152115.1. NCBI lineage: Eukaryota > Metazoa > Chordata > Actinopteri > Cichliformes > Cichlidae > Neolamprologus > Neolamprologus brichardi. The sequence goes on from NW_028270136.1 coordinate 4,140,032, forward strand.
AACCCTTTACCCAAATATTTTGATGGCATTTAAAACGAGAATTTGACTCCATCCATTTAGAGTCCTCATTTGTTCTGGATCATTCCTGTGTGGACTTGCTGTGTGCCGATCATTAGCCTGCTTAAAGGTCCACTTTGGGTTTAACTTCAGCTTTAGAACAGGTGGCCACAGTAACTTGAAGCACAGTTTGATATGACGTGCAGAATCCCTCTTCTCCCTCCTTCGCCGTTTTTACGTCCGTGCTTTCCTGCCGCCTGAAATGCAAGCTGAGCAGGCGAGGAAAGGCGAGGGTGAGCGAGGAGTCGAGACAGCGGACATTAACCCTTTAAGACCTACCATAGAATCAAGTCCGCCAGAGCTTATATTATATTTTTACATGTTGTAGAGACGTTTTTGGGAGCATTTCAGGTTGATATACATCAATACAACCATTATAGCCTAAATTTTAATAATATGTCTGCATTAAGTGCATAGTAATTACATAAATTGCAAAAAAGTGCAATAAACTACAAAAAAATTGAAAATTGTTTTTGTTTTTTTAACATATATTTCTAGTTAGAGAAATTTAAGAGGCTTATCCCTCAAAACTGTAAATACAAAAAAGTTGCACAAAATAGTTTCCCACCACAGGAAATTTATTTTGAGTGTCTTCATAGTTTTATTTTTGAAATACACCAATTTTTATACACTGCAGGAAAAACGAAAATAAATATTATTGTGCAAATTTGCAAAAAAGCAGCATATGCATCAAAATAAACTATTTCCAGCAGTGCAATATGAGTCCTAAGCATCCCAGAAACCACACAGAAAGTCATAAAGTCAAAGATAACTTTTAAAAACACCAGTATAGGCTCATGAGGCCTTGATGGTAAAAACTACATTTCCGCGAAATGATGTCACTTGCGGTTTCGGGCAGGTCATGGAGGACATGTGAAAGTTTGCGCTGACGTCTATTCAAACATAGGAAGTGTTATGAACAGCTGATCGGATCGGCAAAGCCAGTTTCTGGAATATTATGTTTTTGTTGCTGCAAGTGCTTTTTATGCAGTTTTTGCAAAGCTATATGTGGAAGGAAACTGTGACCGAGGACAAGCTGATGGCATAAGATGTAAGTACAACTCCTCCGGTTTCATATGCAAAAAAAATTATTGCGCTAGCTCACGTGGTTGCAGAGCTACCGGGATTTAAAAATAGTTACGCAAAATAGAGCGTGCCTGCTCCGACCGGCTTTAAAGGGTTAAAACGTAGAATTACACACTCTTGGTCCAGTGATGTTATTTCGTGCGGCGCAGGCTAATATCTGGCCTTTGTTCTGTTACAGCCTACCACAAAAAATTGCAATGCCTGCACGTTAAGAACAGCAGTGATTATTATAACCTGTATGTTTGCTTTTTTATTCAGTTCACAGCACTGACATCATGTGACCAGAGTGCTGTTTATGTTAATGCACACCTGCGATGCAATCCTAAACCAGAACATTTCCAATGCCATGCTTTTCAGTTGTTGCACATTATTCTCAGAGGCTTAGCTCATATTTAAGCAGTTTTGCTCCAATATTGTGTCAGCAAAGGCTTTTCTTCCAGTGAAGGGCAAGCTCACATACATGCTAACATGTTTCAGGATTACCTGCAGATGCTCTGATAAACTGATCATTCTCCGAGACTTTTACATACTGCAGCACATGTAGGAAAGAAAGTTCTGATCGTTGGCACCTAATTTGGACCTGATTTTAAATGATCAGATTTGTGTGATAAATGTAGGTGTACCCCTTTAAAATGATGAAATTCAGCACAGGACCAGAATTTGGTAACTTTATTAATAATCTGTTTATATAGATGGAAAGCTTGCAGTTGCAATAAACACTTTTTCCTTTGATATTCACACTTTTCTATTATTTTAAAGGTGATTAAACATTTGCCCCCAAATTCCCACATGATGCACTTTTTTCCCGCTCAGAAAGAGCCAACACCGGGTTTTGTCTTTCCTGTGAATCTCCCAAGCCTGCGCGTCTACGTGTTGACACAAAGACGAAATCGTAATAAATGGAGACTAAATGAACCGCTCTTTTGTTGGCATTAAACAATGACAGGATTTTACTCAGGATTTTGGCACCAAGAATTTGATTTGTCAGCATCTCCGCAGAACAAGAGATGAGGACAAAATCCAAATAAAAGAGAGCTGAGCCTTAAAATATCTCCATTTCCTGGTAATGACGGCAAACTCTGGCGATATTCGCAGAGTAGGAGAAGAAAAAAGAAGCTGAGGGAGGGGGGTCGTCATTGGTAAGGCGAGTCCCCACAGTGCTGGTGATGAATTGCAGCTCTCCACGGGAACATCATACAGAAATTAATAATCCTAAGGTAACTAATGTTGTCCTTGGCAGCAGGGACATAAATTGCCCATAGACAACTTAAGCTTTCTCCTCCAGCATGTGAGCGCACATCTGTATGGCATTACTGAAGTCTAAACTTGGTCTCCAAAACCATCGCACTCACTACAAAGCATGCAGATGCTTATTTTTTCTTAAACAGAGCTTAAGTCATGGCTGTGATCCCTCTTGCAGCTCTCTCTGCATGCTGCTTTTAAAACCCCCTAACCGCCCCCCACCCCACTAATGTTAAACTTGGACTTGGCCCAATTCAAAACTGCCAGCGTAAGCGTTCTTACGACAGCGACTGTGGCTGTGGAGTTTTTAGGGGGAGGTGTAAGGGCTGATGGGAGCGCAAAGGGAGCGTGGAGGGCAGAGGAGGATAGCGAGGGGAGCAGCAGAGTATTTTATGGTAATGGATGTACCACATGGAGTTCTAGTTTGTGGTGTGTTTGGGGGCAAGGCAGGGGGTTTTGAAGAGGGCCAGGGGCTGTTCGGTGCCCCTGCATGCATCCTCACCGAGTCTGTGGAAAAAACGCAGGGAGGGGGTGTTCCTGTGGCTTTCTGAAAGATTCATCCCACCTGGGCAAAAGAGGGGTGACAGAGGAACCAGAAAAGAGGGGGAGCGGAGCAGCCAGACCACCGGGGACCTTTTATTTCTGCTCACTTTGCTGCAAAGAGTGCAGTACAAACGGCGTGCTCCTCCTCGGACTGCCATGGATTTCCCACATCACAATGGCCGTAACATTTTAACTAAATTACCTTGCGTCACAAACCTTTATATCACACACGCTCACGTAAATACCTGAGGAGAAGCCCGGTCCTATAAACATACACACAGACTGGGTTTACATAAGGATTTGGCATTTGTTCTCGGGCTGTAATGGCACCAGATTCCCGCGGTAGTAAACAACTGCGCCACTCTCCGCCCATGATACATTAAGATTTTTTTTCCCCCCCACAAATCATGAAATGGCCTCGGGAGTTGAACAGATTGCAGTTTATAAAAAACACACACAAAAATGCACGATTTGACAGATTTGTAAACAGCAATGATAACATCCCCGAAATGTTTAGCTATGATGGAGCTCATAGTTTCTCCTTTCTCTTTGGGAGTCCTCGGGCCTTTACAGCCCAGCCCAGGGTCCTAATGAGATGATGAATGGGAGCATACGGAGTGATGGAGGCTCTCGATCCACCGGTGGCTGCTAATTTAAGGGGAGATTCATCAAATGTGGGCCCGCACTCAGATGCACCTTCATAAAACAGTGCCTGGGTCCAGTGAAGATGAATGGAGCTAATTATGAGCTCTACCTGCTCTCAGCCTTCTGCGAGGCTTCCCGCCGTTCCAAGCCTCGTAATCTGTCTGCAAGAAAAAGCCCACATTTAACTCAAATTCCTCTTCTTAATGATAGACCACAATTGAACCCGAAATGAGAGATTATTCCACATTATACTAATACAGCAGTATTGTTGCTCTCATCTGACACAAAAGTGCCGCCGAATGCCTCGTTCTGCACACTGGCACTAAACGATCTAATCACGAAGCATTCTCCGCTGATACGGTCGACTCTGAGCGATACCGCTAACACTTGGTCAACACAGCTATCACTGTTTGTGCTCCAGCTGGCATTGTGCTAAAATGTCAGTGATTTCTATGAAATCTCCTCCCTGAGATGCTGAAAATGCTGCCAAATTACGAGAATGGTAACTGCTGGAAGAGCAGCTAGAAATAGCACTGACAAAAACTTTTACTATCCTCGAGTTTTATTTTCCAGACACGCTTTCGGACGATTCCGCTTCAGTTAGCAAAGAGAGAACAAAACTGAGCATTCACAGGACTAAGTAGCAAAGGCCGACCCTGCTTTTGATTTGTCGACATGATGAAGCGGTGTTGAGGAGACATTTTTTCTGCCTTTTAACATTAATAGAAAGAGTTTAATCACTTTGATTTTACTGCAACCTTACCTGCAAAGACGTAGCATGTCTTGCTAATGTCATTTTCCAATAGGACTGAGACATTCATGCTCACTGCATTGCATTGGTGGATTCTAAGCTTAAAATAGTGCAAATGGCAGGGACATTACTGTAAATATTATAAAATAAAGAGTGATTTGAGACATTATTACGTGGCCTTTTTTTTCTGAGAGGCCCGTTGCTGATTGGGAGGGTATTTTCCTTCCCATGGTCGCATGTTTCAGGGTCTTGTATTCAAAACCGCCTGCTTAATATTGTGCAAATCCTGCTGTAAAAACAGATCCGACCTGCCAGGATAGCGTCTGGTACTCCATCAGTGGAAGCAATTCCTTTGAGTCTTGCAGGGTGCAGAATGGGGCCTCCATGGATCAGGCTTGTTCTGGCACCGGCTGCAGACGCTCGATCGGATTGGGATCTGTGAAGCTCAGAGGCAAGGTCAACCCCTCTTTGGCTGTTGTGCTCTTCTTCTTTGTTGGGGTGCACTGGGAGTGTCATTTGCAACAACGTTGAGTGTGGTATGTGTTAAAGTGATATCCAGATGAATTCCAGCACCCAAAGTTTCCCAGCAGGATACTGCATTGTAACAATATGATGTGTTATATGATATTGTTTCTGTTGTATAAAAGCAAGAAAACAAATGATTTTCATCATTTAATTTTATTTGCGGTGAGTTAACCATAGCACAACAGCCCAAAGCTCTTGGATCATAAGACTTCCCCATCCCGGGGATAGAACTGAGGAAAGACTGGAGCTGGGAACAAGAATGATTCCTTAGATGCTGTGAAACATCAAGATAAGCTTAGTAGGCCAAGTTGTTGATTTTATGAAAAAAAAAAACAGGAACCAAACCTGATTCTCATCCCTTTTTCTTATTTATTACTATCGAACCTTTTGTGCAATACTTTTTGTTAATAGTCAACGGTGCAATAGACCTCAATACTTGAAATGTGCAATTCACTTGTATTTTTTTATTTTTATTCCTATTTATTCTATTTATCCCCTTCGTATATTTTATTTATATATGTCTCTGTATTTATATATGTGTGTGTGTATATATAATATTCTGCTCATGCTCTGTAAATTCTGTCGGTGCTGTGCTTTTGGAAACCGAATTTCCCAGAGGAACCCACCCAAGGGATTAATAAAGTTTTATCTTATCTTATCTTAATATGTTCGGATAATTATTTTTCTGTATAGATCATCGTCTAGAAAGGATGTTGACTTTATAAAACTTGATCACAGTGTCATGCATGTGGCTATCGTCCGAACATTTAATAGCTACCTAGTTAGCTAGCTTTAAACATTTCCTAGCTACACATTTTTAAGCTAGCTTAATTGGCTAGTTTGCTATAGGAGATAAACACTGTTTATTGCAACAAATGTGTGTCTGGATCTGAATTACAGTGCATAACTCAGTGTCCTTTACCTCAGTGAGTAAAATAACACTGGAACCCCCACTCCTGTCATGAATATGCGAGTAATCTTTTTCACTGTAGAACGATGGACGTCCTTTCTAAATTCAAGTGTGTCAACGCCAGGGTTTTAATAGTTTTGCAATTTTCATTAGTTTTTATTTTTATTTAGTTTTGACTTCAGATTTTCAATTTTATTTCAGTTTTAATTAGTTTTTACCAATTGTTTGCTAGTTTAGTTTAGTTTTTATTTTTTTGAAAATCCTTAGTTTCAGTTTAGTTTTGATTAGTTTCAGTTATAGTTTTAGTTGTGTTTGCAATAATTAAGTGTAACAAAATGCCAGTTTCATCATATCAGTCATTCTGCTCATCCTTGGGTATGTTGCTATTCCAGCTACCATACTGCACCCTGGACAGGTCGCCTGTCTGTCGCAGGGCTAACACGCAGAGACAGACAACTCACATTCCCACCTATGGGTTCTTTAAATAAATAAAGGCAGATGAACAACCATTGATACCAGGCAACTATAAAATGTATATCTTGGCCCCAATGAGACTATTAACTCTCGCAGCACCGGGTGTTCGTAATTTTGGTTCAAGTGAATTGATAAACTTTTTGAAGGTAATTGACTCACACAGTTGTGTAGATATCCCCGTCCTGTTGTCTCGGGATGCATCACGCTGCCTTGCCTGGGGTTAGCTTCTGTTTTCTGGGGATGAGGGTTGAGTGTGCTCCCTTACCTTCTCAAGCTAAGCTAGGTTAGCCTTCTTGTGTGAGCTTTTCAAGTGCACTTTAAGGTTCGTGGGATTTTTTCCCTTTAGAAATGTCCCTCATAATTTGTCTGTTTCCACTACAAGACACTTGCTTTATCCAAAACACAGTCATATTCAAAGTAATCCCAAATTGGACTCTGGCTCCCGACTTTTCCTGACATGATTCTGCGCGTGGACGGAGCAGCAACACAGACGACTCGACTAACGTGCTGCCACCTGCTGGCATAATGAGACACAGCAAGAAAAAAATCTGGAAACTAAACTTCATCTTCACCCTTGACTCTTGTATGACACGCACACATCAATGAAAACTAAACACATTTTTGCTATAAATTCAGTTAATTTTAGTTAGTTTTGTGAACACTCATTACAGTTTTAGTTAGTTTTCCTTTTTTTGTTTTTATTTTTATTTCCGTTAACGAAAATGTTTTTTCACTTCTAGTTTTCGTTATTTCGTTAGTTTTCGTTAACGATAATAACCTTGGTCAACACACATTTGAATTTCTCCGAACCAGCAAACCAGCTTTTATGGAGCCGCCCACACTTGCTGATGATCAGTAAATGAAGTGCTTTTGATTACCAACGTCTAGCTGACTCTTAATTGCCATGGAAACAGTGAGGGTGTACTTAGTTTTTCACAAACTGCTTCTACATTTTTGTGACATTGTATGTCATGTTTTATAGTTTATCTGAGATCTCAAGTAAACAGTCAAGTAAAAATGGTCTTGACTGACCTGCCAAAGTTATCCTGCTACAAGCCTGCATTTAAGAAGTGAATAAGAGAATGATTTTCATTGCAGTCGTTGTAAACTGTCCAGAGGATGCAAAGCATGAAAGACGCAGTAACCAGTCTGACCTCTGATGCTCTTCTGTGAAGGTGAAAGGTCTGAGCTGCCACTTGGTTTAACCGGGAACACAAAGATGCGTGGGAAACACACCGTGGCGGCATCAACCCTGACTGGCTGCTGAGTCACTACATTTGAATATTCACTTTCAGACAGACACATGCACACTCTGCACTCATTTTGGGGGAGATTTGTTTTTGGGATGGGGACTCTGTAGTGCAGAGGGGGAGCGTAAGAGGGAGGAGGGGTGAGCGTGGCACCAGCCTGGCGCAGACATCATTCCCGTTGCTCCCTTAGCTGCGCCGACGCCATCTGTCATCTGCGTGAACATCTGCAAACCCAAGGTGCCCTTGTCACCCAATGTTAGAGCAGTATGTTTGGCTTTTCCATTAAGGAAACCTGGAGTGATTCACCAGAACAAAACCTATTAGACGGGATGGTGTAGTGGTGAATCAGCTGGGTTGCTGAGGCACATTAAATAGTAGGATTCCTCCTCAGGCAACGCCGCCCGCCTGTCTAGCATGTCTGGCTAGCATGACATCTCATCTACTAACTGCCTGACAATTTGGCCTGAGTCTGCTGTTTCTTTATGAGCCTCGGCTCCTCCAGATTCCTTCTTCTGTCTCTCTGATTCTACTGCAAAACAGATGGCTTCACCCCCCATCCCCGATTTCAATCTATCGCCTCGCTGTGCACTTGAGGTTATGACCAAAATTGAAATCATATTCGTATTAGACTACAAGACATTCAAATGGATGTAGCATGCTGTGTCCTTTTGATATGTCTGGTTGTTCCTGAACCAAAAACAAAAAATAAAATGACCAGATAAGAAAGAGAGAGATGTTTGCTCGTCATTTCCCAGACAATACGGTGGACGCTGCTCTGTAATTTAGTTGGAGTTATTTTCAGACATAGAGATGAATGGCGTCCTAAGACTGGACAGTCTATTGTTCAGCTGCAGCTCTCCAGAGAGTGTTGCTGTTTATTGCATAGGGTGCTGAGCTGGATTACAGCAACAAGATCAAAACAATATGCTCATTGTCCACCATGCTGGGATATAATCTCAAGGATTACTCTCAGATGAAAACCAGCCGCAGCCTCTCTGGATGATCGGGAGCGATAAGGGAGCCTTGACTGGACGCACGCTCTCTCTAATTCTTTCATATTCCAGAGTTTTATTTCAGTTCGGTTTCAGTTTCCTCATCTTTGTTGCCTGCGCATGAAGCTGGACACAGCAGCGGGCAAAGCATTGCCTCCCCACAGCTGCCTCTCCAAAAGAATTGGGCAAACACGCGCACACGCAAACAGCAAAGCTCGCCACCATCTGCTGCAGTGAATGAGCGAGGATGCTGCTGTCAAGTTAGTTGTGAATTCGAAACAGCAGCTGAGAGGACACACTGTGCCCTGACCACACAGAGTGGCACCGCTGCTGCCCGGCTGCCTGGCACAACGGGCTCCATCTGACGCACTGATGAATCCACACGCACACACACACACACACACACACGCACACACACACACACACACACGCACACACACACACACACACACGGTGGAAGGTTCAGGGCCAAATTCGCAGGCAGGATCTCGATGTGGTGTGAAACTGAACACCTAGTTTTAATTGAGATCTTAACTCCAAAGGTTGTGGAGGATAGCACATTAAGCAACGATGTGTTATCATGAGATTTATGATAATGAGTCGTGCCCAGCATGCATTATTTCTGCACCACTACATGGCTTTACAAGGCTTGGCGAGACCTTCTTTCCTTTTCGTGAAAGGAGAGAAAAAAAGAGTCTTTTTGTGAGCAGGCTATAAGTTTTGTGAAGCCTTACAAGCGTTCTGGGGGAAAATGTGCACTTAAATAAGAGAAGAAAAGAGAAATAGGTATCAAGCAGGCATAGACACTAGGCATACAAAACAGAACCCAAACAAACACCCTGGGAGCCCAACATTCAACACGGGCCAAGAAGTGTCTGGCGGGGAGGGCTGCCTTTGAAAAGAGCACCTGCGTGCTGTAAGAGTCCCACAAACAAAAAAACCGTGAGCCTCAACAACTCTTTACAGCATTAACAGTCACCGGTTTCCTTGTGAGCGACTTTGCATTTGTGCACAGACTCCCCGTCTAGGCGACTTGCAATTTGTCACCTGGCTTGTTTACTTTTCTTTCAGTTCATTAAGAACTCACCTTTGTCCTAATGGGCTCATTAGTAGCGGCCTCATTCCAGGAAGAAACCACCAGGTTAAAGCCCCACATTTCTGAACCGAGCGACACGGCTCAGGCGCCGCACTTTAAATGAGGCTTGGCCTCTTTTCTCCTGGGGAAGCTGCGGCGAGAGGAGCCAACAATGTGTTTTCACTTTTATGTATTTTCATAAGTCATCCTAGTTGGCCATTAAAGCTGATATTTTTCATAAGAAATTGCGTCTTTTCCAACAAAGCAATGCGCTCATGCTAAAATTATTATATTCTTTTTTTTCCCAGAGGTCAGTCAGTGAATGAGGGTTCGCACGAGTTTGACAAACACGCTTACAGCACAACGCAGGAGCAGCTCTGTATCACCGAACATCAGCTGGTGTCTTTGTTTTCCTACAGGCAGCCACGACACAAAGCCTGCTGACACACTCACACACTAACAATGCAAGCTTTGGGGGGTAATTAAATAAAAGTTGTGTCCCCCGTGTCAGCTAATTTTTTAGGATTTTGTTTTGGTTTTTTGTCTTTAAAATTCAGTTTTCAACAGTCGACAAAAGTTGGTCATCTATTTTATTTTATTACCTGCTTTGGCACCCCGGAAAAATCACCTGAGTACTTTGAACCAGCGGACAGAACGACTAGGACACGACAAGAACATGACAAAAGCACGGGAATAATTAAATAAATGCGCAAGTGACCCTTCAGCCAATTTGCATCTGTCGTATAATGGTGATAATAATGGATCCACTTTAAGCAATTTACTTTTAGAATAGTGGAGCTAATAAATAACACTAAACTGTGCTTTGCTGCTGGACTGCTTTTTCTCCACATAAAAATAAAAAATAAAAAAAGTCCAGAGAGCTGAGCGTCACACAAGAGAAGCTCTAAATAAACATTTGTGTTATTGAATCAGGGCTGCGTGGATTTCAGTGAGTTTACGTTTCCACATTGTCCTCAGATTAGGTCTTTTTCCTCGAGTGTGATTTCACTAAGCCAAAGGTTTGCTAGTCAATCGTAGAAAGACGTTGCTTTTTTTGTTTTCTCAGATCAAACATCTCAGTTCAAACAGAGTCTGTCCTGTGGGGAGAGAAGTCTGCATGAGCCTGTGCAGTTAGAGGCTGTACCAAACTATCAAGCTGTGGAGAGAAAGGCCTGAATCATATATTTTATGCTATAAGCATTTAATTTATTCTCTTTAGCCGGCTGATAACTCCCGCCCTTGACATCTCAATAAACATAATTATAAGAAAGATTTAAAAATGCACTGTTACATTCAACAACAACACGGGGGTGTAACGAATTCCAAATAAAGCCAAATGCACCTTTTTCACCAGCCCTCCACAGGCACACCCACACCTCCTCCATCAGGTTTCACAAAATGCACAATATATATGTGACATATACGTCACATAACAGAGACAGTCAGCGAGCGTTTATCCCAGACACCCCGAACATAAACCAGCCACTGTGAACTGGTCTTGATATTTTTCAAAGTGATCCCACGTGAAGTTAACAAACGTCCATTCAATTCCATTTCTCCTCGATTTTTCATTTCTTCCAGGTAGCTGTAGGTGTGCCAGCGCATGATTGGGAGGGTGTCAAACTCATCTGATTGGTGGAAAGAAGGGGAAAAAAGAGAGAGAAAAGGAGAGATAGATGAATTGGGATTGCAGAGAGAGAGAGGAGGTGATCGGCTGTGAGCAGACAGAGAGGGAGGTAAAAGTGAAAGCAGATGGCAGAGCTGGCACCTGTCTTACACTAAAATCTGTTTGGAGCCGTTTTCCACATGTCTTTAAAACCAAAAAAAAAAGCCAATTCTGCATATTATGCCAAAAAAAAGACTCTCTGGTTTTAACCCTTTGTGACCGTGCCCTCCCTTTAGCTTTTCACTCATAATAGGATGCCCCCCTCCCCTCTGAACAGGAGGAGATACAAAAACTCTCTCAAAAATCCTTCCACTCTGTCTCACTCGGGCCTTGTAAACAAACAGAGGGCGCATTCAGAACAGGAGAGAGTCTCATTTAAAGCATTAATCTGTGGGCCACATGCTGCACAACAGCACAGGACCAAAACGAGCACCACAGTAACAGACCCGACAACACACACACACATGTATGCACATAGGCACTCAGAGCAGCCGAGCTCGCCCCGGCCAAATATGGCATGTATTTGGCAAGTGAGGAACTCTGTTCCAGGTGGCTGCATATATAAATTGCGATTAGTTTGAACCCTCTTAGGTCACTCTCCTTCTCAAAAGCGTTCTGGTGTTTTCAGCCTGTTTGCAGCCAATCAGCTACATCAGAGCCAAAGCAGTCGCTATAGCTTCGAATTCAACATGTCTGCTTCCCCCCTTCAGTTTGTAGTTGTGCTGCACAAAAATGAACTTGCAGCACTTTAAAGCACGTTCCTTCAAACTGCCTGTTCCCATCACACAGACTTTGATGCAGTCGTTTCTCCCAGTAATACTTAATTTGTAGCATATCTGCACAAAAAGCCACTTCAACTGCAAGGATTTTTTTAAAGAAGGAAAATAAGGACATTGGATTACGAGGAGCAATTTTTGCTTTTATTTTTTTCTACGCCTCTGTTTTCAGGAGGCCTGAAAAAGATGCTGCCAGATGGAGCCTTTAGGAGTAAAACACCTCCTGACTCTGTTTGCTTTGCTTCTGTAATGTGTTCACCCTTTCACATCAAGTTCTGTATTAAATGTTTCTGTATTTTTTTAATTAATTTTAATGTTGATGGGTCTCCTGAACAATCATATTTGCACAGGGGTAAGCAACGTCTATTCATAATTTCAGCATTTCACCAACACTGAAGCACAAAAGACTTACTTACTGTACTTACCTATATTTGCTATACTTACTATATGTTTATATTTTTTCACTTTGAGATAATAGTTACTTCACAGATTAAGATAATAATACAACATATAATAAATAAACACATAACTACTGTAAATATTTCTACCAAAAACAGCTGTATAGATTTTGGTTTAATCAAAATAATTAATAATTTTCATAATTCCCTGTGTATTTGTACACTGCAGTATTGCAATTTAAACATGGAAGTAGAATCTCAATTCTACTAACAGTAAAAAAGTCAAAAGCATACAGTTGAGTTATTATGTAGCAGGTGACGAATAGCTTTGTTGTTTAATTTTGCTGAGGTCCAATAAAATAAATACAGTTCCCTTACCTGGAAGCACAACAGGAACCTTTATTTTTGTTTATGTTTCTTTGTTCAGTCAAACTGCTGATCCGATCCCTGCGTTGCTGCGCAGCACAATATTCTTTTTTATTAACGCCACACTTGCGAGCTACGTGGTTGCATGGAAAATAAAATTAGAAAAATAATGCACTGAAACCAAAAATCAGCTCGTAGGTGCCAAGAAATAGATTTGGCGAGATAAAGCGCGATCATTCACATTAGATTGTACACTTCTCCTTCGGTTACATGACACTGTGTCTCAGGAAAAAAGAAGAACAAAATACAAACAGAGAAACTGTGGATTGTCAGCATCACCTGAGACTGCGTCTGTTAATGCTGTGATCACGCAGGAACACGTAGCTGTTTGCATCTGGTGAGAGTTAGTGATAAATACATAAATGCTGGAAGTAGTTGTGAATAAATATGCATTATTCCACACCACATTCAGCCTTAAGTAGTCACATGAGGTCAGAGCGACTTCATCATTTCTTGACATAAACACACATGTTACACTGAATCATTTTGAGCCATGTATGAATTTGTTTTGGAAAATTTAAAAAAGAACATTAGTGGCATTAAGCTCAAGGGCTTGAAAGATTACCATGACCTGGGTGACTGACATGACTGCAAAGCCAAACAAGACAAAAGTGGCATTAGTGTTAATGTAGTTCTCCAAAGTCACCAGTAGGTGGTGCCAGAGGACCCACACCCCACTTCAGACTCTCTCTGCTTTATTCTGCACTTAATCTGCAGCTCACAACTCTGCAGCCATTCCGCCTCCAACTGCAAGACAAAAGTTGCAGTGAGCTAAGTGAGTGCACACCTGTCAGAGGTTGTTGTCACCCGTGCCTTTCAACCCCAACCAAACCTTTTATAAGCTGAAAATAGCTCCTTTCCTTTCTCCTCTCTTCTTTTTTTTTTTTTTCAGGGGAACCACAAATTGTGTCCAGATTTTCACACATAGTAACTCAGTGTTTTGGGCTATTTGGAACTAAAACAATTACAAACAAACCTGCATTATACTGTGTATCAGCTAATGGATCTGATTTTGTTTGTTTTTTTAAGAAAAAGACAAGAAAATTAAACCTTTCTTGTTTATTTTTTCTCGCCCTCCGGTTATTTTAGATTGTGGTCGCCATTTTTTAAGCATGCTGTGCATGTTTCTGAGCAATTTCCTAGCTTTAATGAAAAATCCACTCGCACCACTGCGCAAAAGAAAAACAGGCTGCAGATCACTGGTGATTTGCTAACCTCTGACAACATGTTTCTTTTGTGTTTAGGGATGATAAATCATGATCTAAGTAACAATTATGGGATCTTTCACTTACTTTGCAGCGCGCTGACAGACTTACAGGCTTTGTGGGAGACTGTGTGTGTGTTCCTCGTGTGGAAACGTGAGACAGATAAATAGCAGGTAGAGAGAAGAAATCCGAACGAACCCGACGGAAAGGACAGAGGAAGGCTGCTGTTCATGTTGCAGGCTGGCACTGCCCCCTGCAAGATTTGAGCTTCTTGCTGGGGCTGGTGGTGCCCAGAGGTTGTTGCCATGCAACTCAATGTGGCGGACACACTCACACACATGCACACACACACAGACACACACACGCACCAACAATGGTCTGCTTTATGAGGGTGCCCACTGATGCCATGGTAACCTCCTCGTTCTGGGCAAGACGGGCAGAGTGGTGTGCCAAAAAAATGCCATGGTTCTCTCCGTTTTGCCCCCCTTTCTCAAACCATGTTGCCCAGAAACCTTTTGAAACTTAATAAGTGAAACCAGTGGGCAGACAAATTACGATGGGAGTGTGTAAATGTGTGTGCTTCTGTGTTTGTGTGAGAGAGAGAGGGTAAAGTTTGTTTTATTTTAGAGTATCCTGTCTCTCAAGCTTACGTTTAGCCTTGAGTGGAAAAATGATCAAATTCACAGCGGACTGTGACTCTGGAAGGCCTCATAACTTCATTAGAACATTAATGATGAGCACCAAATCTGTTCAGCTGGAGCCAGTGCGCACAGAGGTGAGTGGTTTTTTTGAGCAGAACTTTCTGAGTGGAGCACTTCGCTTGAAATGATCAGTGGCTACTCAGAGTGAGCTCTTGACCTGCAGGGCCCAGCGCGCAGGGCGGGAGGGAGGTGGGGGGGATCTGGTGCAGTTGCATAACGCCGGCCTTTCTGGAGAGGCTGAGGGGGAGCAGTGGACCAAAAAGGCTCCGGAGAGGGTGGAGGACTCCTGTGCTGGCATAAGTGTATCAGGTGAAGCGCCTCTGATGGAAAAATTAAGAACCACTCGCACACTGGCCTGGACTGTGAGTGGGGTTCTCTCCATCCATTTCAATATTACCGGGGGTCATCTAGGCAGTGCGCCCAGCCCCTGTGCTTTTAGGCCCCGCTGAGGCCTGGCGAGATTAAAAATGGGACTGAATCATGACTGGAAGCTAGCAATGGATGGAGGAGGAGGTTACATTAGAGCCGCTTCTAGTGCTTTTAAATTCCCTTAAAATGGGGATTCTTGCCAAGCGCGGCCCGTCAAGCAGGCTATCACACCATAACTGGCCCTGTAATTGCTTGTAATTTCACCACACACACACACACCAAAAATATTCTTTCACTGCAGTCACCCACTACACATGTAAAACATAAAGCATAGCAGCACTCCCATCATTTGGGAACACGTGCGGTAGTGATGGCGTTTCTCCTTCACACGCTGTCAGTGCCATGTTAATGAACCCATGCATAAACATACAGGTCTGTGCTGTCTACAGCAGACAGGTAGAGAGAGACAGTGGTGACAGACAGACAGATAAACACAAGCAGCATCCGGAGCTGGTGAGCAGACGCACTGAGACAGGCGCATTGATCAAATAGATCCAATGCGTCAGATAAAATCCGCCGTTCCATTGGATTGAGCACTCAACTCAAACAAAAAGGGGCCAAACCCCACTTCACTCTCAGACGTTGCTTTTTATTTTCTATAACAGGCATGACTAAATCAAATCCACAATAATGCCATCCTCATGTGAAATGACTAACTGTTTATACCACAGACGAAAATGACTTTCGTTTGTTTTTGTTCTGTTCATCAGCAACAGATTTCCCTCTGGTTTTGCATGCACACTGCGAGGAGAAGAGAAACACTGGGGTTTGGTGATGTGAACAATGCTGATTTGGTGGAGGGGGTTTTGCTTTCGTATCAGGCGGGGAGTAAACAGTTACATTTTCAGTGCAGGCGGCACTACTAAAGATGACTTGTAGCTTGTTCCAGTTGTTAAAAACTGAACTGATGCAAAACAAGTTTAACGGAAAAGTACTGCCCCCCCATCATCATCACCAGCACCACCTTATGAAGTCTACATTTTCCTCTCTACCTTGTGAAATCTACATTTTCTCCTCTACCTTGTAAAGTCTACATTTTCTTCTCTACCTTGTAAAGTCTACATTTTCCTCTCTACCTTGTGAAATCTACATTTTCTTCTCTACCTTGTAAAGTCTACATTTTTCTTCTCTACCTTGTAAAGTCTACATTTTCTTCTCTACCTTGTAAAGTTTACATTTTCTTCCCGACCATGTAAAGTCTACATTTTCTTCCTGACGATGTAAAGTTTACATTTTCTTCTCTACCTTGTAAAGTCTACATTTTCTTCTCTACCTTGTAAAGTTTACATTTTCTTTCCGACCTTGTAAAGTCTACATTTTCTTCTCTACCTTGTAAAGTCTACATTTTTCTTCTCTACCTTGTAAAGTTTACATTTTCTTTCCGACCTTGTAAAGTCTACATTTTCTTCTCTACCTTGTAAAGTTTACATTTTCTTTCCGACCTTGTAAAGTCTACATTTTCTTCTCTACCTTGTAAAGTCTACATTTTTCTTCTCTACCTTGTAAAGTTTACATTTTCTTTCCGACCTTGTAAACTCTACATTTTCTTCTCTACTATGTAAAGTTTACATTTTCTTCTCTACCTTGTAGAGTCTACATTTTTCTTCTCTACCTTGTAAAGTCTACATTTTTCTTCTCTACCTTGTAAAGTTTACATTTTCTTCTCTACCTTGTAGAGTCTACATTTTCTTCTCTACCATGTAAAGTTTACATTTTCTTTCCGACCTTGTAAAGTCTACATTTTCTTCTCTACCATGTAAAGTTTACATTTTCTTCTCTACCTTGTAGAGTCTACATTTTCTTTTCTACCTTGTAAAGTTTACATTTTCTTTCCGACCTTGTAAAGTCTACATTTTCTTCTCTACCATGTAAAGTTTACATTTTCTTCTCTACCTTGTAGAGTCTACATTTTCTTTTCTACCTTGTAAAGTTTACATTTTCTTTCCGACCTTGTAGAGTCTACATTTTTCTTCTCTACCTTGTAAAGTCTACATTTTTCTTCTCTACCTTGTAAAGTTTACATTTTCTTCTCTACCTTGTAGAGTCTACATTTTCTTCTCTACCATGTAAAGTTTACATTTTCTTTCCGACCTTGTAAAGTCTACATTTTCTTCTCTACCATGTAAAGTTTACATTTTCTTTCCGACCTTGTAAAGTCTACATTTTTCTCCTCTACCTTGTAAAGTCTACATTTTTCTTCCCGACCATGTAAAGTTTACATTTTCTTTCCGACCTTGTAAAGTCTACATTTTTCTTCCCAACCATGTAAAGTCCACATTTTTCTTCTCTACCTTGTAAAGTCTACATTTTTCTTCCCGACCATGTAAAGTTTACATTTTCTTTCCGACCTTGTAAAGTCTACATTTTTCTTCCCGACCATGTAAAGTCCACATTTTTCTTCTCTACCTTGTAAAGTCTACATTTTTCTTCCCGACCATGTAAAGTTTACATTTTCTTTCCGACCTTGTAAAGTCTACATTTTTCTTGCCTAGTAAGTTACAAGCTACAGTTTTTCTAATCGTTTCATTGATCCCAGTATCCATAATTCTGAGAGAAAGAACACGAAAAGAAAGAAAGAACAAAACAAAAAAAAACAAAAAAGTCATGATTTTAACATACTTTTTTTTTCTGTGGCCCTAATTCTTTATTGTAGTGTAGCCCTCCAATAGGCGTCAACATTGGTTATGTCTTGTGGCCAAGCGGGTTTCCAGACTTTATTATGATGGTTCTTCGGCTTTTTTATGCACTCACCACTTCAGAAGCCAGAAAAGTTCATGCCCCCGTATCCCACATTTTTAAAAAATCATTAACAGCAAAAAAAATAAATAGAGGCCTGCACGATAGAATCAGCTGAGTCTGGTTTGTTTATTTTCCCTCAGTAAATCTCATTCATTCGCCTTAGCTTCATTTCAGTTTTTCCCCTGCTACTCAACAATGTACCTGCAGCGGCTCAGTGACTCTGCTTTTAGTGTACCCGAGTCAAGGTCATGGTCCTTCAAAGCTACCCCTTGCCTCTGCCCCTGACCATGTCATCTAAATGAAGACAATACATCAAAATGTAATATTTCATTTTGTGCTTTTTAAACAGTCTCTTCATGGACTAGCTTCTGACAGATAGGATGATCAGATGGGACAGAGACGCTGCATTCTCCATCACTGGCCTGTGAATTAGCCTCCCAGAAGAGATTAGAGCATCTGACTCAGAAGACAGCTTCAAACAAAACCTCAAAATGTGCTTTGAAGCATAGCTGGACTGGCCATCGGGCATACCGGGCATTTGTTTGGTCTTTTTGAAACGGTATAAACAATAAAAGGCGGTGGATTGGCTAATTGGTCATGATCGACTCTGGGCTGGACCAATTAGCCGATGAGGTCGAAGTTCCGTATTTAGGTGTAAAGGAACGCAATTTGTCCCGAACTTCAGCAAAAATCTTAAAAAAGACACAAAGCTGGAGTTATTCTGTGTCTTTACGCTGCACAGCTGCCTCTTCTTCTCTCTCTCTCCTGTTGCTACTTCAATCATGAAACTGATCAATGATCAGCTGATCGTCTCTCTCGTTTGTTTATCGCCCACTTTGCGCCAGAAAGACAAAACCAGCAGATGTCGCGCTAAACAACAGCAGCACGTTTAAGCTTGATCAGCTGTTGTTAGAATTTATTTAATATTACTTTCTAGTATCAGCTGATGTTTGCTGGAGCCACAGCTGTAAAAGCTGCTGATGTCGGTTTGGTTATCTGGTGAGAGGGAAACATGAAGATGAAACCAGGAGATGTCCTTACTGAATCATCAGAGCTGAACAGGTGATGGAGAAACAGGTTTACCTTTTAGGTGACATGAATGAGTTGAAGAGAAGTTATGAACTGTTACTGAGAGACAAATAACACCAGGATCCTTTTCTACCGTGGCTGACAGCTGGTAACTGTGCAGGGGCGGATAGGAAAGTTTTACCAGGGGGGTCAGGTAGGGCATTAACAGGGAGAGGGGGGCACAAAGAAATACTTTTGTTTCTTATTCTCATTTAAAATCTCTAGGTTTTAATAAATACAACCGAATCTTACAACCAAAGTGGTTATCTGATGTAAAATGTATAAAAATTCATTATTGTATATAGTAAATATTAAGTCTAATATATACCGTATTAAGCTATAGTGCTTTTTCCTTTGAGGAGGTGCCATCTGTGCAGTCTGCAATTCTGTTGAAGAAAGATGTTGAATCTATTTAATTACTGTAGAAAAATAATTGGTTTCTGTGCATTTGTTTTACCCTTGCAAGAAATTAAAGTCGATTATGTCGATTAGGTGACATAATCGACTGATTATTCAAAGGCTTTATGGCTTTTCCTTTAATACCTGGTGGGCCGTTCTCTAGTCAAAGTGCCCGGCTGATTTTTTGTCCCAGTCCAGTCCTGCTTTGAAGGATACTTAATGTCCTTTGTTTTATCATTATTTTACAGTTTTGCCTTCTTTGTTTCTCTTTTTACATTGTATATTGAATTTTTAAATTTTCTTATTCTACTCTATTTGTATTCTCCTGTTTTTCTTGTCCAGCAGTTTGAGCTGCACTCTGCATGATTTATGCCACAACAAGCCAAACGAAGAGAAAGAAAAAAATTGCACCGTTGAGAAAAAATAATTCTAATACAGGTTTCACTGATATACGTGAGCGTTCGAAATGGAAAAAACATTAAAAACTAATAAAAGCTTCTACATAAAAAGCATTGCTTTCAGTTTTGACCTGCCACGTTGAGTGTCCAATAGAAGCCCCTCAGTAACCTGGCTCAGACATCTGAGCTTGGCCCACAGCCTCTTGGAACATGTGTATCAGCACAGAGCACAGCACATAGAAACTGTTGTTTTTACTGACGATGTGTGTCATAAATACTCCTTTTCTCTCTCCATATATATGTGTGTGTGTGTGTGTGTGTGTGTGTGTGTATTTGCATGTATACCAATACTGCTGAAATATGATCATACCCCTCATGTGTGAGGCCATAGATATGAATGTGCACCTCAGTATTTGTAGCAGAGTTGGAGGCTCAGTAAGTCTGAACATGGCAGCAGGAGCAGTTGGACCGATGAAGCGAGAGGCACAGTTGCTTGGAGAGGGTCTCCGTGGCATTTCTGTGTCTGTGTCCCTCCAAACACACACACACACACACACACTCTAGAGCATACATACTGTATATACCCACACATACACACTCTCTCTATCACTCACACCGCAAGCAGCATCGTGGTAACAGATAGCTCCTGATTGGTGACTCTATCCGTGCTTTTCCCCTCACTGAGTGTGTTTTCCATATTTATATATTTATCATCAGTCCCAGGAAGAGGAGTCTGGCGTGGGAGACGCAGCGTGGCAGAGTGTGGAATGGCGTGGGAGAGGCAGAGTGACCCCGGGCTCAGGTGGCAGCTGTGCTATGACTTCTCTGCCAGGTCATGGTGGATGGTAGGACGGATGCTCCCTGTCTCTCCCTCATTCTGTATCGATCAGTCTGTCTGCTGTTTTGTTTTTTCATTTCATTCTCTCGTTTGCACCGTTTCGGATCAAATGTCCCACTGCTGCAGAATGTGGCATTTTACTCTACATACTGTGCACGCTGCATGCTTTCACACCTCTGAAGAGACTGTGCTCAGTCACTTGTTATATGTGCATTGAAGGCCAACAGGAAATCCTGCGAGTGTAAAGCCAGGCAGTGGTCTACTTTTAGCAGTTAAGACAAGTTTAGCATCCCTGCTGACTCTGTGATGCTTTCATCTGAAAGGCACACATGTAAATTTGCATGAACCTGAACGATGTGATGATGGTGTGTACTTCAGGCTATAAAGTCACAGTGCTACTTCCACTAAACACACTTAGTTCGTCTTCTTATATTCTAATCACAAGATCATTTGGGTGATTGACTCCATCAAAGATATCTGGGGCTTATCCCAAAGGATGGGAGTTTTAATTAAAACCTGTTTCTTTCCCACCGGAGGAAATAATTCTGAATGTTATTAAGGCCATGATACACTTTTGAGGCAACACAAATAGCATTCCTTTTTTTCATGCGAGCAGTGCTATTTTCTATCCAGTGGTCCCTGCGTTTGGCGCATTGTTGCCCTCGTTTACGTTCAGATCACTTTTATAAGCAGCTTTTTATTTCACTGAACTCTCAGTTAACTGTAAAGAAACGTCATCATCATTGGTTGTAAAAAGCACTTGTCGTCTTCTGCACTTTTGACCTTCAGCTGTCTTTTTTTGCCACACAAACATCCCCATTTTGGATCATATCACAGAGCTAATTTATTCCAGACTTTCACATATTGACAACATCAATCACACCAATCTCTTGGTAGCAGTAGCTTTATTATTTCCTCTCATGTGGCGGTTGGTGTTGATCACAGAGCCGTCTCGAGGCCTGACACAGTTTGTAAACCCGAGGGTTCCTCTAAGCGCCAGCCTGCTGCGCTCACTGCTATGTAGGGCAGAGCTAGGCCCTCTGCCTGGGTGGGAGTGGGGGTGGTGGCGGTGGTGGTGGTGGGGGGAGACAGGGAGGGATGGCAGCCAGCATTGGGGCCCCATGCAGGGATGCAGGAGGTGGAAAGCAGGGAGGAGGGGTGGAGGGGTTACAGGGGGCAGAGAGAGGGGCACAGGCTGGCAAAGGAGCATTTCCTCCGACTGTGGACATACAGCAACTCAGCTTTGTGGTGCACACAGCATGGGTCCACTGCACAGGTTTGTGTGTGTGTGGTGGGGGGAGGTGTATTTACTATTTTAGGAAATTTACTGCATTAATCTTATTTCATAAGATGCCTTTTTTTTGTAAATTTGCTCCTGATTGAATTGCTGGTTTTATTTTGGAGATGCAGTCTGAGGTAAAACAACTTTATCAAGCTGTAAAATTAAGAGGATCAATTTTGAAGTTAGTTTAGTTTAAATACCTGACTTCAACCATCTAAAGAGTTCACCAGAGAGGGGGACAAAAGAGTACAGGGAGGGTGAAGCAGGTGGAGACGAGTGACAGACGTGATTTGTGACAAAAGGTTAACTTCAAGAGTTAAAGGGAAGGTTCAAAACACTACCCATATGGAAAAGATATAAATAAATCTTATAAAGTTTGTATCTGTCTTGTGTGAAACTTGTATGAAAAGCATACAAGAGTGAAAACAGATATAAGATCCCTTGAAAAATTATATAATGAAACTTGTATGTTTTGGATACTAAAACAATATATAAAAGTAATGAGAAAGTGGTCACTTTCATGAGTAAATCATATATGTTTTTACTATTTCTTTTCCATAAGGGTAAGAGCACGATGGCTAAAATATTCAGTGGCTAATGCAACAATAGCTAGTTCCATCTTTTACATACAGTCTTTGGTTACTTGTCAGACACTTATATAGTTTGGTCTGTGTGTAGAAGTTCATATTGTGTTTTCTTATTTCCCCGTTACAGTCACGCATACCTCGACAGGAAAGACAAGGAGACAGCAGGAGTCTGATTCTGGGACAACTTTGATTCCTTTCTTTACTTTTGAGTTTGACTATATTCTTCCTGCAGAGTCACAAACCATGAAAAAGGGAGAGAAAAGGACGTGGTTATGTTTGGTTAGGTTTAGGCATTAAATTATGTGGTTAGGTTTGGGTAGGGGGAGGGTAGGGGGTGGTTTTGGTTAAAACACACACTTCCACAACGTAAAACACGAGTTAAAGGGGAAACGTCTTCTGCGGTCCGTGGTCTCATTGTGTCAGAGTATACTGCTCCAGTGGACGGCTCTGCAGTATAAATGATGGTAAACTGGCACTCAGTTCAATACAAATATAAAGCCAAGTTTGGTGTTGCAAAAGCAGGACTTTGTTTACATGATTTAGGAGGAAAAGTAATAAAACAACCTAATACTTCACAACTAATAACATTTGGCATGCATCAACTGTATTTGTTATCAGGGATTCCTGATACGGGATTTAGATGACCTCAGTCTTATTATTATTTTTCTTTGAGTCATCCTCATGTCATCCTTGTGCTTCCAGTGCTGTCTCCTTCTATGTTTGGCCTCCTGTGTTCAGATTTCTCCTTCTGCCTTACTTTCTATCCCGTTTTCTCTCCATCTTCTTTCAATCTGTCTGTCTCTCTCGCTCCGTCCCCAGACAGCGCCTCCCATCAGTGCCCATTTCTATCCGTCTGGCTTGTCCCCTTCCTTTTCACCCAGATGACCCTGTCACCGCCCTGCTCCTTCTGTCTGTCTGGCTCTCCTTTACCCAGATGCCTCCAACCACTGCCCGTTCCATACCATACTCTATATAAAAGCCTCCTCCCTCTCTTTATCTCTGCCTTCGTTATCTGATTCTAACCGTGTCTTTTGCATGCGCGCTCCCCTCGGTCTCTCGCTTCCTTGTACTCTCCCGCTGCACAGATGCCAGGCTTGGTTCGCAACAGCTGTCTCACCATGTGCCAGTACCAAGTGTTGCCTTCAACTGCAGGGCCGAGTGGGGGTGGGGGGCGGCGGTGGTGGTTCTGGGGTGGAGGGTGCAGAATGGATTATCCATGAATATTCATGTCCTTTTGGATGTACTACCAAACACGAAAGTGGCACCATAGAGAAGACTCCAGCCTTAAAAAAACCTTCAGGGTGAGTAAGGATTGAGGGAGAAAGGAAGGAGGAAACAGGGAGGAAGGATAGGTGATGGGAGAATATGTGAATTTCAGACAGTTTGACTATCATATGGACATGTGCCGTGCATCCGGGGGGACACACTGAACTCTAGCATATTGAAATCAGATGATTCTTTTGACACAACCTGTGTTAAATAAATGTTCATATAAATATATAGATTCCATTATAAATGATGGACACAGCCACTGTCATGTTGTGAAGCCTCGAGGTGAGAATTTTGGTGTAACACCAAGACAGTAATCAGACCTGACAATCAAGGATGGATGTGACGGAGAAACTGGGGTTCATAGGGCAGCAAGTTTTCAATCACAAGGCAGACTTCACTCTTCACTCTATTCACGATCACTACTTGAGTCCATGAACTCATTTGGAAGATGTTTAGTGAAGTCGAGTGACTGGATGAAGTCAGTTCAATGGACATTTTCCCACAAACTTCTAAACAATCTAGTTTCTTTGCCCAAACAGAATTTCCCCCCCACACCAGCAGAAGGCATAGCCTTGAAGCTACGCCTTATTCTTTACATAGATGGAACTGAGATGGGCAGTAACACGTTACTGTAATCCGATTACTTTTTTCAAGTAACGAGTAAAGTAAGGGATTACTATTGCAAAAACGGTAATTAGATTACCGTTACTTTCCCGTAGGAACGCTGCGTTACTGCGTTACTATAACCGTGATTTTTTTGCGAGAATGTCTCATGACAGTGACGTAAGCGAGTGCGACGTTCGTACCGACCTTACTTTGAGTTTGATTCCATAAAAAGTGACAAAAACATTAGTGTCCGTTGTGCGTGGGAAGAAAACTTCTTTTTACAGCGAAAAACCCCTAAACTTCCAAACAAGCACCGAGTAGCTACGACGTAATGGGAAACTCACAGAGAAACTCGCGGATTCTTCCACTGACCGCGGCACACCTGCACCAGGGTAACCCTCCGCCTACCCCACTCCTGCTTTACAGGTGAAAATAGAGCAACAGGACCGCTAGTCTTTGACTTTATTTATTTTCTGCTGTGTTTTACTTGCATCTATTTGAAAGACTGAGTGTAAACACAAAAAATATTTTATTTTATGTGCTGGAATGTGCAGAAAATAGGTTTAAATGTTAAACTAATTTCTTCCAGTCAGTGAATGTTGCATATAATTAAATGTTTGCTTGATGCATAAAGTTAAAAGATTAAAACTAATAAAACAAGTTTTAAAAAGAGACTTTTCCATTTGATTACATTTTGTATGATGATTATGCAGAAAAAGTAGAATTGGGCTGAAAGATCTATCACTTTATCACCTATTCAGGTTGTAAATCGTGTTTTTAAAAAGTAACTAAGTAATTAATTACTTTTGAAAATAAGTAATCAGTAAAGTAACTGGATTACTTTTGAGGGGGAAGTAATCAGTAATTAGTTACTGATTACTTTTTTCAAGTAACTTGACCAACACTGCTCTGCACCTCATATCCAAGAAAACACTGTAGTTCAGTCTTTTTCAGAACAGCTGCTTGTTCTAAGAAGATTTGGTGCCTAAACCTGAATAAAGACAGAGTGAAAATCAAACTTACAAATGAGACATGAGGCAAATTCCAGTGTCCCAGTCAATGGTAAGGAAAGAAAAGTTCATCCTGGGCTGATATGTCTCCTGGTTTGGGCTTTAAATTTAAAGTAGGTGAATTTCCAATAATTAGTTGATTGAAAATTGTCCAGGTGACTGGTTGCCTGTCTCTCTATGTCAGCTCTTTGATGGGATCTACCCACCTCTGCCTCTCACCGAGTGTCAGCTGGGCTCGTCTTGGATAGGCTTGGATGGAAGCATGTGCCATAATTTTATACCAGTTCTTTCAGTGCAGTCAAAATATTTCGTAAAACACCCAAAATGTCAACTTGCAAGTAAAAATGAATTTTAGAATCACTACAGAATTTATCTTCTGGGAGCCATGAAGATTGTTTACAGATTTCACTCTGGAGCCGCTGACAAACCCACACTGGGATCATCCCAGAAGTACTCGTGCAGCAGCAGGAACACAAAGACGAGCACAGGCACACATTGTACCGGAGATCTGACAAGCAGCAGCTGAAAGGTGTGGGATATGATCACAGTCCCAACAAGCAAAGCAGGCTGGTTGAACAGTGAAGCGTGGCTACGCATGGATTCTGAATGACAATCAAAGAATGCAGAGCAGGAGCAGAAGAAGGGCAGATAGATAGTAGGGAAAATGAGATAGCAGATAGGAGATAGTGTTGGGGTGAGGGGCAGCGGATCTAAGCGGACCCAGGCTCCAGTGCTGCTTCCTTTCTCTTTCATTGAGAGCCAGGAAAAGAGATTATAGCAGCCATGCTTTCTCCTGTGTGAGGTTTGGGAAGGGGGCACACTCTTCCCTTTGCCACCTCCTCCCCCCTCAGACATCCACTCTCTCTGGCGGTATCGACGGGACCTAAACCAGAGCAAATCATATCTCTGCTACGATCATCGAGATGGTTTCTATTTGATATAAATTTGACCAACAAGACAGTTTTGTTTCGGTCTTTGTTGTTTTTGGGGTTTCTAGCCTCATAATCCATTGAAGCGAGACGGGCTTTTGTCGGGTGCTGTATGTTGTCGCCTACACACAACACTCAACCCCGACAGAGCCATTGTGTTACTTCCTGGGTGAGCCTCTGGAGAGCTACGACTCACTGAGGGAACAAGAGGTTTGGATGTGCGCTCGCTGGGTGGCTCACCGAGTGCTTCACAGCTCTTGAGTGTACACCTTCCTCACACTGGCATCCACTTACACAGCCGCCGCCGCCGCACACACAATCACCCACACACAATTAGTCCACAATACACAATTATACACTGCAGCTCTCTTCTTTTCTCATACACACAACACATGCAAACAGTGAGTTAATCAGACCTATAAACCCTCCTTGCTGGTAGAAGATAAGCGGTGTGCTGGTAGCCCTGCCCTCCTGAGAGCAGCACTCCTCTAGCGGTGCCGTGGAGCTGCCTGATAAGGCAGGGGAGGGTGGGATACCCCGAGAGATACACACACACACACACAAAGACACACACGCATACACAGACGCCGCTCAGCATCAGTTAGCCCGATCCTCAGCTCAGCCAATCAGTGGTTCGCAGGGCCTGAGGCTCCACCAGTCATCTTTCTTCAGGTGTTGTTCATTTCAGCGCTCAGCCTGCAGGTGGACGAACATCTGCACGTGTGCGCCGTGTGTGTGCGTTTACGTGTGCGCCTCAGCAATCGCACTACCTCATAATTTGGTTTCATGGGAGGAAACTGATCAGACTGATGCAGGTTCAGAGCACAGACGTCTCCGTAAGTGTGCTGTCCCTTTAAAGTGAGTGTTTCTCCTACCTGTAAGATTTACTATAAATGACCCAAACAATTAAAAACATACTTTCTTCTCCAATCAGCTTTTATATATTTAAAGTAAGGTGACTTTAGTCTGATCCTGCTTAACGCTGCTTTTCTGCTTTTATGTACAAAGGGCCAATAACACACTTCCTCAAGGGTCTTGTGGTAATTAGGCAGATTTCTAAACTCAGCTAATTAAACCTTAACCTGTATATCAAAGGTCCTCAGGGGTTTACAGATTGATCAGCGGTAAATCAGTACATATAGAAATACTTTACTTTGACATCAAAAACATACGAAAACTAAATTAAAATTCTTTTAAAACAGCACATGATTTATTTCATTCAGTGTTTTTCTGTTCATTTTCTCTGCTTAAGCAGGTGACACTCTCTGTCTTTTCCCCACTATAATCTTTTTACTTCAAGCGTTTAGGCATGAAGTCATTTAATGCCTAAAACATTACAATGACAGTGACCCTGTGAAAAAGCAGGATTGTAATGTTTTGTGATGCCCAACAGGGAGTGTACCTGATCTAACTCAGGATGTTCCTGGTGCAAAGCTGTCACTGCTCTCCTTTTGCTGTTCGAGGACATTTAAGAGCTGTGGAATAATCAAAGGTGGCGTTGTTGCTTTTATTTTACATTTGAAACGTTTAAAGGGGTTGTTCATTTTAATTGTGCACGTTTGGTTGTCATTTGTGTTTTCGGTTTGGTCTGGGGGGGTTTTCACCACCTTTTTAGAGATATTGATAATAAGTGCTCCAGACTACTCATCAGTAAAATGTCTCTAAAACGCACTTTAATGCACTGATATTAATACTGTAGTAAGCCTAACGGTGTGAATAGGGGTCATTATTTTTCCAGCTGTTCCTTCAGAATTTCCCTTTGTTTCTGATGACGCCACTTTCACTCGTGTAAAAGATTCAGATCCATTCCTGCTCGTCAGGTTGCTTTACTGTATATTTTTACTTGATTTCATCGCTGTTGTTTGTCCGTTCTAACATCTTTGTTTGTTTTTAACGGCCTGCTCCTAAATTCCTGCTAAAGCGATCGTTAGTTGGTCACTATTTTCTGTCCTCTCACGTGTCATCGTTGGTCTGCAGCCCCCTTTCTCTCCCTCTCTTTTTTATCATTTCATTCAGCGCAGGCAGCAACAGCAGTAACCTATAGCACGGCTCCCGTTCGCCTCCGTGGCAACTCTTGGAAGTTGGCGCAGGTCAAATGCGCCTTAATTCAAACCATAAGAAACGAAAGAACGGCCGAGCCGATTCCACTGGCCGTGCCAAGGTCAGCATTCCTCGACAGGCCGTTGCCTAGTGGAACTTTTGTCTCACAGTTTGTGTAAACCTCCTGGGAGAGACGGTATATAGGACCAGGAGAGGAGAGAGACCAAAGAAAGGGCTTTCCCCCCGCAAATTAGCGCAAGCTGCCGGTTTGGACCGGTGCAGAATGATGAGGGGGGCGTTCGGGTCAGATGTGGAGACACTATATGGCAATGTATAGATAAAGACAGGGATTTCTTACTTTTTAAATGAGAGGTGAGCGTTTTCCCACAAAGCACAGATGCGTGCAAAAATGCGCATCTACAGGTTTTTGTGCTGTGGCCTCGTTTATATCCGAGACTTGCTGCACTAAATAGTGCCATCTCAACTAACCATCGCTGGTGTGTTTGTAGCTACAAAAACAAAGCAATCGGGTGCACATTTTTGCCTTCAGCCTTTTTGTAAATAACCCAGAGTTTGGTTTATATTTCCAAAATGTTTTGTTCTCATTTTTCTATAAAGCTCCCAACCGGCCCAGCACCCAACACCTCTGAAATTATATATATATATATATATATATATATATATATATATATATATATATATATATATATATATATATATATATATATATATATATATATATATAGTTTCGAGTTTATTGCTCGAAATCCAATATTTCAAGGTCAAGTAAGAAGTCAAGAGGAGCGTGAATGAATGAAACGAGTGTCATATCAGAGAGACTTTATATTTTTTATTTTTTGCTTCTTTGTTTGTTTGTTTGGAGTTTTGCTTTTTGATCAGGTGAAGCTTGAAGCCATTCTGTTCTGTGTTTCAGACTCGTGCCTTTACAAACACGAGGCTCGTGCCTTTTTTCTTTCTTTCTGTATTTTTCTCGGAGGCCAGTTTGTGCACTGGTATCATAAAAAGCTGCAGTTTGACTAAATGTTAAAGAAACGTTTTGTTTAACGTCGACAGAGCAAAGAAAAAATAAGTAAAAGACAAAGCAGCTTAGAACTGATTACACTGAAATGATTCCACTCCCACGGAGGCCTTAAGTTCATGTATTTGTCTCTCATGATGAAGACTTGATTTCTCTAGCAGGCCGCTCACTGGAAAAGGCCACACACACACACACACACACACACACACACACACACACACACACACACACACACACACACACACACACACACACAGTTTAAAAGAAAAAAAAACTAAATAATTAATCATTCAAATTAAAAATGTAAATTGATAACAAATCAGGCGATTTGACATCATTTTATGCTTTGAATGTGTTTCTTGCAATTTAAATGAACAGATTCATATTTTTACACATTATTGATGCTTTTGTGGACCTTTTTTTAAAATACATATTTCAGATCATATTGTCCATAAAATAATTCCTGTCAAACATTGAATATATTTTAGATGGTCTAATTATATGTATATCAGCTTTAAATAAAATTAATTAAATAAAAGAAACTCGAGGCCTAAACTGGTTATTTGCTGTGTAAATGTTTCAGGTTGTAATTTTTCCTTTAGAATTTTAAATAATGTCATTTCATTTCGTTTCTTTTGAAACAGATCACACAACCGACCGTTATTTAATGCTGTTTCTCTAAAACTGAATCCCAGATTGTGGTGATTGGAGACACTGAGACAGACTTATATGTCTGATTTTGCATCAAGTGACAGTGAATTTGTGCACAATTAGGATTCAGAAATGACGATAATGTCATCCAGAAATGAAGAAACGGAAAACTTAAAGAAAAAGAAATAGAGAATGTGGCTATTCCTGTGTGTGTGTGTGTGTGTGTGTGTGTGTGTGTGTGTGTGTGTGTGTGTGTGTGTGTGTGTGTGTGTGTGTGTGTGTGTGTGTGTGTGTGTCTTTAGTTTCAGATTTAGGGAGACGTTATTTTATTTTAATAAAGCAGCCTTATCATTTTTCATAACCCAGATTTTTGGTTTTTCCCATAAAAAAATCACATTTTTATGGGAAAAGAATGAACGCAGCTTTACATTTAGTGTGAACTCAAACACGAAGGGACTTCTCTGTCACTGAAATCTCCACGCAACGAACCACAGCCACTCTGAGCCCGGCAGCTTTCTCTTTAACTGTGTGTGAAGTGCTGAAGTTGAACCAACGCGGTGTAAACTGGCATCAGGAGGAATCCACTTTTGTCTCTGCTCATCATTTCGATGCGTGACGTCTGCAGTTGCGCACTTCCGTAAAATACTGCGCTTTACCCATAAAAGGTTAAAACTCGCTTTTGGTAATTTATGCATTAAAAAGACCCCTGTTGTCGTGTTTTAAAAAAAAAGATGTCTGCTGAAATTCCATCTGATTTCCTGCGCTGATTTGGATATTTGTGGGGAATAAAAACTCGGTGAAGGCTCCAGCCAGAAGTCATGCACCTGCGCTCTCTCTAACCTCACTGTTTCAAACTTGTGCTCAAACTGTTCGCTGCATTCATGGCGAAATAAACACATCAGTAATTTGAACGGATCAAGACACAGAGGAAAGAGAGGAGGAGTTTATTCTTTTTTTAAGGATTTGGTTTATAGCTTTGCACTATTGGGGCTTGCAGTCGGTCAGCCTGCGGTGCTGGCTGTGCGTAAAATCTGGCAAAAACTAAAGTGTTAAAATGTCTTAGTTAAACATTTTAAATAGAGACTTTTTTGTAAACTTGCCTTTATTTTATTTGAATTGTTTCGCCATTAAAATGGAAACATATGCGGGCAGCGGAGGGTTATAACCCACTTCAGTTTATTATCACTTTATTTTTTTATCCTCAGAGAAACTCTTCTATGTTTAGTCAAGTGTCAACAAATGGGAGTCTTTTACCTGGGGGGTAATTTCGACAAATGAAAATGTACTCCATAAAAATATCAGCTATGGAGATTTTTGTTTAGATTGTAGGTTTTTGTTCACCAGCTGGAGCTCATATTTAAATTTTAAGTGACACGTGTTCACGTACATACCACGCATCCATTTAGGCTGACTATTAAATTTGCACTCAAAAAAAATGTCCTACCCGACCACCTCCGCCGTCTCCCCCACTGCTCCCTAGAACCTCCGCTCCCTCCCGCCCTCTCTATCGGCCCCGAGCTGCCCCTACACTGTTGCCGGTGAGAGCTACTAATCCCCTGCGTCCACGGTTTACTCTGAGCCCGTATTTAATTCCTCTAAACCCCCAGCTGCCGCCCTGGTTACTCACTGAACACGACAGACTGTGAACCGCTCTGGTTATTAATAATTCACCAGCCCTCCGCTCCGCTTCTTCGGCCGCGGCCGCAGGACACCGTTTCGTCCTCAGTGGTGCGTGCAGGCGGCCACGCTGTGCGCTCACTTCTCGCATTTTGTTTACTTAATTATAGCTGCTCGGTGTCACACACTCACGCTCACACACACACAGTCGCACACACGGGGAGACAGACGCACGTTTCACCTCTTTGTTTTTGGGTTTCAGATCACAGACCGTCCGCTGAGGTCCCGCTCGCGGATGTTGCGACACTCGCGCTGCCACATGCTGAGTTTTGTTTCAGACGCGGTCCTCCCAGCAACTTTGTGCCGACACTGAGAAGGGGGTGGAGGACAGGTGGAGAAGAACCGAGAAGCGGACTGCACTTTTACGTGATCGGCGACGCCTGAGCATGCAAGGGGAGAGAGCGCGCGGCGTCCAGTCTGGAGGAGCAACAGCTGATTTGGTGAGCGCGTGAGCTGCGAGCGCAGGGCAGGCTACTTACTGTCGGTGCGCGGCCAGGCTTCTGCTCCGACACTCGGGCTCTGACGGTGCAGCGTCTCGGTGGCACGTAGCTCGGAGACTCGGTGCGGGGACGTGACGGCACCGGGACTGAGAGTGCAGCCAGGCGCGCGCAGCTTCGAGTTTCGTGGAACTATCACGAGTTGAAAGCCGCACATAAACACCTTGCATGAAGAAGTCGGGAGGCAGACCGCTTGGATTATACGACTCTGCGTCCCGTTTGCCTGGACTGAGAAGAGCTGACTTCACTTTATCCCAAAAAATGTTTACCGGGCAGCAGGCCGTGCATTAGGGCTCTTTTGCTTCCGGTATAAGGCCCAGCTGAGCAAGAAACCGAGCAGTTTTCTCTCTCCCACTCACTTTTTTTTTTTTTTGGAAGCCGAACTTTTCAGAGTGGAAAATGGGTCTTTGAGAGTGTTGGCACATATCCTCACACCACAATGGTACGTGCTATGTAAACCAATAATTTGCTCATTTATGCAGTCAGCTTTGACAATCATTGTACTTGTTCATCGTTTTAATGATTCTGTGCTTTATAGTTTAGTGAGCTATCTTATATTTCGTATGTGTGTGTGTGTGTATTTGGTGTGGCTAATGTGTAACAGTCACAAAGTATGTGCCAAGTCCCTCCACCTACCTGAATCTGTTTGCTGTCACAGTTAGACTCATTAGGATCTTATGGTTATTTTAAAAATGTGGGGAGATTTCCTCGCTAAGGAGCTGCATGTACATTTGAAAGGATGTTGCTGGAAGGAAAACCTAATCCACCTTATTTTAATAGTTACATACGTTGTTGCCAATTTTTTCTTTCCAACCTGCTGGCCAAATTAGTGTCCAGCCCTCTCAGTTCACCGCCCGATGCCTACTGCCTTCTGCCGTTTCATCCACACGGAGAACATGACTCCTCTTACAGACTGGGCTAGTCTATTTATAGTCGCATATGTGATAGGACCTATGGCACAACATCCATAATAGAGGTGTCATATAGTATGTAAAGGTTTCACTGTTGCATGTGGGAAGGATCCCAGAGCACAAATCCCACCTAAAGGCAAGGTTTACCAGAGTCTGGAAAGTTGGCTGTAGCAGGATGGAACTTATTGTCTGCGCCAGCGTTCTATTAAGTGGCCATTTGATTTGTGCGTAATTACGCAGGGACTAAATCCTTAATTACGCAGGTGGTTTATTTGTCCCATTCAGGGAAATCCAGTGGTATCACAAAGCAAACGTTTGTAATGCTTCTCAAACTCTAACTGAAGTTTGTTTGAGGATTCTTTAAGCAGACATCAGCTTATGAGATTTTATCCAAGGTTTCCTTCTTCGTTTGAGTTGAGTCCTTTCAAACAGAAGACGTTTTTCATGTTTTATCCCGATTTTCTTTTAACATGTTAAATGAGAAATCTACTCTCTGTGAGGCTTGCGAAAGCATGCATTTGAATGAAGTGCTTTTAGGTTTTAAAATTAGTAATAAGAAAGTCTGTTTTATGCAAAACTATGAAAGAGAGCTCACACATCCTTGACCCTTAGAAATTCTTTTTTGGCATGAAATGCTTCAAGTCAGGCAATAGTTAGGGGAACCTCCCACATACAACCTTGAAGCTGCTTAGATACCCAGGAATGGATCTTATTTGCACATGAATATGGAAGATTATTAGTATGAATAATTATTTGTTTACGAGCATCCTTGCTGACATGGCAGCTGCCCAAGAAGCTCATCAGTAAAAATGATACAGAATTCAGGACAGGCCTCACATGGGATTATCCCCACTTGTTATTCTCCTACTTATAGCAGCAACTCACCTCTTTTAAAAAAAAATCTTATTTATTTATTTTCAAAGGCTATATGTGTGTTGTGTTGATTTTGTGCCAAACATTTGAACTGCATGTTAGTTTAGTCAGAAGGCACTGGAGGCATCTGTCAATCAGTGTCAGACTCCTGTTAGCTTTCCCCGAGGCCAGTTCTCCATCTCTGCCACAGAAATAAATATTCAAACACTACTTTTCTTTACAGATGATCTATATATACACGAGGATTTATAGGTTATGGATTTTTCCTTATGTGCCAGAAAGTAAACAGAAAGTTTGAGCCATCATCAGGAAATACAAAGATGACATTATGGGTCCAAAATGATGATTTACAGACAGACTGGACCTTTACAATAAGCAATACAAGCGGTTTTTTTAAATAAATAGCCAAATGCAAAGTTTACACTGGATTCTCCGTGGTAAACATGTGTGTGATATATAGTGCAGGAACTAAAGATTAAAAAAAATAGAGTCACAGAGTGCTGTGTAAATAGCTGTGGTAACTGTATCCTGCCTCTGTGTGTGTGTGTGTGTGTGTGTGTGTGTGTACAGCCCACCACATGATGATCAGACAAGCGGTTTTCCAGTCTTGTGTGATCTCCATCTTGGCCGTCGTTGCCAGTGATGTCATCCCTCACTGTATACAGAATATTATGCTATTATGTTTGTCCTGGCCTTGACGTTTCTCTGGAAAAATAAATAAGGCTTCAAGGAGGCTATAATAGCTTATACAGCGTGTAAGCTTTTGCTGTAGTTTAAAGATGGAAACTCTGATATACAGTCAAACAGCATAAATATTAGGATAGTGAGCTCAGATGTGCTTGTCAGGTTGACTGGTTTTTAAGCTGTTGTGATTTTAACAGTGTGCAGCCGAGGGGCTACAGTGGATATATCACGAGCTGTGATCACCTCAGTCATTCCTTAATATGAGATCCTTGTGCTAAACGAATCAATGAAAGAGTGTCTCAAAAGATAAAACTACAGTAATACTCCAGTGGTTTACTGCTTACAGTTGGGTCTGAGCTAAGCTTAGCTAAGCTAATCATTCAAACTGAGAAAAGCTGAATCCCAGATCTCAGTGCAGCTCAGTAACATCTTTCATTAAATTAAATTCAGTTTCATTACATTTTCATTTAGTTAAACTCACTCAGCTCAGACTCCATTCCTGTACTGCTAATATATATATATTTTTTTGTGTGCGTTTAATAGACTGAAATGTCAAGAAAACTCTAGTGACATCATTAGACATCAACAGGGCAGTTTTTTGGGCCTCAAAACATTTTTAACATTTTTAATAGACCCACGAAACACATGACAAATGGTTTTACAGGCTGGACAGTGCTCTGCATGGTAAATACAATGAATGGATTCTAAATGGAGTATTTTCATATTTATTCATTGCAGTATTACTACTCTAAAATCTTTATATCACTGCTGAGTGCAACACACAGATCTGAATCTTTAAAAACAACATTTCTTATGCTGAACAGGCTCACAGTCTGCATGCCTGTTGGTTGCGTTTTCAGGATATTCCTGTATTCAACATCTTAACAACCAGCCTGGACAGAAGCGATTAACTCATTAACTCAGTCGTGGTGTACTATTGCTAGTTAAACCTTAACGTTGTTCTTGGAGAGAGAAAAAAGCGAACCACTGCACTGTGAGTGCAGTGGTTTCTCTTACCCACCAACCGGTTGCAGCAGATGCTTAGATAAGACTGGTTCTGCTGGAGGCCCCTTCCTTTTAAAAGGGAGTTCTTCCTTCTCATCATCGCCAACTGCTTCCTCATAGCAGACTGTCTGATTGTTGGGGATTTCCCTTTCATTCTGCTTTTTCTTTAACTTACAAAACACCTTTGTTAAGAATTGGTTCTGTATAAACAAAAAGAAATAAACCAAATAAACACTGGAAACCATATCAAACATCTGCAACGCTCAAAGTCTGAGTGCAGCATAACTGAAACTACCAGCACGCACGGCACCGCCAAATTAAAATGTTGCGATGTCGCGAGCAAGAGAATGAAGGTCAAATCCAAGAAAAACGGGGTGTAAACATTAAGATTTCATCAAAGGCCCGAGAGGTCACGGGATTCAGCTGTATTTAGAAAGAATGCCACATTACTGTGTTTTACAGGATGTTTAGACAGTTGTTTGCTACAGTTAATGCAAAAAAGCATCTCTTCTTATGGAACAAAATCAAAAATAACCCTATGTTTTAATTCAAACGTTCCCAGGGAACGCATAATGCCTAGTACAGGAAGCCAGATTTACAGCATGCAGTTTTAACTTCTTTAAGTGAGCTCTAAAAATATACAAAGTCAAAACACTGGAGTGAGATAATCTCACTTGTTACTTTAAACAAATAATAATCTAGAAATAACGCAGACCCTTCAGTATTTGACTGAAGCCCCCAGATCAGATCAGTTTGCTTTGGAAATGGCAGAACAAATCACAGATTTTATTTTAACTTGATTCAAGGCAAAGTTTTTTTGCAGTTTAAAGGAAGTCTCATTTTGTACCACGAGCCTGAATACCTCAAACTCCTCCATCTCTATTCTAGCCCTCCTTTAATTATCTTATCAAGACTGAAGCCTCACATTAATTGGTTTCACAAGACACACCAGAATGCACACCAGCTGTGTAACCAAGTAATTTGAATGAACTTAATTTGGGAAGGTGCTGGTATCTTATGCCTTCTGAGTTTAATTTGGGGGGGGAGAAAAGGGGGAAAAATCACAACAATACATGTATTTTCTCTCTTCACTCTCCTCTTTAGGGCCTTAATGAGGAATTAGAGCCAATAGCATTATTCATTAAACAGGGTTTTCCAGCTATTTATCACTCTAACAATATTAGCATATTTGTTTAAAATTTCAGCACTTTTTTTTAGCATTCGTAACCAGGTTTAGCATTTTTAATAATCTGGCATCGAATGTATCATACCAAATTGAATGCTGCAGAAGAACCGGCGGCAAGACCCAGAAACATACTAAAAATCCTTTACGAACACACACACACACGCACGCATGCAAGCACGCACACTCCTCTAATTACCACCTCCCCCCTCCTTGTCTCTTATTCCCCACCTCCTGAGATGCAGGTGTAAAATATCACATTTTTCCAGCATTTCTCCCTGAGGTGGCGCTGGCTTGGACTCACACAACGTAAATTTCCCCTTTCATATTCCCCCACACATTTTTTTTACAAACAAGTTCCCCCTCCCATCCCTCCCTCTCTTTGATGTGCTTGCCACATCTGCACAGGTTTGTTAGCTTGTTACCAGGTGAAGAATGAGGATACAATTAAGGCTGAATGGAGCAGGACTGAGTAGGATGTCAGTTATGTTTTGCCGCAGAAGTCTCTGATCCTCTAGGAACTGTTGAGCTCATACAGACAACTCTGCAAATGATTAGGACGGTGCGGCGGAATGATCAGAAGGCTGTTAATCAGTGACTGCGAAGATACCCACCGCTGGTGGATCGACGCGTATTGAGAAATATGGAAACCCAGGTGGTTTCTGGGCTGTTGTGTATCTTTGTGTGAACAAGACAAAGTGGGAGACAGAGGAAGGTGGGCCATATGTATATGCGCTCTGATTAATCTAATTCCATGTGAGGCAGCCAACTTAGGCATCTGTCCCCCTTTTAGATCTCACTTATTGTAAACGCGGATGTCAGAGAGAATTGAGCAGAGTAAGTGCAGCTGAGGTATTGTAGAGATCATGATTCGTATTCATGCTCAGTTGTGTCTGAGATTGGTCTCAGATGCGACTAAACGAAGGTAGCGCTGGTGCTAGGTGACTGCCCAACCTGTTATAGTTGTTGCTTTTGCTTTTTTTTCTATCATTTTTCTTTCATTTGTGTAAAATCAACTAAAAGGTTAAAACAGCGAGTGGCTAACTTGTAAACATATTAGAGCAATTAGCAGCTCAAAGTGCCTATTCATAATCAAGGGCCGCTTCAACTGACAGCCGGTTACAGTTTCACCTTGAATTCAGCAACAGCAGGATGTTGCTAATATGGCTCATTTAGCAATCTACAACAACAATAATACACTAAAATAAATGTTTTCACTACAATATGAAAATATTTGAAAATTAGAGTACACCTCTTCACTCTCTTCATGAGATTCACTTTAACCTAGCTTAGCATGTTAAAGTTTGAAGCTAACCTTCAAACCTAACCTTCAAACAGGTTAGCTTAGCAGGTGCTAAGCTAACCTGTTTGAACTTTTTCTTTGTGAACAAAGAAAAGTACAGTGACATAGTCTCACAAATAATGTTGTGCTAGCGAGGACACAAAAAAACATTTGGTAAGACAGCTTAATAGAAGGTTTGGACAGAGCTAAGCTAGTTATTTATCCCAATTTCTAGTTTTTATTTTAAGCTAGCTCCAGATTCATACCTAACATTTTTATGCTAATTCAGGTAACATTGCTAGTGTTAGCATGTTGGGGGGGAAATAAAACCTAGCTGTTATGAAGTATATGTTTACTTTTATAAAATCTGCAATAGTTTGAAGCAATAAGTGACAAATTACTATCTTCAAGGTTGATACTATGAGCTTATTCTTGTCTTAGTCTTATTCTGGCAATTAGGTTTTTACAGGACAGAGAAATAAGACAACTTGAGGGATTTTATAAAACGACTTGATAAAACAGTTGTGAAGTAAAAATAAATAAAATATAGCAATCCTTGTTCTCTCTGAACAGAGCTAACCTAGCTGGGGGTAGGGGGGTGTTCTGTTTCTCTGGTTTGTGTTAGCTTTAGCTAAAAATCTTCAGACCTCTTTATGTTTAATGCAATTGTTTCGCCGTCTGTAGTTTAAATTTACATGTCAAAACTTTTTGGCAGAGAGAAAAAATTGTGATCGTTGATATTCTATTATTGCATTCAATCATTCATTTGGAGATTTTCTGTCCACTTGATGAGTCTGTTATTTGTTCTCTGTTTAGGGTTATGTAGAGGGAATTCCTTGTACGGCTGTTTTCTGTGGGCAGAATTGACGGTAAAATAGTGAATTGTAAACATGTAAAACAGCAAATGATTTAGTACATAATAGTTATTAGTTCCATAATTGTAAATTTAGCAAAATTACTTGATATAAACATATATAAACATAACATATTCAACCTCTGAACAGAATACTTACAATTTTATGAAGTTGCCTGCAAAACCTCTGTAAATAGCTAAAATTCACAAACTGGGGGATTTTCCAAGCTCTTGAACTACCCCATACATGCTGCATGTAAATAATATGGAGATTTGAACTGTGGATTTAAGCCTGACCCAGGCTGATGCTTCTCTGTTTTAATCATCTGTGCTTCATTTCAGTCACCGAAAACCAGCATCGCAGACAGCAAATGATTAGCGGGGCTTTTTAAGTGTTTATGACATGAGACTCTGCAACTATTTTAGCTTGGGGCCGGCCATATGGATCAGGCATATGTTGCATACATATAGAAAAACACATATATGTATAATTGATACTATGCTGCATAAAAACTGACAGAGGAGGAAAGCGGGCCAGTGCTTCAGGGAGCTGCACTCAACATTGAGCCTCAGTGCAGCTCTCTCAGGGCTGGAGACAGAGAAAGATTCATTCATTAAACGATGTGTTTCTAGATTGTCATTTATCCGGTGCTCAGCGTCCTCAAGCCGGGATTCCCTCTGTGCAGTGAAAATTATTTTTCATCCTTAAATGACTAAAACATGTCAGAAACAAGAGGCAGCTCGAGCCAGTGGAGTGCCATGTTTTGTGCTGCTCTGTAATTATCAGTGGAGTAAAATATATCCTTCAGCTGGACTGGGCAGTTTAAAAGCTTAACAGAAAGCCCGGGGAGCTTGACAAGGGCACCATTTAGTGGGACAAATGGTTTCAAATGGTTTCCCTCCAGTGTTTCCCCACATATTAATGATGACAGGCCAGAGGTTGGATGCTGAGGCCGAGCGCCGCGCGTAGTGTTTTCTTAGCCATTTGGATGACTCGAATTCTAACTTTTGTTTAAGCGAGCGTGTGCTTCACGAGGCACACGCTGAACTTATTGTGCGTGGGAGAGGCCACGCTAAACAAAGCCAGTGTTAGTCTTATGTTAATCAACCTGCCTGCTGAACCTTTTGCCACAGACGTTGAGTGAAATCATACACACAGATGCCCTTCCTGTGTTACAGTAGAAAGGAAAAGGGAAAAGACTCGAGCTGTAACCTCTCATTCTGCAGGATATGAATAGCCTGTGTCGCCAGCCGCAGCTCAGTTAGTCCAAGTCTGGGACTTATTATAGTGCTGCGTGTTTATGCATGTGTCTCTGCATGTATTTGTTTAAGGGCAATCCCATGTCACCCGGCGCATGTGTGTATTTGTCTGCATATGCAAATGCTTAAGTAACCTAATATCTGTTTAAACTCCCTAAAAATCTGTTTATATCACATGCCAGTTTAAATACTATAACTTGACATTTTCTTGCTGGCTACGAGCGATGTTTGTTCCTGTTTTGGGTGCATGTTTGTTTCTGCTGTAGGTATGTTGAGAGATAAGAAGGTAAAGTTCTGGAAAATAAGATTACTTCCCCTCTTCTCCTATATCCAGAAACTCAAGTAAGTCCCATTGTGAGTAAAACTTCCACTCTCTTACTCATGGAACCGGAGCTATTTTCATGAACGCAGACGTTTTTAGCCCTTGTCTAATAGGTTTAGTCGATTTCCAGAAGAGACATTAAAATTTAGCCTGGCAAAAAGCAATTTGTACCAGTTAGGACTAAAAAGTAATAGCCACAGGCTAGCAAACCAGGCAGAAGTCCCATTCCCATATCCAGCTCCTCAGTCTGTGGTTTCCTCCCATCTATGTTGTCTGGCCTGGCTGCCTCAATTGACAGCAGAACTGCAATGGATGCTCATTCAGAGCCCAAGTCTCGGCTGACGCGTCCCTCAGCATACAAATGAACTGCACTGAATAGAAACAAACACTTGGGATAAACACTTTAGCTGCATCTATCAGCGGATGCAGGGCAGGGCCTTTTGAGTGGCCTGTTTTTGTCTCCGCGGAGGCAGACGTATGGCCTCTGTATGTGCGAGTCTTTGCCAGACATGTGTATTACTGTATGCGGCTGTGCGTGTGAGTGTGTGTGTGTGAATGATTTGTGCTGAATCAGAGCAGGCTGACAGAAAAGTGACCATGCAGGTGAATTAGCAGGGACAGGAAATGCCATTGTGCCGGAGTATTGTGTGCGGGTACGGCAGCTAAACACTTTGCTCCCCATTCAAGTGGCAGTGACTGGCAGGGCTGGGCCTCGGGCCTGCACAGCATATGGGCGCAGGCAGGCGGTGCACACCATCGTGCGTGTGTGTGCAGAGTAGTTATCTGGTGGTGGGACTTGAGGAGGATGATGAAATAGGTCGAGCAGCAGGATGAGGAGGATTTTCACATACAAAATCTGCTTTTGCAGCTTTGCGACCAGCTTTTCTGTGTGTTTTAAATTCCCTGATCCTAAATACAGAACCAACTAATGCATCACTGTGTTACATTTCAGGCAACTGAAACCTTTCTGTTGAACGAAGAACCCTCCAGAGGTCCTGGGATGCCTGAATGCTTTGTAGTATCAGATTCATACAGGGTATGCATCTATTATTATTATTATTATTATTATTGTTATTATTATTTCATGTGTCGGTATTAAATGTGTTATTGGAGTCATTACTCATTATTCTGACTGACAGTCTGTTTTCATGCTCTTGGTAATTGCACCGCAATCATAATGTCATTCACAGCTCCTCCACTCAGCTGCAAACCATTACAATTATTATTTCCACACGCACGTTTAAGAAAAAAAAGAGGGGGGGAAAAAGAAAAAGAAGCCTTTGCAACTTCACCGAAGCGCCCTCGTCTCACGGGAGTGCAAATTACGACGATAATGTGAAGCATGCCTAGATGTATAAAACGAAAAAGAACTACAAAGTAAGAGAAAAGTGAGCAGCATTTCTAAAAAAAGAAGCCCGTGAGATTTACAGCAATCGGCGTGATATAAAATGGTAATAAAAGCAGAGGAGTCGGGATGGGGTGGGGCGGGGGGGTCCTGTGTATGACTGAAAATGTGATCATTAATGAGGTGGGAGCCGTTTTCTAGGCTACAGGCTTTGTTTCCCAGAGTTAAGTCTTATGCCAAGTCTCTCAGAGAATCTGGGTTGCTGCACTATATTGTATGTCTCCGGGTAAAGAAATGAAGTGCTGTGGCCAGGAGTGGGTAGCACGCCGTCTAAAGAGAGTTTTGGGAGACAGGGGTTGAGGGGGAGGGGTGTCACTGTGGCTGGATTGGGGCAGCGAGTTCAAGAGCGTCCACAGGAGAGCGTCCACAGGAGAGCGTCCACGGGAGAGCGTCCACAGGAGAGCGTCCGCCTCCAGCTTCTCGCCGGGAGGTCTAATGTAGGGGGCTCGGTGTTGTGCAAAGTGCGTCACGACTCCATTCATTGTCGTCCTGAGCATTTTGTACAATAATGTTATGCAAACTATACATTATAACAACCTGTTCTGATAACGTTAGGATCGTCCTTGATGCTTATCTCTGATCAGTATCAGTGCACATTTCACTTCCCCTTTCGGCCCTGTTGATTGATATCTGTATATCTGCAAAGAAAAAAAGTGGGGGAAAGAGGATATCTATGATCTGTCACATCACTCAAACATTTGCAATGGTGATTTCTTTTTTTTCATCACAAAAATAACAGAAAAAGCAAAATAAAAACAGAAAAAATTGAATTTTAAACACAATAACGTCCCAGAATTTTGCAGCCAGTGAACAATTAATACAGGACAGAATTTGCATTATATCATAAATGCAAACGGTAACCTTGCTTACTTTTTATTTTTTTATTTTGGGGTATTTTAACTTTACCAGCTGACACTGAATTTTCAACATAATTGTTTTTCTTTTTAATCATTTGTAGCCCGGCTTTTCTTGGTAACAGCTTTTCTAAGAAACTGTTCCTCAAAGGCTAGTGAGTCTATTAATGTTTATGTTCAAACGATTCGTTTCAGCAGTGCTGTGCTCACAGTTTTATCTGTTGTGTTTAGACCTCCAATGCTAAGGTTGAATAATATGGTTTCCATACCTGGGTGGCCAAGGACCGTGTTAAAGGGGACTTATTCTGGTCATTTCCAGCTCTGTATTTTTTATTCTTCCACTCTACTAGAGGATCCTTGCATGACTGAGCTTTTTGAGAGTCTAAATGATTCGTCTTTATCTTCCAGTCACTGTCTAAAACAAGCTGTTTGAGCAGCTCTTCGTTTGAAAAACACCCTCCTTTTATACTAACTTCAATCTCATTGGCTACCCCTCCCAAACAAAGAACATCAAGTGGGTGGGGCTTCTCCTTGGCATAATACGGAGCCAAAAACATTTGCGTTGCTCTTTGGGCTCACACAGATTACTTCTGCATAAGTTGACCTCGTGGTCAAGTTTAATATGAGCATCCACCTCTGTAACAACGCAGTGCAAATGACAGAAAATAAGCAAGACACAGTGGGTTATCTTCAAAGTTTAGCTAGCAACAGTGATCATGGTTGTCACTCAGATGTTAATTAAAGCTGTATTTGCATGAGCCGCTAGAATGTGACATAAAACACAGTTTTGTGGTTAATAACATGTGTAAACCTTGTAAACATATGTAGCAGCCTTTTAATAATCCACATTTTATGAGTGGTTTTCATGTGAAGCTAAACTAAGATGTACAAACTGTGTTACGCTTAAAATTAAGGGCTTAAGGTCGTGTGCTCAATTCCTGGTTCTCAGTTCAAACAAATAATTGCAACCACCTTAAATTTACTCCCTGGAGCTGGCTTACTCCATACTTTTAAAGCAAAGGAAACTTGTAATATTTTGTCTTTTTATAATATGTTGGCAATATAACATGTCTGAATTTTTCTAAAATCGACCAGAAGTGATGTTTCTCCAATGTGACTAACAGCCAATGAAAAGATTTTTAAATCCCCCCAAATTTTGATATTTTGTTTAAACTATTTGCATGTCTGTGCGTGAAACACGACAAAAATAAAAATTGCTAGAAAGTGTATTCATGCACTGCTCATGTTTTTTGTTTTTTTAATTAATTAAAGGAGACATCTTTTAAATTAGAGGGTGACTTTGGTGAGACGGATGTGTTTACAGGCGATTCCACCTGGTCGGGAACAACTACTTCAAGCAAAGCCTCGCATGTGCAGTGTATGTAAACGACGCGCTGCTAGAGATGACATCTGCTCTGCCAGACATTGCAACCACACTGACTTATCTCTCTGCCACCTATAGACAGTTGTGGTATCAACACCGGCTGTAATACTGTGCGCACGGGTCTCCGTCAAATTTGAGGTTACTTTCATCCTCATACGACCTGTTTTGCACGCCCACAGCCTAAAGCCTCCCCGCGATGCACGGCCACAGCGGCTGCGAGATCGTTACTGCTCACTCCTGTGACACTTTCCTAATAAAATCCTCAGTTCTGGTGCGACTGCACAACAGCACCAAGCTGGTGGGTGAAGTCACTAGCAGCGCTGGCCACTCTGGAACAGTGGTAAATATGTATATGCGAAGCGTGTGAAAAAGCAGAGCCGCGGCAGACCCACCAACCATAGCATATGGCTCTACCATGTGTTAC
Source organism: Neolamprologus brichardi (assembly GCF_056152115.1). NCBI lineage: Eukaryota > Metazoa > Chordata > Actinopteri > Cichliformes > Cichlidae > Neolamprologus > Neolamprologus brichardi. The sequence goes on from NW_028270136.1 coordinate 4,184,655, forward strand.
TTAATGAGAGATTTACTCACACAGACCACTAAATGTGTGGCTCGTTTAAGGAGCGACGGCAGAGGAGTGTTTGCGTGCGGAGCGTGCAAGTCGGCTCCATAAAGGACGGAGAGCAGAGGCTGTAACCTTTTGCGCTCGGCTACAAAAGCGAGCTGGAGACAAAGAGATTTCCTCGCATGTTGCAGGCAGGTTATGAAGTTGATACACCTGCCCAAAGGGAAACCAAAAGTTGTGTGTGAATGTGTTGTAGGGCGTGTCTGTGTGGTTCACATTAGTCATGTATCATATTCACAGAAAAGGAATGCTGGCGTTCTAACCTTGTGCGACGGCGAGGGCGAGAGGTTGCAGTTTTGTGGCGTTACATGCGCTCCTGACCACACACTTTCTCCCTCCCCGCCTGCGCCTCTGGCTCGAGTATCTGGCCGCGTGCAGTAATTGGCCACACAGAGCCCAGATCTCTTTGTTTCGCCTGCAGAGGCTTGCAGGATTTAATAAAAAATGCACGAGCAGTAGGCCTCATAAATCTGCGGGACTCTAACGTCAGGCCTAAAATTTCAGCTCCACTTCTTCCACAAAGACTTCACTCCCACCCAAATTCCCACTGTACCACACTCGGGACCTGCTCCAAGAAATGTTATTTTATGATTTTTATGTGATATGTGTTCCCCTCACTACCGTTCATGTGTGTGTGTGTGTTTCCTCACACACCCCAGTGAAGTATTTGATACCGCTCACAGACTGTGATTATACGTCTGTCTTCGCTGTTTTCTACTTCATAGTGAACGCTACAGTAACTGTTTGGCTTGGACTCACTTCACTGGTTTTTCAAGCTACAGTTGTGGCTTTTTCAGACTGGGTCAACTCTGGTTCAGTAAATAAATAGACTTAACTTAACAGCAGCAATGAGATGACGCATCGATTTGAATTCCTGTAAATTAATTTAAATGTAAACGTATGCATGAGAGATCCTGTGATCAGGACCTTCAGCAGAATTATGTTAAGAGGTTTTAACTGAATGCATGCTCGGCCATCGCATATTCAAAAAGTCAGTGAAATCAGAGGTGCTCTCGCAATATTCCTCAAATTATATACTTTCATCTACTCTGATGATGCATTTACGTGTTTCCTTCTCAAGTCGGTGTAACTGACCGGCTCATCTGCCCTCTGGTAATTATTTGCCTGCTCTCAACATGGAATGCACGGGTCAGTAAACGCAGCTCCAAAGCACAGTATCGCGAACCTAAAGACGCAGGGAAGCGTGTGCACAGCGGAGTCAGAGTCCCCAAAAGCAAAGTTCATGCTGTGGCAAAATGCGAACATTTTGCTAAGAAGAACTTCAATCTGCGTGAAAAATAGAAAGAGTGTGTGTGTGAGGGGGGGGCTTTCAGTAGGATAGAAGAGGAGAGCGATAAAAGTCCTGCGAAGAGGAGAGCAGAGGAGAGGAGAGGGGAGGGAGACAAAGTTTTTTCCCTGAAAGTTTGTGCAAGCTTTCACTTTCTAGGCGGGGTTACTGTAAGCTGCAGCAGCATGGAGTGAGACAAACAGGACGGCGAGCGATTGCAATGCAGCACCAAACCGAGCTTCCATCCAACTTAAATAAGCTCTCCAAGTCTCCTTTCTAAAAACCACCATGTACTCCCCGTACTGCCTGACACAGGTAAACTGTCTTCTCTTGTTTCATTGTTTGGGTAGCTTACAGTGGGGACGCCGGGTTTTCTCGTTTATGTAAATATACTTATATATACGTGCATTCAGTGCGGTGCCGCTCTGCCTTTTCCTCGTGTGCTTCGTGGTTGTGTCGAGCGTCTTTCTTCCACTCAAACTTCCACTCAGCTCTCCCGGCGGCTCGTCTCGCGGCGCGCTCGGTCGCGCGGAGCTTTTTCTCGTGCGTTTCCATCGCACATGGTTTTTTCTTCTTCTTCTTTTTTTTTTTGGGAGAGAAAATGGCGCTTCTCCCCAAATGTATTTTTGTTTTTAAAAACAAAAAAGAAGGAGGGAGCCCGTGAGAGGAGGAGATAGCAGAGCGGTGGAATAGACGGAGCGTGGAGCGGAGTTTCATTTGACTGTTGATAAGATTTTTCTAAAGTGGCGAGAAACGCAGGGAGGGTTTTTTTTTTTTTTGGCCGGTGAGAGGGGTGTGAGCAGGGGCGCACACCGCCGCCTTTAGGGCTGCTTTCATGTGGGACTGAGACCGGGAGAGACGAGAGACTGGAGCCTGAAGTGTGTGTGTGTGTGTGTGTGTGCGTGTGTTTGAGAGGAATAGAGAGAGGGAGTGTGTGTGCGCGTGTATGCGCGCGCGCGTAATTATAATTGGTCAGTATACGTCCTCGTGCGCCTTTAGAAATAGTGTTTCTTTCTTTCTTGCTCTGCTGCTTTACCATCTCTTTTTCACTTGAACGCAACACGTGACAGGATCGATTTCAAACGCGTATTTGCACGCGCTTCTTTTTCTTTATGACCTTGAACGTATAGACAGCTGTGTGGTGCTTCCTCGTGTTGCAGGGAATTCAGTGAAATAAAGTCCAGGTAGTGACTTCACTTTTTTAGCACTTTGCTTTTGTTTCGGCTCAGAAATATTGAGGGATGCAGTTTCCTGCATCTGCAAAATGCACACGTCATATTTAATTCGAGCAATTGTCATCGTTGCTTTGCTGCTATTGTAGACCTGATGACGCGATCAGTGTGAGGAGATATCTCAGAGTGATGATTAAGTAGCTATTTAAACTTTATTTAAATCTGTGTGTGTGTGTGTGTGTGTGTGTGTGTGTGTGTGTGTGTGTGTGTGAGAGAGAGAGAGAGAGAGAGAGAGCATATCTCTTATATCCGTTCAGTGAAATGATATCAGCATACTACTTTTAGCAGATTGTATTTCATGCACTTTTCCTCCAGTTTATTTGTAATACATGTAAAAAAAAAAAAACATCTTTATTCATATTAATTTAGCTGACACGTCACGTGTGCTCACACGCCAGATCTTTCCCTAAACTACAGTTTCCAAAGCGGTGCAAGTTCCGCTTCATGCTTGGCTGGAGATAAATGTCACATTTCAGACTGTTCCTGAAGCTTCCCTCTCCATGCAGTTAATCTGTATCTTTTCTAACCTCAGCCATGTTAAACTGTCATTATTTCTCTCACCAGAGCGTATTTCGCAAAGCCAAATAAAACCCAAAGTCTCCGTTCTGACATGGCGTTCTTCAAGTTTTCATTTCAACATCAAGAAGGTTTTTTGTTTGTTTGTTTTTTATTTTTATTATTATATTGTTGTTGTTATTGCAGGTATTTCCTTCACTGACCTCCCCCGTGTTAAACAGTTGACAAACAAGACAAACTTGTTTATCCCTCATTGGTTTCGGCTGACAGTGGACCGCCAGGGCTGCTGTTTTACGTGTAATTCATTCCTGATTTTTTTTACAGTGGTTTTATTAAAAAGAAAGAAAGAAAGAAAAAGTGTTTTCCTCACATTATGAGACTCTGCTACCAGACGGGCCGAGAGGATGTTTCTGGGTTCGTCCCACGCGGGCACAAGTCATGTCTGGTTTCCATTTAAAACATTAGTCTCCCCGATCATGATGCCCGTAGAGCCCAGAGAGGCAAGAGTTTATTATTGTCCCAATTAATTCTTCGTTTTATTGAAGAAGCTATTAAAGGCTACTTAGGGGGCTGACTTCAGGACTTGGATAGTGAAGCTGTATTAGTACTGACTACATTTTATATATATATATATCTATATATCTATATATATATATATATATATATATATATATATATATATATATATATATATATATGAATAAAGATGACTTTATCTGCAACATAAAAAATATTGCACAGTCACAGATAATCCCTAAACAAAAGAAGCTTTTATTTACCAACATAAATTTCCCCCTAATTCAAACTAAGTGGCAGCAGAAGCTCATACAGGCTAATGTAGCACACATGGTGCTCAGGATGGGAACTTACAGTATGTCTTTGACTGGGCATGAAAAGGGATAGAAGCTCATGTTGTATTTCTTGTCATTTTTTAATAATTAGTAGCCTTATGTGTGCGCAAAAACAACTTCCCTCTCCGTGCAAACAACCTCCTCTCTTTTCACACACACACACACACACGCACTTTCTCTCTCTCTCACACACACACACACACACACACACACACACACACACACATTCACATTCCCTTGCAGCTCCGTCTGCAGACAGAAAGGCACATTTTGTTTATTTAATTGCTGTTAATAATTAAGAAATCGAGCTTGGACCTCGGATATGGCAACACATGTAAACAATCGAATGAATTATTAACTGCGTGCTGGGATGTGACGGAGACTGCGTGATGGAGGCAGATTACCGAGAGAGCCCCGAGAGGAGAGGAGTGTTGGCTGCGTGACTCCCACTGCGTTTCAGGATGTCCTTTCGATGCATATTTATTTATATTTTAATCTTCTATTAGTAAGAATTGGGTTACGGTTCTTTTTGCATAACTATACTTGGGAGTGCTGCTCAGATTATGCGTCGACATAATCGCGTTGTTGCTAATCATTTTGGGTTTTTTTTTTTTTACATAATGCATTTTCACTTTTTTCCTTCCTTCTCTCGCTTCTCTTGCTTTTCCCCAAAGTTGTAAGTTCCCAGAAGGCCACAGTGACGCAGCACAAATCTTAAAAAACAAACATTTTGGGGAGGAGGGGGATGGGGTGGTATTCAATGCTTTTCTTAATGTGTTCAAATCATTTATGCAGCTCGTAATGTTGTCATCTCAGACTGTTTTCACTGGTGCGACGTTTTAACTTATTCCTTCCCTCTGCCCTCCCCTCCCTCCCCCACCCTCTGCACGCCTGGACGCTGACCCCTGCTCTCCTCGCCTCTTAACACCCTCTCAACACTAAAGTATTACCCTACTCACCTTCTAAACAATGCCTTAGTGGTAAGTCCTGTTTAGTCCCTTTTTTATTCAGCATTAGGTGTATGTGTCTTCTCTTTCTTTTTTCCTTTCCTTTTTTTTAATCTTGGAAAAAGAAACAAAACAAAAACCACTTTTCTCTCCTCCTCCTCACGTAGGGCCTCTCACTCTGACCTGTAGCTGGATTTATTGCAGGAGCGCGCTGATGTTGTTTGGCACACACTTAGCCAGAAATATTTTCACATTATATGCTTTTATTTTGTTAGTGTTTTTATTTATATATATATTTTTAGTTAAAGAAAAACAGCGGGTAATGATCAAAAACTGACCGCAGGTCCAACACTATGAATAAATGACCGCGGCGGTGAAACCAGATTATATCGGCGCTACTTTCCAAATAATACTTGTAACAATCCGCGAGGAAAGGTCGTTTTCCGTGACTTTAAAGAACTTTATTTTCCTGCGGATCTATTTTCGATGTCAGGCTCCGTGACTTATTAGTTTGTCCTCCCGGCCTGAAACGCCACAGTTTCCCCTATCAGCGCTATATTTCTCCAAGAGGATGTATTATATTTTCTTACGTCACCGCCAATCGGTATCTCGCGTTATCAGAGAGACGCGTTTTCAGTATTTCTTGAGGGGTGGGAGGGACATGAGCTTGTTTATTTTATGTGAACATCTGATAAACAAATGTAATCAATATCTGGACTTTAATGCATTAACTTTAAGTTTACACAAATTTGGTGACCCCCACCCCCCCTCTCCTACCCCCACCCACTTCATCCACTCCCTACACATCCAGGCTGTCTCTCTGTCTCTTCCCATGGTCTGGAAAATGAGTTGGAACAGCTGTTCAGAGGATTAAAATCCGATGGAAGGCTGGTCTGAATAAACAGGAAAATGTTGGATTTTTCAGAAACCTAATGAACAGCGTGTAACCAAGCGTCCACGCGGGACAGCCCATTGTTCACCTGAAAGTTTTGGTTAACACCAATCTGAATGTCTTTACACCAGTTAGGCCCGTGAGTTGTCACCACTGGGCGCCCTTTTCCAGCCAGACTGTATTGCTCCCATCCTTTAAAAGTCAGTTAAGGATTGGTCTTAAATTACTCAGGTGGGCATGTTTCAATCATGTTATTGTCACGTGATCAGGTTCAGTTTTACAGCTTAATTGCTTTGATTCTACACACAGACACACACACACCCAGTGTAATCCAGTAAAGCTATAGAGGAAGAAGAAGAAGTGTGGAAAAGAGACACAGCGGCCAGTAAAGCACTCTGCTTCTGGCCACCAGTCAGAAAAAATGAACTCATAGCTCGTTTGATTGACAGGTAGGGCTGATCTACTGTGCTCGCTCGTCTGCTGGTTGTGTGCGCACATGTGTAACTGGAGTGCTGGACTGGCTGTGCTGGTTGTTTCGTGCTGTACAGGCAAAGCTGGACCCTTTCCCCCTCTTCATGGGATACCAGGAGGTCATAATGTCAGACTGCCTGGGACACTGTGTTCCATTTATAACACACAGTCAGTTACAGGCCCATCCGCCTCGAACCCACAACCGCTAAAAGGCTAAATATTACACACACACACACAAATATCACCTCAGGCCTCAAACAAGCAGGTCACTCTGATAAGACGTTGTAAAACTCCAAATGAGAGCTTAAAGCGTGACATGGAATATTTGCATTGAAAGCACATGACTTAGAGGTTTATGAAGGTTTCTGTGATTATTGTCAGTCAGAAATGTGACTGAGGGCCACCGTGCGTCAGCGTGCAGACATTTACTGTCGTTTGCAAAGAAAATCAGAGCTCTCTGTGGTGGCAGAGACAAAGACAAGATGAGTCGGGTGCATTTTTGGCAGCAGGGAATATAGATTTGAATTAAGTAGCATGTAGTTTTTATCTCGAGCTGCATGCAGAGAGAGGCAGAACCAACTGCGTCTCATTCAATATCAGCACAGCTGTCCCAGCATCCGTGGAGAATGGATTCCTACTGCTATTGCCATGGGAGGCTCCAGCCAAGAAGAATGGGAGGATATCCAGTGTGTGCGCTCGTGTTTTAAAAGGAAGGCGAGGAGTGAGAGGGGCGAGGAATATGCTGGTGTGTCTGTGCGCACACATGGCTGTATGTTTGTGTGATTTTTGCATGCGTGTGTCATGTTGTCTCCACCCGCCTCACTTTTCCTTCGCTCATGTCACCTCTGGCATGGATTAGTCTCTGGCACAACCCTGGCAGTGCCGGCGGCCCCAGTGCGGTTCTGTGGTCGCCGATATGTTGTGCCGTTGCCATGGCTACTGAACACACACACACACGGGTGCTAAATTACATAATTGAGCTAGAATATACAGAGGAACACAAAATACTTAGTGTACAATGTGAGCAGAGAAAAGGGAAAACCACCGAGACAAAGTGTTCCTTTACCAGAATATGAACCGAGAGCTCAAAGCTGACATGCATTGGTGAATATCTAAGAGCTTTGTCATAGCTTAACACATCGGTACAGCGTGTTCTTTCCCTTGATTTTGAGTCATAAATCTACATAAGAGTGCTGCCATTATGCGGATGTTTGAAACAACAGGCAGTTGAGGGAAAGGTGTTTGTGGTGGCACACACGCCAAAAATGTCTGCTTGATAAGGGCGTGGCAGGTGAAGTTTACACAAATGCATCATTCACATAATTCCTCAAGTTCATCTCATTGTCCTCGTCCTGAGCTGTAGATTGGCCCAACTGGATCGTTACGCTACGAATTTAAAATCTTTGAATTGGAAAAGTAGCAAACACCAAATATCCCCCAACCAGGAGTATCAGTAACCCTTACTCCATTGAGTTGCATATTAACCCAGAGTTAGCAGCCATTCGAGCTGCGGTGTTGTACACTCAGGGATGCATATTGTGCCAAAAGTAGAACATGTTGCTTGTGATGCTAGATGGCTGTCTCTACCTGTTTCAGTCATTGGTAGAATCAATATTTCAAAGATGAATGTGGTACCTTAGTTTAGGTTTTGAAACATCCTGGCCACCTTTGACAGATTTGTCAGTAAAAGAAATAATAATAATAATGGATTGCATTTATATAGCGCTTTTCAAGGCACCCAAAGCGCTTTACAATGCCACTATTCATTCACTCTCACACGCTGGTGGAGGCAGCTACGGTTGTAGCCACAGCTGGGGCAGACTGACAGAAGCGAGGCTGCCATAACGCACCATCGGCCCCTCTGGCCATCACCAGTACCAGTAGGCAAAGTGTCTTGCCCAAGGACACAACGACCAGGACAGAGAGCACGGGGATCAAACCAGCGACCTTCCGGTTACAAATGTACTTCCCAACCCCCTGAGCCACGGTCGGTGGTCTCTATTTGAAAAAAAGCTTATTTTTTGTCTTATTAGACTGAAATCCATTATGGGCGGAGGGCAAAAAAAATTGCAAAAACAGAGTGCTAATTAAATTGTCAAGCATTTGATTAAAATTTTACTTGATGTGAGGAAAATATTCAGCAGAGCCAACCTCTTTATTCCAATAAAGCCCAATATGAGGCGCAACTGTTTTCTGGCCTCAGGAAGAGCAGATGTTCAAACCTTGGACCTCTAACGGCTTGAAAAGGATCAAGATCTGAACTCTCATGAAGAACTGAGGCATAATTTTAATTTGCATAGCAGCTTTAGTGTATTTATTTGCTGCTATCGCTCCGTTGTTAGTTCATAATTGCATATCAGTTTGACAACAGTGCGTGACATGTTTATGTCGAAGCAACAAAAGAAGTCCAGTAGACAAAACTGTCAGTGCTATAAAAGGTTTTAGTCAATAAAGTCGTGATGCGGATTGTGAAATGAAAAATGTTGTACATTTCTCAGTGTTTAGTTAGTTTTGTCTCGTGTTTAGAGCCACCGACGGCCGACTCAGAAACGTTTCTAAGCGTGCTTTGTTCTTGTGTTGAGTAAATTTGAACGACTGCCAGTATCAACACACGGCGCGAACGTTGACAGTAATTCATTCTCTGCTCTTTCTTTTTAATCAACAGCATTTCCGTGAAAAGACAAGCCGAGTGATATTGAAGTTCTTTTGTGCCCCACAAAATAGAAACGAAAGGCCAAAACCCGCGAGTGGGGCGAAACAGCCGCTGGATCAGTCTGTCACAAGTCAACAGGAATAGATAGAGATTTGTTTTGCGGATCATTGACAGCCCACTCAAGGTCACTTCAGTGTGGGCAATCTGGGCATGTTGTTTGGCCTGTCCTGCCTGTCTGTCTGACCTACATCTCACTGCTCTGGCTAAATATATACAGTGGACCCCTCATTACAAAGCTTCCAGATTAATCTGGATGAAATCTGAGCACCGTTCTTCCCCGCCGTGTCTGACTGCAGTCTCTCTTCACAGACCTCCACAGGCTGACTTTCTATCTCACCCAGTCTCTCAGACACTAATATTCAAAAACTAAAGAAATAAATGAAGCTGGCAGATGAAGGCTTTCATACAAATGTGGCACACACTTATGCGTTATCATCTTGTAAATAAGATAAAAGCCACAAAGGCTTCTGCTTCTTCAGAAACAAACGTCTACACGTACAGTACAGCATTTCTGCGAATTCAGTCCTAATGTCGGCTATATACGCTATGTTTTGCTGGGCTTCAAGCCTGAAGCACCTGCACATACTTAATTACACAAGACACAGGTGTGCATTCTTTCAGAAAAAAATCCCACCGATCACGCCTCTGTTGTTGCAGCAGACTGTTTACTGTATTTAATTAACCACAGTATTTAAAAGTAGTCACACAGTCCTGTGAAATGAACTCCAGTACCCTTTTAGTGATACTGCCCCCCGGCCTAGACATGTTTATTTAGAAACACATTTAGTACTGCTGATTTTATAAAAGGGGATGTTACTGCTTTAATTTTGATAAAAGAAGCAAAATATCAGTCATAATCCATCTTTTTTGGCTAATTTATCCAGTTTATTTTTGGCTAGCTTATACGCTTTAGCTAACAAGTCCAGTCATTTTTCTAATGGTTTTAGCTAATTGTTGTTTACTGCTACTAAATAAAACATCAAAGAGTTTTGGTCTGGAGAATCGAACATTGAAAAGACTTTATTAACATTAACATATGAAATATTAAAAACTCGTATTCAGATGTCACTCAGTTAGCAGTTGCTTTAAGCTAACAGTTTTAGCTCCTTTAGCAACAACGCTTTAGCTAACAAGTGCAGTCATTTTTCTAATGGTTTTAGCTAATTGTTGTTTACTGCTACTAAATAAAACATCAAAGAGTTTTGGTCTGGAGAATCGAACATTGAAAAGACTTTATCAACATTAACATATGAAATATTAAAAACTCGCATTCAGATGTCACTCAGTTAGCAGTTGCTATAAGCTAACAGTTTTAGCTCCTTTAGCAACAACGTTCAGTTAGCTGAGCTGTCTGTCGCTACACCTGAGTATTTACCCATTACAACTGCTATTTTTTTCATGTTAAGCTATTTAAAAATATTTTTAAATAATTTGTAGTTTTCTGTTTCAACCCTCTACACATTATTTTAGCTAAAGGTTAACTTTTCATTATGTTTTACTAATTGTTTAAAATTCTCTCTCACACCCATTGCTCTAATGCATTGTCAAGAGTCACACATAGTCACAGCTAACTCAGTAAATTGATATAAACAGCATTTCTATTGCTTCAAATTAATTGAGCGTTTCTAAATTCTTTCCACGTACCTTCTGGCAATAGCAGAAACACCCCCTGGGGCACTCTACCATATATATGGGAAGGCACCAAAACACATTTTTCGCTGTTAATCTTCAGTGTGTGTGTGTTCTACCCATCCTTGTATCACTAGGCTAAAGAGACATCTCTGCGCACCTGGTAGAGCCTGGAGAGGTAATAATCATTTGGATAATTTGGATACAAAGACTTCATCAGTTAATTAGGAAGCGGTGGCGGTGTCTGGGATGGAATGACATCACGTGGTTATGATGTCATGGCATTAATCATCTTTTCACCACTTCTTTAGTTCCCCTTTGAGTAGAGGAGGGATAATGGGGCGCTGATTGGCTCGTTGATTTTACCTCATATTTCCCGAGGCTTTCTTTTACAATCACACTGGATTACCTCATGCTGTAGGGAGGGAACTGGCTATGCTGATCCATAGACCATGCAGGAACTCCTTAGACTGCGAGCCCAACACTGATTATGTCCCGGGCTTTAACGTTACATCAACATTTCAGATGTACTTTTTTCTCTTCCAGGAACATGGCTTAAAGATTGTGACTGGGCTTACAAGGCATTTATTGGGTTAATGTTGGAGGGAAAATCTTTTCCTGTCTTGGGGGTGGGTGGAGGAACGTTGACGCTTGGAGGCTTATGAACCCGCAAGTCAAACAGCAATGAAAACAGTTGTGACCTGATTTCAAGAGGCGGGGAAAAGACAGTGTAGAGGGGGGAATGAGCATTTTAAGATGTAGACAAAAAGCTGCAGAAGATATCTGGGGCTGGCAAGGCTGCATGCCTCTCTACTTTCTTTCTTTTCCTTTTCTTGCTTTCTTTCTTACTCACTCGCTCCCCTTCATGTCTTCCTGCTACCTTCCCTCTCTTTCTGTCTGTGCATCTAACTCGGCCACCCCGTCCAGCAAGGAATAGCTGTCACCCTAGGGAACAAAGCGCTAGAGCTTGCTCTTCAGAGCAGGAAGCTGGCTTGGGGCCAAGGGTGGAAAATCTATACCCGGTTGCATAATATAACATATCTTTACCTCAGATGAACTCTGAGGAGGCCTGGCAGCTGTGAGCAAACAGAGCTGGAGGGCGGGAGTTTGTGTGTTATTAACTGACTCTGTTTGTGTGGAAGTGTCTGTGTATGTGTCGGGTATGAGTGCACGCTCTATGCTTCTTGTAACTTGTGTTTGCTGGCCGGCGCTGCAGGCCCAAGGCTGTTTCAGACCCCCTTGACAGTGGAGCCGAGTACAGTAGAGTCAAATAGAGCCTTGTTGAAATAAGTGAGGAGTAGAGTAAAGTTGAGTAGAGGAGACCGAGGCCAAGGAGGGCTCAGGGTTAGATTCAAACACAACTCTGCGGCTTCTACTTTTGGCTCGGGCAGCCGGTAACTACCATCCCTACTCCAGCTGCAGCGTACTCGGGGAGGGAATTCAGATATAAACTTTCTGCTCTGTTTAGGCTCAGAGAAATAGCTTCAGGATTAGTGTGTGTTACATGGAAAGTTGTATATTTGACTGGAAAATTCAGCGCAGGATGAGGATTTCATGTCACTGCTAAAATATAAAACACAGATGGGCCAGATTTAACTTTACTCTGCGAGTTCACGGACGTTCCCCGCTCGTCTAACTCTCATCATGACAGTTTCCACGGTGCATTCATCCCACTGCCTTCCCTTTATTAAGACGTCACGCTGGTCTAGGTATTATCTCTAAAGGAGGCGTTTGGAGGGGACAAGGAGCGAAATGTCCTGATAGCATTCGGCTGTCTAACGTATCAAGCTTCTGTCAGTCCCTCTGCATCTCGAGAAAAGCCCAGTGAAACTCAAAGCCGGCCTCATTACAGTCATCATCTGGAATAAAGTGCAATCATCACCGCCACCTGTGGAAAGCTGCGGTGGAGAAAAGACTCTCACAGGCCTTATAGACCGGTCTGCTGGACTCGCGTATCAGTTCACAAACACATTTTATATCATTGGTGTTATTTTTTCCCCCCACTTCCATCTGCACACCTGAACACAAATATATCAAGCCAGAGTTAGGTCTCATATGGGGACCACAAATTGACTGGATATTGCCGCCAGGCTGTGGAGATTTATGATGAAAGTGAATAGGGATGGTGTGGGCGGGGATGCAGAGGTGCATATTATGGCGCCTTTTTTTCCTTCTGTCTTGGAAGAGCTGATGGTCTTGAGAATAGCATAGAGGAGTACAACAGCAGCAGAGCTGTTTTCCTTTTTCCTTTTAGAAAGATTATAGAAAGAAATTCAGCACAAAGAGAAAAGAGGGGGAAACGGGCGCGAATGAAAGAGGCCATAGTCTGTGTATTGTAAATACAGTAGACTGGGGAGCATTCCACATCCTTTTATTTTTTTTCTACCAGCATGATTTGTTTGATTTACTCTCTATCAATCAGCGGAGGATGTATTTAAACGGACTTGAAGTATATTTGAGAAAGCCTCTTTATAGCTGTGGCTGTTTGTATTCTCCTTTTACTTTCCTTGGAAGCAGACCGTGATTAAAACAGACGATACAGGCGTATTGTGTTTCCTAGGGGATTGGAAGGAATGCAAATGCATCATAACCATATTATACTAGTTAGGAGTGCTTTGTGTTGCCAAGCCTCTGGATACAGGAGAGAGTAGACACAGTTACTCTAAAGAGTCCCGAATGCCACAAGTGCAACAACAGGAGAGGATATTTGACACTGCTGGACCGTATTTGACATTTCATCGTATACACACGGCGCTAAAAGCCTGCGCTGCATAAAAATACAAAACTTAACGCAGGAAACCCCCCCCAAAAAAAGTTTTGCTGTGTATATATGTGCGTGGAGCGCCGCAGAATCCATTTGGCATTTTTGTTGTGAGGGAAGCATGCTGCTGGTGGGACTTTGGCCTGCACAATCCCTTCTCTGTTAAAACAATGCGGCAGTTGTCCTCACTAACCTAATTACTCTCTCCAGGGGGAGAAAGGCAACAGCACCAAATCCCATAGTTAGGAGCTCTGATCTGGGCCCTGCTGTAAGAAAAGGCCTCATTCATTTCCCTCCCTCCGTCCAGCCACACATGCACAGGCTCACACAAACACTTTCTATTTTTCACGGCGATTGGATTCAGCCTGAAAGAAGCTAATGGTTCGCTAATGCGCCCCGATATTTCTTTTGATATGTGTTTTTTTTGTGTCGTTGTAACAGTTAATGACATCATTCTGATAATAAAGAGTTTGTGTTAGCCCTGCGAGGTGGAAGATGACCCTAACCATATCAGAACAGGTTTTTTTCTCTTAATTTGTTCCCATGAGTGTTGGGAATCAAAGAAAAAAAAAAAAAAAAATTGTAACTGACTTGCATAAAAAATTACATTTTGATATTTTTTTATTTTTGCTATGCTCTAAAACAGGGTTAGGGCCATCGCTGACGAGCCCAATGAAAAATTCATTAGCAGGAAATGTTGTTTATTAATGATGTAGCTTTGACCCAACGTCAAACATGTCCAGTGGTTTACTTTGAAATGCTCTCAGTGATAGAAATGACTAAAATCAGCTAAGATCCCAACACATAACCATATAAAACAGTGATATGAGAAAGAAAATCCCACAAACACAAAGTCAAACCATGTTTTTATGTCAAGGCTGATTTTTCTTTTCATGCTAAAATCCAGAAAGCTACTTTTGCACGATACAGAAGTGTGAAGGATGCACCTTTATACCATGTAAACATGTTGACATTTAAAACAGATACACCTCATACACCCAAACACAAGTTGTCAGTTGATATATATTGAGGAGTATATATCTAAAAGAAATAGCTGAGATATTCCCTTTTTAATGTTTATTAATGTAGAGGTTTTTCTACATTTATATTTATATTATTCCAGCTGTGTAATACCACAACATCATATGTAGTATCTGTATATAAACTGTCCCTCACAGCTTTGTTTAGGTTATTACACCCTTGCCAAACACAGAAAGAAGCTTCATTATTAATGATGGTGCGTTCATCGGTGTTTGTTGTCAGAGTCATTTGTGGGGAGTAACCTTAAATATTGGCACAAACCTCGCCTTTCTTGTTCCACATCTATCCTTTGTTTTGTCTTTCTCACCCTCCCTAATCTCTCGTCTTTCATCACTGCCCACTGTCACTTATTTGCACCACATTAGGCTTCTTTAAAACTTTATTACAGCAGCTTCAGACGAGGAAGTCCGCAGAGCAAGAAGGAAAATGGGCATTTGTGTTGGTGTGTGTGTGTCGTGGCATTCACTAAGAAAAGGAAAGGGTGTTAAAACCTTAATTCTCCCTCAACCAACCTGTTTGGGTTTTGTTTATTTGTCGCTTCTCTCTCAGGAAGATTAGAAAAGCCATTGTGTTGAGGCTTGGGAAATAAGGCTTCTAAGTTTATATTTGGAGATTGTTGCGGTGCTGCGTTGTTGGTTTAGACTGTCGGGGTTTAGACGTCTTTGTTTGTTTATATGGAAAAAGGAAAATTTTTACTGAGATGGAGATTTCTCTTGCAGGGGAGACCTGCACACTTACAAGAGCATCGCGAAAAATGTCGACTATTGACCGGCATTGATTTGCATTTTTTTAATTAAATGGTTTTATTTACTGTATGATGGAGCATGCTTAGAATAACAAGCTCAACAGACCGCATGTCCTGGTATTCTCAGGGCGTATAAGGAGACAGTGATGTTTGTGTATACATGCATGTGTGTGTCTGGCCGTGCAGTGTTTGTCTTAGGTCCCAGCTCCTTTCCTGTGGTGTGTGTGGGCTTGAATCGGTCCAGCCTGTGTGGACCCTGCGCCCTGTTTGTGCGCCTCTCGACACTCACCCTACGGCACAAACGGAAGCTCTGCTTTAACAGCGTGATCGGGGCTGCAGCCCGCTTTATTAAACCTACGGCTGTCCTTTTATGCTCCTTTTTTCAGTCACTGTTAGCGCTTTGCATCTTTCCAACT
The DNA here is from genome assembly GCF_056152115.1 of Neolamprologus brichardi. NCBI lineage: Eukaryota > Metazoa > Chordata > Actinopteri > Cichliformes > Cichlidae > Neolamprologus > Neolamprologus brichardi. Next base: position 4,200,211 of record NW_028270136.1, read on the forward strand.
AATCTATTAACCTTTGCGGTTTATATAGCCTCTATGCCAACTTGTGAAACTGCCCTGTCAGTGGCAGCCATGATTGACCTTCTCCTCAGTCACATATTTAACCCTTTCTTTATCGTTCACTGAGCAGACCCTGAAATGTTTTTTCTGCTTCTTTTTTAAATGTGAACCCAACTTGATCTTTTCAGTGTGACCCTGCTGGATATACTGCGCAGCCCTCGCTGAGTACGTCTCCACAAACCTTTTAATGAATGGAAATGCGAAAAGCAGCGACTAATTGCTGGAAATAGATCCCTATTCTTTCATTCTAATTTCTTATTTCTTTTGCCCTCCTGCTCTTTGTATTTATTGTGTTCTTTTAGCCAGGAGATGTCCTCCTTTATCAGGGCTCGTGCAGACACAAACAACCACACCTCTGTCAAATATTCGCCCCCGGTTGGTGCTTTTTGTCCACAGAGGGCACAAAGCAAAGTACGGGCCTACAAGCTCTGCAGTGAGCTTTACTCTTCATCTGGGATCCACACATGCAGGACTTCAGATTATCAGGGTTTAATTATTAACTTACGGTCAAGGCTCAAGCTCGGCGATTCGGATTATTACAAGTTAAAGATAATAAAGAATATATAGACAGGAGGCTTTGGGGGGGTGCACACAGACGTGGTGGGTGAGACAGTGGGGGTTGTGAGTTAGGGATGGCAGCAAAGCATTTGCATAAAGGGCAGGGCATCATGCCCAATGGTGGAAAAGGTTGGCATCACGCCTTTCAGACTGGCAGAGAGGGAAGACTGGAGAGAGAGAGAGAGAGAAAGAGAAGGGGGGGTTGTAGTCAATAGTGCATCCCTTGTTCAGAAAGAGGAGGTCCCTAGCTGTTGGCAGGAGAGCAGGCTAAATCTCTGGTTTGATTGTGTGCTAGATTGCCCCTTTATTTGTCTGATTGCAAAGCGTTCAACACTGCATTAGTAGTGGGCTTTACTTTCCTGGAGCCTTTATTCAGGAGGGAGTTTTTCTGTCTTGGCCTGTTCTGCGATTGTCACTCCACATATGTCTCAGAGTTTAGATTGTGTGCAATCATCAGGCGGTTTGGGAAAGTTTCTGACCTGTCTGTTTTATCAAGCCTCAGCTTTATCCGCAAGCCTCCCGCTAAGGTTAACGACAGTGTTGATTTAACTCGATGCCATATTCAGATGTGATTTCGAAGATAAATACAGACCGGAAGACAACTGCAGGGAGGCAGGCAGCGGCTTCTGCCTGTCTGTGTGTGTACGTCTCTTACCTTCTGCTTCTCAGAGCCACAACACTGCTGCTCCCTTCACGCCGTCTGTGGTTCTGGCGATCTGAAGGCAGCACGAAGTGAAAGGGACAACTATGTAGTGCAAGCATGTTATTGCTATCCCCGAGTTCCATAAGTGATGTGTATGCAGTCTGAGCTTTCTCCACATCGCGCACAGCCTGCGGTCATTATGACCGCTAAGAGTGTGATGCCTGCAAACTCACTGTGACCATAAACCTCAATAAGCCTTTTCATTAGGCATCTGTGGGAGCTAATTAGCACTAGTCATGGGAAGTTACTGTCTACGTGAGTAAATAGATTTTTCCTTAAATTGACGCTTTGATCAAAGACAGTCAACGAGAAGTTTGGCTTTTATTTTGTCAGAAAAATCGGAGGAAATTTAGTTAATGTTGGTGTGAAGTGTAGACGTATGGTCAGCGTTAAGACGTTTTAGTGCAAGGTAAATTATTCCAAACATACACTGTGCGACGAGCAGAGAGCTCAGCATTTCCACACGAGGCTGAACTTGTAGACAGAAAGATGCACAAGAATAGTCTCTTTAGTGAGGGGGCACAGCCATAACAAGCTGCGCCTAAGAAAAAGCACCGTGCGACAAATAAAAACGTCCCTTTACAAGTAAAATCATAGTTAATTACAAATGAATGTCTTTTTATGTTAAAAAAGATCTAAATTATATTATATTTCATTGTGAAAAATATTTCTTTGTAAAATGTAAGCAACATGCAAATAACTCCACAACCACTACATAGATTTATAGAGTGTTAAAAAAGAATATTTACAAAGTATCCATGTGTTAAAGCAGCAGAAAATTGATACAATTCAAACAAATACATTTTACTGTGTGCTTTGTGTGGAAACATAGTTTCATATTTTAGAATAGATTTCTATTACTTAATGTAACTGTTTGAGGTGTGTTGTGTTACCTAATGGCCAAATCTTTGCCAAATCTAGAGGGTTTTTTTCCACTGCATGTTACTTACACAATTTTACACCACTACAAAGAGGAATAGCTGGCTCCATTTAACAGTTCTTCACTATTAAAAAACAACTAATTTTGTCTGTAATTTTACTCTGTGTTCTCCAAATATAAATAAAAAGTTTACTAAATATAAACATATTTTAATAGCAAGCCAGTTACAATTACTTCTTCTACTATCCTCGTCAGTTTCTGCATAGAACAGTGTGACATGAGTCTCCCACACTCTCGGTACACAAGAAAATGTTTTAAAAAAATTCCCCTTGTTTCAAATAAAACTTGTAAAAATGAAGCTTTACATTATAAGCCTTCATTTCCAGACAGTTCCAGACAGTTATTTATACACATCCACAACAATAATACAGTGTCAGTATACTTCTATATATAAACACATATACAGTTCATATAATTACTACAACAATACTTATTCAGCTTCACCTTTACAGGTCACACTGGTTCTGTTTGTATATTTCAGCGTTAATAATACAATATGTAAAAGTTAAGTTAGAGTTCTTGTAATTAGTAAATATTGATGATATTTGTTAAGATTTTAATTACATGACTTTTAATTTATTTTCTATAATTATGTAATAAAGCTTTGGGGAGGCTGTGTTCCCCCATCATTTGACAGAATATGGGAATAACGTCTCTTAATAGCTGCCATTAACAAAGGAAATGTTAAAGGCCTCAAATCCTGTTCCATGAATTTATTTCATTGTTGGTTTAAAGCAGACTTAAAATCATGAAATTATCCTGTAAAGCTATTTAGGGGGTGGCAAAGCTGTAAAAGCAGGTTATTTTACAGAATCAGAATTATAATGGACTATTCTAATATGGTACATGATAAAAATCTGACACCAGCCGAAGGCGTAATCAGCCCTTGTGCATTCTTGTAAAACCCAAACATTGTGCACCTGGTGCAGGGAGGGCGGGACTCCAAACTTTAGAGGAGCATTTTCCAACCATCGCAAACACCAGAAATCGCGGTGTCGGCTTCAGAAAATTCAGATGATGTTTTAATTCTCCTCCGGTGCGAGAGCGCGACGAGTTTACCTTCAAACGGGCAACAATCAGCGGAGCCTCGGTTTGAAAACACAATCGTGTTGTTTCAGCTCACTTTCTTCTCCCAGCAGTGTGTGAAAGGCTGACTTTGGCATTTCACACTCATGTCTTTGAAAAGAGGAGTAAAGCCCTACAGCTTTGCTAAGCGGCAAGTTAACACATGAACCTGAAGATCCTTTTCATTTCGGGCAGTGTTGAAATTTTAATTCCAAATACTAAAAGGGATCTTTTCATGAGAGGGGTTATGGTGTAACATCGCTCCGCTTTAAGCCTATTGATAAATCGGTCTGCTTGTAATTCTCTGTGATGTGTGTCAACCAGACTGTCTAGATCAAAGATAGATGTGATGTATGGCGATGGCGACGAGCGCCTGGCTGCTTATAGACTGTTCGAATGACATGATATCTCACTTGTAGCCTGCTCATCAAAAATGTATCACTTTCCATCAAACCAAAATAGGAATGTGGGATCAAAGAGAATGAATTTGCTAAATGCATTTCTTTGTTGCAGGCCAGGCACAACGTGTTTACCGATTACTGAGCTGGTTTTTACCAGGGTAGGAAATTAACACTCGCCACCAGCCAAATGCTGCTAAAAGCTGGCTGTGGTTTGTAAGTTTGTCTCCACTAGCAGCCACTTTGGCAGCTTTTTTATTTGGATCTTGGGGAAATTGTGAGAATTAGTTGGTGGTGTTTTTTTTCTCTCTTTTTTTTAAGAAGAGGTGAGGCAAAAACAACAAAAAGAAGGCATAATGTCTTAGTCTGGTCAGTAGTATCACCGTCACTGGCTGCAGTGTGAGCAGCAGTAGTCTGTTGGCTCGCACAGTGAGAAAACACTCAGTCATGGCTGTAGTGGTGGTGCTGAGTCGGCCTGTCCCGGCATGGTTAGTCACTCACGCACACGTGTTAGTGAGATGCAGGGCGGTTTCTTCATCCAGCATTCTTTCTAGGCAGGGGAAAGGGTTTTGGAGCATGCGATTGCGTGTGCATTAATGCATGCCTGGAGCTCCAGGATGCAGAGATGTCATGGTTTCTATGGTGAGTCCAGAATCCACATGTTACCGAGCAGGCCGATGCGACATGCACGTATGTTGCAGCTCGGAGTGCATTACCCCACTCCTCTGTCCTCGCTCATCGATACTGACGTCTTCCTCCAAGTACATCTGCACGCCTCTACTTGTGTCGTACCACCTCGAGCGGGAACAAATATTGTTTTATAAACTCTCTGCTGAGAATCCTCAAAACAAAATAGCCTCGAGTCATCAGCTTCAACACTTACAGATGAGGTGTGTTCAGTTGTGCTCTTCGTGTGCGATCACATTCAGTCTGCGCTGTGCACTTTCACTTAAAAAGTTGAGTGTTCATGTTAACGCCAACGCTCCAAATGGCCCAGGACCATTTTGGAGTGCAAGCCGGGTGAGCGCAGCTCTTTGTGCGGACTGGAATGTGCCGTGCGTGCCTCTTCTTCTCTTCAGCCCCTCTCCCACCTCACCCCGCCCCACCCCGGGCACGTTAGCACGCAGCCGCCACAAATTGCTTGCAGATTTTTCACACATAGTAACGTGCTGGTTTGTAAACTCAGATAAGTGCAACCAATGCACGGCGTGAGCTCCATGGATCTCTACGCATCACTCGCTTGCTAAAGAAACAGAGTAAAGGGTGCTCCGAGATACCCCCCCCTCCCTTTTTTTAATGTTACCCTGAGCCAGGAATGGTTACCGTGGGTGATAACAGCAGAGGGTCATGCAGTGGGCCGATTCATTACAGACCATCAACCAAAGGATGGCATACTTTGTGGCATCAGGGGAAACAGTTTCTTCACACTTTAGCACCAATCTGTGAAATTTTAAAATGCAGCTAGAGTACTCCAAGTGCTTTCCTCCTTCTCCAAATGTACACCTGACTGCCTCATCCTCACTCTCACAGGCCTCTAACATTTTGCACTCTAAAATAAATGACTGACTCTCCTCTGCGTCCCTCCTAACCCTTTTCTCCTCCAACACCTTCCTCACACCCTGGCTCTCTGTCAGCTAGGGGTCAGTGGGGGAACCGGTGTCAGGCTTCGTCCGGGTCAGGGACACTCAGGTGGTCAGGAGAGGATGCAGCCGAGCCCCGCCAGCCCAGAGCTTCCCCCTTAATGAAGGGGCCAGGCAGCTGGAAGGCCCTCGGGTTGTGCACACTACTGGCTTAATTGGCCTAATGAGATGCAGCGAGGCCTCCGCGAGGTCAGGTGGCACATGATGGGAGGACCTGCTGCTGGGTTCAGAAAGAGTTTTACTATCATGGGTTTTGTGGGTCTTGTGTGAAAGTTACCTGATGTAGACAAGTCCTTCTCATTTCTGGGCATGGCAAACACTTTGTTTGTTAAACAAAATTCAAGCCAGAGATTTATCATAACAAAAAAAAATGCAAAAGAAAAGAAAAAAAGAAAAGCATTTCATTGTGCCAGAGTTTTGATTATTTGGCTGTAGGATCTGGACTTTAGAGCAAAAGCTCACTTTCACCACCATCGTTTCTTGGAAAAGTTGGATGGCTAAAATCGCAAACTGACACGTCTAATCGCTGTGTTACTTTTAATTGCATGCATTCAACCTGTTTTTGTTTAAGGACAGGAAAAAAAGAATTGTGAATACGCGAGACGGCCTTCAGCTTCTTGCTTGATTGAGTCTTGATTTATCCTTTTTTATGGCAACCACATACAAAGACACAAATACTCAGAAATTATGTATTGAGGTGCTGACGGCGACTGAAAAATGCCAAAAAGCAAAAAAAGCAAAACTAATTTATTTTTAGATTAGAGTCGACTGAATTAAATAGAATAGTGATATTATATTTAGTATGTTTTTGTCAATAATGTTTTAATTATTAATGAATTAAAAAAAATAATAAGATATCAATTATCTTAAAATGATGGACTCCTCCATTGTTTATTCAAACGGAGCTTAAAATGCAAAGGAGCACTAATGAATCCAACTCTGGGATGTTTTTCACAGTTAAGAGCCTTTTCTGTCCTTGCTGAAAGAGTTAATCTGAAGTTGGCAGCCAACTCCTCTCAGTCTCTGTCAGACGTGCGGAGAATTGGAAAAATAAAGGACTTAAAAATCATTTCTTTTGTCTTGTCATAGGCAGCATTCAGCTGTGGCTTAATGTGGACGATTTGACTATTTTTTTAAAATATATATTTCAGTTTGAATAAAAAGCCGAAACCTTTGCGATTGAAACTGTGATCTCTGATTTATAAATACAAATTGATTTAATTTGGGGTTATCGACTCTGAGTGGGCCAAGTGTTTATTTTTATATACGATAACTGGGGGAGGGAAAAAAGCAAATTTAAAGATTTAAGGGGGGAAATGCGTTAATGTCGCGAAACCTGAACTGAATCCCATATGCTGAACCGTCCCGGGTCATTCAGAGCCACGCTGGCACTGCATCTGCGTGACAGGCTACATTTGAAATACATATCCGGGTGTTTCAGGGTCTCCTCTCTCGGTATTAATTGACGTCGGGGTTTCAGTAACGGTGTAGCACAAACGTGTAGCTTGCGGGGGATGTGCCAGGCCGTCTCCAGATTTTCTATTTTTTTTAATTTACATGTTTTTCCTGCCAGGGTCCGTCAACGATATCGGCCCTGTTTTATTTATTTATTTAAACATTTGTATTTTAAGTTCCCTTTTATGGCGGAGAAGAAGAAGAAGAACAAATAAGTGAAAGAAGAAGAAGAAGAAAGTGATGGCGCAGCTTTAATTGTTTTGGCTCTTATTATTGGGGCCTGGGCGGTTTTGAGCCAGAGAAAACGGTGGTTAGGAAATAAGCCCTGCCTTTGACTGGGTGGATATCGGTGTGTTTATGAAACTGAGGGATAGTTTGTCCCTTTAACAGGCATTTGTTTGGTCACAGCAGCGGTTTTTGTCTTTTAAGCGGACGGTTAGTTGAGGTGAAACGACGCGAACTGGTACGTTTGAAGCAGAGCATGTATTTTGTATTCTTATTTTTTTTTAATTATTATTATTATTAATAATTAATAAATAAAGTAATAATAATAATATCACTGAGTAAACTCCGTCACCTCCGACTGCTAATTGATAATAGGCTAATAATTAAAGCTAAAGGCCACGCGCATGTGGCCCTAATTTAATTTCCGGGTAAGAAGATTAACCCTGAGACACTTTCCATGATGGGTTTATGCCGCTTCGATAGACCTAAATAACCATATAGGTTCTTCCAACACAGCAACATGAAGATTACACAATATAGGCGTAGTGTGGAGCAGCAGATAGTGCAGACATGCAAATGTAAGCACGGGGTTGCCCCCTTTTAAAATCTGGGACTTAAGAAAAATCCGCAGTTTTCTCCCTGAAAAATATGTTTTTTCTTCGACTTCTTCAGCAAGTGAAAGGCAAACAGCATAGCGAAGAGAAAATGACTTAAAACTCCTTGTAGTCAAATTTCACTGACATTTGAATGGTGGTTTATTTGCATTTTGGCAAGGTCACCCAGAAAACCTTAATTCCCACTGAAAAGCAGACACACTGGAAAATACATTCAAGTGTCAGTTATCTCCTCCTGCTACACTAAGTTTGTGCAGGTGGTGATGGATGCAAATATATCTTGACAGCGATGCCAAACGCAGTCATGCTCCACGGTGAGGTTCTTTTGTTACGTTATCCAGCGATATATCAAACTTTAGGCTGATTGGAGATAAACGTGGAGGTGTTAGCAGATGATGGGTGAGCGTCAGTGTTTCATTACGGGCTCTGGTGATGGAGCTGAAATGCATTGCTGTGTGGAGGATGCTCAGCCTGACAGAATGGTGCGATTGTATGACCTTTGACAGTCTGCAGGCCTCTTCTCATGAAATTATCACTTAAAGACTTGCTAGAACTTCAAGTTGACTAACTGTGGTCTTTTCTTCAATGTTTGTCATGTAACAGAGGAATATATCAATTTAAATAATAGCTGAAGGCTCCCATTTAAAGCTGCAACTATCAATTGTTTCCGTTTGATTTTGTCTGTTAAAGCCAGAAACTGTCAAAAAATGAAAGTTAGAAATACTTGAATTTATACTGCTCGTGCTTCCCAACCTCACACACTGAGAATTGCTCATTTCAGTCATATATGACAAAGGAAACCATCCAGGTCCTAATATTAAATAGATGAACCCAGGCATTTTTTAGTTCTTGTTCGTTACATTTTTTGACTCCATCTGAATGTGGCGTCACTTTATTGCACGAGATCTGGAGTCCTGATCCTCTGCTCTTGGTCTGTGATTCAGCAGCACTTGAACCTTCCCACTGTCTGTCTGCTGAGCAGGTGCAGCCCTGACTGCCACTCGTTCAGAGCTGAAACTAGTGATTATTTCCATTTATTTCCATTTAGGCTGTTAGATGCCGAAAGCTTGTCTAATGTTAGTTTAATATCATTTGTGATAAATGTATCAATACCCCATTTTTTTGCAAAGCTTAGACCCGAAAGTCTTTGGCAGTTTTGCTTCCAGATAATTTCCCATGAATTTATCAGCAGATATTTTCGACTCTACATGCATTCTTCGTCCTTGCTGACTCCCTCTGATTGTGGTGCAGGTCTCCTGATGCTATGTTTCAGGTTTATTGCACTGGTCAGTGATTCAGCACCACCACCTTCACTCAAGCTGCCTGCCAAGCAGATGTAGCCCTGAACGACGTGCTTTACGACGAGGCAGTCGTCTCCGCTCCAATACCGAACTGCAGACACCTCCCAGGGCGGGGGGTGTTCGGGGATACGTACGGAGCCGATTCGGGCTCTGGGATTTCGTCCTCGTGCTAGCTGTGCTGCTTAAAAACAAAAACAGCTGAGGCAAATTCTGGTTCCTCTCCTGCCTTCACCCCCACACCCCACCCACCCCTTTAAATTCTGTAACAATTTCTGTATCTGTGCCTCTAAATCATCTCGTCATTCGTTTTGCGAGTGTGCAGCGAGAGGAGGAGTGTGGCTGCCCGGGTTTGTTTCTCCCTCTTTGTTTGCTGTGGTAAACCCACGAGCAGCTGCCGGTGGTGGGGTCTGGAGGGATTCTGAAGCTGTGTGTCCTCTCTCTCGCTTTGCCATCCTCTGCCAAGGTGGCATTATGCGAGCAGAGAAAGGGGCAGAGAGAGGGAGCGGGAGACACAGAGGAGGTGAGGGCGGTGGGGTGAGAGGGAGACGAAGCATAGTAAAGATGGAGGCAGGCTGAGGGCTGTGGGGATTGGTGCAGGAGAAGGCTCGCTCCCCTGAACTTTGCCTCCGTGTCAGAGAGGAACTTGTCGATTTGGCAGATTGTGCAGCGTCGGACATGGCTGCGCGCTCCCTTACACTCCCACCTGCTCCCCCCACCCCCTCTTCTCTCTCTCTCTCTCCCTCTCATTGCCACTACCCCCCCTCCCTTCTCCTCCCCTCCCTCCCCCCTTCCCACCCTCTCTCCTCTTTCTCTTTTCCCTCCCTTTCAGCTCTTGAAGCTAACGCATTGGCTGGGCTACAGGCATCTTGTTGCCAAATAGGTGGGCCCTACTCGTGTTGGCAAAGGCTCAAGCAATGGTTAGGGAAAGAACGCGGAGAGGACGAGAGACGGCGAGCGCGAAAGAGAAAGAGAGAGAGTTGGAGAGAAAAGGGGAAAAAAGAAGCAGCACTCGGCTTTGCCAGCGGTCGTATGCGCTCATCCAACATTGATTCGGCTCTCTGTTTTTTTCCTCCCTATTCTGTGCTCTGCTCTCCCTGGCCCCCCCATCTGTGTGTGTGTGAGAGAGCGTGTGTGTGCATGCGCGCGCTGGTGCCGGGCCCGGGGATCAGAACAGACACCACCACCAATTAGATTTTGCCAAGGATTTTTTTTTTCCTCTGAGATTTTTAAAAAAAATTTGGAACTCACAAAGGACTGTTGAATTTTTGTTCTTTTTTTCGAATACGTTTATTCTCGCTGTTAAAGTCTTTTTCTAATCTTTTTTTCTAACATTTACATTTTTACCTGTTTATTTTTTTTTTTTTGTGCTCCAACTTTTTTTTCCTTTTTTGTGTCATTTTTGGCTTTTGTCTCGAGAGCTGCTGGCGAGCGTCCTGCTGCAGGACTCCCTTAAAATCTTTTTTGGTGTGTGTGTGTGTGTGTTTTTAAACTTGAGCCCACTGTTTGTGCTCAGCAGCGTGTTCTGCAAATTTTTAAAAAATTATAACCCTCCCCACCCACCCCAAGTTTTTTTTCTTTTCTTTTTTTTCATCTGCTAATTCTCCACACCCTGCCAAAAGCAGCACTTGCTTTACGTTGGGGAGCGCGGGAGGAAAGAGAGAAAAAAAACTGGTGCAGGAGATTTTTTTTCACTTTAAACGCTGTGCCAAATTTATGATGAGAGTGCAAAATGGTAACTACCAGGCCGTCTGTCTTCCTCTAGCAGTGTGGTTTTCTGTGGTGATTTCTGTCTGCTTTCAGTTTGTTGTGGAAATGTGAGTCTGGTTGGAGCTCCCTTTGCATGGTAGCGCAGATAGGAAATGGTATGGCTGATCTTTTAGCGGCACATTTCAACAGTGGTCTAGTGGCGGCAAAGCTTGGCGGTGGTGAGCGACCGGTGTGTGGCAACCCTGGCACAGGAACGCTGTGGCGAGATCTGGGCTTTGTTGCCCAGAGATATGTAGTGAAGGTATTATGGTACAGCAGAATAACTTGTCTTTTTACAGCAGGAAAAGCAGAAGCACAGCTTGGCTCAGTTTTTCATCTGAATTCGTGAACTGTCGTCTTTTCTTTATTGTCTCGAATGTTTATTTTTGAAATGCTTTGTGTCATACCTTTGCATGCTATTGTAAGGATGATTTTCCCTGTTTTTCCTGCATGCTTTATTTTTATTTGAGTCTGAATGCTGGAAATGAGGAATTATTTTAACATTTTAATGGCAGTTATTTGAATAGCTTTTTGATTTGAATTTAAATTAATTGATAATCATCAGAATTTTCATTATTCCAACAACACGTTTAGTATTATTAAACATTTTGGCATTTTCATTAAAAGTTTTAAAAAAACCTTTAATTTTACAACTTAAAAAAAAAAAGAAAAAGCATTTTAAAAAATTTTTACAGCTTCCTAACGCCGCGTCTTTTTCTCTCTCGTCAGGATGAATTTCATCCCTTCATTGAGGCCCTTCTCCCCCATGTCCGTGCCTTCTCCTACACCTGGTTCAACCTGCAGGCCCGTAAACGCAAGTACTTCAAGAAGCACGAAAAGAGGATGACCAAGGATGAGGAGCGCGCGGTGAAGGATGAGCTGCTTGGGGAGAAGCCAGAGATCAAGCAGAAGTGGGCCTCGCGCCTGCTGGCCAAGCTCCGCAAGGACATCCGGCCGGAGTTCCGCGAGGACTTTGTGCTCACCATCACGGGGAAGAAGCCCCCCTGCTGCGTGCTGTCCAACCCCGACCAGAAGGGCAAGATCCGCCGCATCGACTGCCTCCGCCAGGCCGACAAGGTGTGGAGGCTGGACCTGGTGATGGTCATCCTGTTTAAGGGCAGCCCCCTGGAGAGCACGGACGGCGAGCGTCTGGTCAAGTCACCCCAGTGCTCCAACCACGGCCTGTGTGTCCAGCCACACCACATTGGGGTGACGGTCAAGGAGCTGGATCTCTACCTGGCCTACTTCGTCCACTCACCAGGTATGTGCTACCTGTAGACGAACCCTTTTCCCACCGTTTATGTGGTTGTTACACACACACACACACAGGTCATGTGTTTTGTCACACACTCTCTGGCATGTAAGTCACAGATTAGACCCTGCCCTCCACTATGTACCAGCTGATCCAGTGCCAGGCTTTGATAAAGACCACGTCCTGATATTTAAAGGGACAGTCTGCAGCGTCTAATCCTAAAAAAGTTTTTCCTCTCAGTGTTTCTATCTGGTTTAAAGAGATTCAGAGAATCTGACAGTCAGGCTTAAAACCTGTGTTTACCCAGAGATATGTTTGCATTGGTACATTTGTTCAAGTATTTGTGCGCAAATTTGTCTAAATCCAAATGTGCATGTTTTTCAGTGCCGTCTGTAAACAAAAGCATCTGCAAACCTGTTTATCTGTGTGTGCGTGCACACGTGTGCGCGCACGACAGGCAGTTTGTCATGTGTCTGTAATCCATGTGTGTTGTGAGGTTGTTGTGTATCAGTAGCAGTGTGGCGTATTTGTGGGTTTCTTTTGTGTGTGTGTGTGTGGTGGTCTGGAGAGCGCAGTGACAGCTGGCCCGGTCCCAGGTAGTTTAGGAGGCAGAGAGTCAGCCTGTCTGCAGCCTCAGCCTAACACACACACACACACACACACACACACTCTCACACACACACTCAAGTGGACAGACTCTCGCTCAGGAGCTCTCGATCAAACACCCGAGCTGCGCCTTGCGTTGTTCTTCTGAGCGAACTGATCACACACACAGTCGCACACACAGTCGCACACACAGTCGCACACACAGTCGCACACACAGTCACACACACAGTCACACACACGTTTGTGTTCGCAGCAGCGAGACGTTTCGCGTTTCTCTCCACACGTGTTTTCTGCTGTGACGGTGAAGTTGAAATAGAGGCGGTAAAAACATTTTGGTGTAACGTGTACACAAAGCCACATGTGTACTTGTGTGAGGGCAGCGCGGTGAAATATAATATTTGGATGTGTCGTTTTGTTACATTTCACAGCTGCAGTTGTTTCAACCTGATTTCATTTTTCAGGTAATTTTAGTTAAAATAATTAAAATAAACAGCAACAAATGCTGATCTGGATATAAAATTATTAAACATGTTGTAACTACTTTTGCAAAAACAAAAACATTTAAAAACAAAAAAAATTATATTCTGTCCAGTTAAATTCCTGCAGTGAGAATTCGATGTGCCTGAAGCTTAATCTTCCTGACACAAGTGAATTTAAATCGTCCTTTTAAACACACTTTTGTTTAAAAATGTCTCTATTAGAAAATCATTTTAAAAAGCTCGATGTGTAGTAGCAGCCCTCCTGTTGTAGAGCCTGAAATGTGCTGGAGGATTTATAGCATAATTTAGGCTAATGTGTTTATAATTGAAGCCCAGCTTCACCACTGTTAGCTGTGATCGCAGTTTCAGCCACATTCATATATAATTTGGTCTATTTTATATATTTTATCCGTTGTCATCACTTGATCTAGCTGTTTCCGTCAGGTGTTTGCAGGTGTGAATCATCTCTCACACACACACACACACACACACACACTCTCCTCTCCTCCCTATTATCTCGGGCTCTCCTACCACAGACTGGCATACAGTTACAGGGCCTTAATTCTTCTCCTTGGCAGGGAGGTGCAGCGCTCCTCTGTGACAGACTCCCCCATGCCAGGCTGCTTTCAGCCCAGTGTGTAACTCTGCTTGAGTTTTGCGGGGCCTCCGTGAGCGCCCCTTCCTGTTCCACAATGTGGCACGGCAAACCGCGGCTCAGATTAGCTCCCAGCGCAGCCTGGTGCTCCTTAGAGTTTTTTCCCTGACGACTCTGTGCCAGAATCCAGCAGCCGCTCGCCCCCATCGATGCGATGCACTAGCCCGTCTTCTTTCTGTGTGCATTTCATTAGTATTTCATCTTATTTCTACACATGTGACTATTTTGCCATAAATCTTTCTTTTCTTTCTAATCTTTTTTGAAGGCTTGTTGGTTTACTGCTGCGTGTGAAAGAAGCAGCGCTGCTTCTTCTGCACTAACAGCTGGTGAAGAATGGGGAGAATGTGTGCGGTAACTAAAATGAAAAAACGTCCACCTTTTGTAAGCGCGGCGTGTTGTTCCAGCGGCGGCGCGGGTTAGCCAGAGGACAGGCAGACAGTGGCTCCACTCTAACCTTTGGGGTGGCAGCGCTACAGTTTTATTCTTAGCTCCCCTTCCCAGGGTGTCTGTGTCTTGCGGAAGTTATCAGTTGCTAGGCCCGATGATTGGACCGCAGCCGTCCCCGCCGTCGTGTTTCAGCTCTCTCGTCCCCACTGATGTCACTGTCGCCAGCTGTAAGGCGGGGGGGCGGATCTGCTTTCACACGGCGTGATTGACACACACATACACAGTCGCACGCACGCTCACTAACCCCCCCCCTCTGTTCCCTACAGTACACTATGTCTGCTTTTGTCCAATTATAGACCGCGGCCCTCGCAGGCGGGGCAGGGACAGATCAAAGCTGATGGACTCTGATCTGCTGCACCACAGCTTCAAGAGCAAGGTCCCGCTAATCACAAAACGAGCCTGATCATTTTCTTTTTGACAAGTACCTGCCTGCACACGAGCGCGGAGACGTAATTGTGAGGCGGTAACGAGAGTCGGATCCCAAAAGTGGTTAATTTTCTTTTCACTGATTCGGCTGCGTTCGACGGCAGCGGTAATGGCTCAGGGATGAGGAAGAGGTGGGGTGGTGGGTCTGATCTCATCTTTGATCACATGTCTGTCGAAAAGGAAAGTCTGGCTCGCCAGTTGGGCGCTGCGGGCCGTCCTCCACCTAGAGACGCCCGGCTCAGGTCATGTTTTTTCGAGCGGCGTGTTCCACATTTGTCCGTCTGACGAGGCCGCACAGTTCCAGCATTAGTCATTTTTGGAGCCGATCAGCCTCATGCGGCTTTCATTACTTGTGCTGTTATGATAAAAAGATGTTTCTGCAAGTGCAGCCTCCATATCTGGTCTCTGCGCTGGAGACAGAGCAGAGAGGTGCCCGGGGCAGGTCGGAAAGCCAGCCACGCGTGCCAGACGCCGTATCTCCACGCTGCTACGGCGCAAACACAAATCTGAGACATTCATTTACCCATCAGTGTGTCTTTGTGCGTCGTCGCGACATTACAAATGACCAGGAGAATCTCTTTTAATAGAGACAAACAAAGAGACAGACAGCCAGACTGAGAGACTTAACGCCTCCACGTCACGCTAAATCCATCAAACACATCTTATCTGCTTCGCCCAATATCCTGAGCTCCAAAAAGGAGGTAAAATTATCAGATGCAGTTACATAATAAAGAAAAAGCAAACAGGAAAGAGTGGGATTTGTTTTATTACACACGGTCCAGAGAGGAAAACTGGAAGTCGCCGTCGTGTCGTGTTTGCCGTTTGCTGAGTGTTTGCAGAAGAAAAGGAGGAGGAACGATGGTTAGAGGAGAAATCCTCTGTCTTCTCTTTCTTGGATCTGCGTGTTGCAGAATAGCGCTCCAGCGTTCTGGCACGGCTCCGTAACCCGGGCCGACGGAGGAACAGAGAGCGTCGGCGCCGAGGGAGCCGCATTCATGTGGTGTGAAAAACGCTGCTGCGACGCTTTCAACGCAAACTTTCTTACGCTTTGTTGTCGTTTGAAATGATCTAATAAAGTTTGAGCATCGGCAAGCCCCTCTGACATGACGGGACAGCGTCAGTGACACTGACGCGCTTTAACGTGCGCCGTGGCGTCCGGGCCTATTTTCACAACCCCTCATTTTTCCAGCTTTTTTTTTTTTACGTGTGTGTCACAGAGAGGAAAAGTGAAAAGACGAGAGGAGTGTGCGGAGTGTAAGGAATCGCTGGTAAACAGATTACTCCGGTGCAATCGGGCTTCCTCTGACCTCCTTTAACCGTTCTCCCTCACGTCGTTCCCCGTCCTATAGGTCCGACCGCCGCGCTGCTCTACAGGCTTGGGAGCAGGCCAACCTGCTTCATATTCACTGTAATTATCCAGTTTAGTGAATAATCCTGGAAAAGATACACAAAAGACTGAGTGTATGATTGAATTATGTGCAATTTGAAATGAAGGTCGGGTCTTAACTTCGGGAATAGAAAAATTCCTTGTAGCAGAAAGTGCAACAAAGAGTAGCTTTATTTCCTAATTTCACTGTACAGTGGTTTTTAATTATTGGTGTAATTAAGGCTAATAAATAAAAGCCATGGTGTCTGTTTAGCAGCTTAGCTCACTTTTTTGGATTTAACGAGCAGGAATTTATTTAATTCTCAAGAAATTAAACGACTTAATAATATGGATTAATGAGTAGAGTAAACAAAAGCAATAAAAATAAATGTTCAGCTTATTGAGCTTTATTTTTACTTCACAGCTTCTTTGCTTTCCTCCACAGAGCAAACACAAATTCGACGTCTCCGTGTTTTATTTTTAGTCTCTTCAGTTGTTTTGACCCATCTTCTCTTCTCTCTGTGCAGGCGCCAGGCTTGAAGTCTGTCCCTCTAAAAGCATAGGTATCCCCGCACAGGAGCTCTGGCCGCTAACGCCAAAGAGCAGGAGGAGCGATGTGTAGAAAGGACGGGAAAGAGCGAAGCGTCTTTTTCTGGGCCATTTCCCAGCAGACAGATTCTGATCGGTCCGCCTCGCGCCTCGTCGCCTCGGTCCAGCGGAGCAGAGCGCACGCACGGAGACTTGCCCTGTAATTGGGATCGCTCTTTCCACACGGAAAAAAATCCTCCGTCTCCTCCGCGCGCACATCTTTCATTTAAAAGTAAAAAACGAGCAATTACACGCGAACGAAATCCCCTCAAATCACCACAAATGAAGCTGATAACGTGGAGATTAATACATATTTTCACCCCTGCTTCATTTATTCTCTGTTTAATGGTGATGGATGTCAGTGGTTGCTGTTAGGATGATATTGAGCGCTGATATAAAGTAAAAAGAAAAGCGTAGAATAAAGATAATGGAAAATGCCATGCTGAAAACAAAGAGAGAGGGAGGGCACATATTCAGGCGAGTGGGGCTGGTTGGCAGCGTTTGGCACCCAAAGCTGCAGCTCTGTTTAGGAGGTGCCAGCTTTTCAAACCGACACACAGTCCCTGCCAACTTCTCTCCTTCTGATCCTTTTCTTTCTCTCTCATTTTAACATTTTCCCCCTGTATCCTTGTTTTCGCTTAACACTTCTTCCCCTCTGCACGTCCCCTCACGCCGCCGCCGCTCCCGTGGATGCTTCCTCACAGCGGGCTGTCAGAAAAAACGAACGTTGGGAACGTTCGGGTCTCGTTTCGCCGGGATGTCGGCGCGTTGAATAAAATGGCTATCGTGTTACCAGACGTGTTCTTTTATTTTTGTGAAAAATATTTTCCACGGCTCTTTTTTTTGTCGCTCAGCGTGACGGTGCTTCTGTGGAGTCAGGTCCAAAACAAAATGGAGGATGAAGCACAGCTCCTCTCCAATCAGAGCGGAGAACCAGTCCAGGAAAACGTTACTGGCAAATTAGCAATTCTGAATATTTCCTGGTTTGCTTGTTTTCTTAACGTATTGTGGCGTGAGCATCTTCAGAGTGCAGGTGAGGATTGTGGATGCAGACCCGGGGCCGAGGATGGAGACGAGAACGTGCCGCTGTGAGCGATGAGAGAAAGCATTGAACGGGGTATGGGGGTGGATGGAATTACTCAATAATGATCAGAAAATTAGAGGCATTATTGAGGGAGAGTAAACAGGCCTCTCTGAGTGTGAAAGCCTCCCATTCAGCCAGGACCAGGAGCAGGACTCCTTTCTTCCTTTCGTGGATCCACCCATGGCCTCGAGAGCCCGTCTTTTGTTCCCTGAAATAACAGAGTGAATATATGGGGGTCGGAGAGTTGGGAGGGGGGGCGCCGTTCCCAGTGCTAAGCACAGTATGGATGAGCGACTGTAAGCTACTTTTATTGCAGCGTTTATATTTACTTTCTGGCTTTTTTCCACACTTATTTTTGCAGACTTACAGTCTAATTAACTGTCTGTGTTTAAATAAGTTGCTGTCACAGGGTTCAGAAAATCTGGCAGCATATGTTCAAGTTATTTTCTTTTTATTTATTTTTATGTTGCGTACAAGTGCACCTGTGCGTCTCTTCTCCATCAGCGTCTTCCTCTGTGTCAGTCCAGAGTCGGGGGAAGTGGGTGTAAACGAGTTAACGCTAATGTGACTACTTCCGCGTTTGTCACTACAAATGTTTTAATTAATGGGGAACGGATAAATAAATAAGCTCGCCACGTCTCGGAGCAACCGAACAGCAAATGCGGAGCTCAGAAGAGGGACAAAGGAGTGAAGAGAGGGATTTACACTTTGAACAAGCCGTTAGAGAGAATAAAGGAAGCTGTGTTTCCTTCCCCCCCTTCTCTCACATCACTTCCAAGCACTCTGCTGCTCTCAGAGCAGGATTTGACGTTAATAATAACTATAGCGCTCTTGCTTGTAGCTACTTTAATAATGACTGCAGTTAAGTCTTTTATGCGAGTCCAGAATTATCTGTCTAGCTGAAGGTAAAAGAAACTGAGTTAAGGTGGAAAGAATTAGCGAGGACAGAGTTGGTTAGATGGTTGGGTTTCAAAGTGGCTTGCAGATGTGCAAAACTATGGGGAGGCTAAAGCAGTATAAATAGTGTGGAGGACTTTCCTCGGCAGCCTGCCTTCATGTGACTCTTATGTTCAACATCCTTCAGCGCTCCCTCCTTCACACCAGCTCTGGAAACGCTCTCCAGGGCAGCTCTTCCCGCTCAAAGGGGGAAAAATCACCTGACGTGTTCGCTCACTTTCTCCGTCTGTTTGCGTTTCATATAGACAGCCAGCTCCATTTCACAGACATCACTTTTGGATGGCAACATTCTCATTATACCCGTCAACTGTCAGCGCTCAGCACTCTCTCGTCTATAATTTCAGACTCATTTGAATTCTTATTGGCAGCTTCGGTGCATAAATTTCATAAAAGATAGGAAAACAACACAATTTCTTCTCGCTCTCCCTGGTGAGCAATAAAATATGGAGAAGATTAGTGGGAAAGGAGTAATTCAAATTCAATTGTTTGTTTGGATTTTTATTATCAAGAAAACACATGTCCGGTGTCATATTTTAGCTTCATGCATTTTACATCTCGATACCTAACAAAGCCAGCGTGAGTGTCGCGCTCCACGCGGCCTTACGCCACCTCTGCATTGGATCGCCGTCCAGAAAGGTAGATGAATAGAGTTGCCATGGCCACAAAGCTTCTTTTTTCCCTCTCCGTGTACCTTTCCTGGGTGATATCCAAGGAGTGTCAGCGACTGGCCTGGTTGGCACGTTGAGTGGCCGTGCAGCGCTGGGCTGTGGCGCTTCAGCCTACAGTGTGGGCAGCCAGAGCGCAGCGCTCTGCCAGAGGAATCCACTCAGATCACTTTCACTCTATAGAGGGCATCCCCAGCACTCATGTAAATTAATAAGCACATATATAAATATATATATGCAGCTGAGCAGGGACACTAACCCGTGCAGCTACATGTTAGTCAGAGTCTTCGATTCAAAGTGACTCATTTGTTTTCCTCAGAGGAAACGGAGGAAAATGAGATTTTCTTGGTGTTATAATTTACTATTTTTATTTTAAACACTCGTCACTGGACTCGGGCCAAGTGAGACATATAAAAATGTCACAGTAATTTTAGAGCAGATTTTTCCCTTAATGTTATTCACACATTTTGCTCGGCTCAGTTCAGTCCAGGGGGCTTTTTATCCTCCGAGAAGCTATAAGTACCTTTTGAGATGGCAGCTGTGATATGATTTCATTGTGAAAGCAGGGGAGCCTGGGATAGAAAAGACTTGCCTGCAGGCAAACAAAGCGGCTCTAACCCCGGTGTGCTGCTGACTTTGGCCTTGTGTTCTTATTGTTTGGGATATCACTGACCCCACTGCCCTTAGTGCACAAATATTAACCAGAAAATCAAATCTGTCCTCCTCTCAGCTCTTTGGGCGTTCTGACGATCATTATCATTATCAAATAGATGGAAAATTCTAAATAAATGAATAAATAACAGGACAAAATCCAAATAAAGTTATCTGGTTCTTGAGAGGTTTGTTCAAATATGATCAAAAATCCTTTTGATACCACTTATTAATGTAAAGCATATGAAAGTTCTTTTAATCAGATTTTAAACCCTGGAAATGAGTGAGGTCATAAATCATGCAAGTGGTTGTTACAGAATCAGAAAACAGGGCTGTGTGGAGAAATTCAGTGCTGATAAATCCATCGTAAGCCTTCGACTCCATCGTATCAAGAGGAGTTTCTGTCGTCGTTTCTGGTTTTCTGGAAATGACGGAGAGGAATTATAATATAAATATTGTTTTATTTCAACATTCACCAACACGTCACTTAGTGAAAATTGGTGTCATTTTTCAAAGCGTGGCTTTAGTTCAACCAGTCAATCGATGCTTGGAAGACGTGCCGTTCTCTGCTCGTTTCTTCTAAGCTGACAGTTTTGCTTTCAGCTTATTTTTACACTGTTTCTTTAAGTCTTTTCCCCTAAAACTAACCAAACCTCTCATTTAGCACCTGAACCTAGTCTCAGTGTTGTGAGTGTAAAAGTATCTCTTAACAAGGATTTCCGTAGGTGTCGTTCCTCACGCTGGAAATCATCCTTAACCCTTTAAAGCCGGTCAGAGCAGCACGCTCCGTTTTTGCGTAACTATTTTTAAATCCCAGTAGCTCTGCAACCACGTGAGCTAGCACAATAATTGTTTTTGCATATGAAACCGGAGGAGTTGTACTTACATCTTATGCCATCAGCTTGTCCTCGGTCACAGTTTCCTTCCACATATAACTTTGCAAAAACTGCATAAAAAGCACTTGCAGCAACAAAAACATAATATTCCAGAAACACGCTTTGCCGATCCGATCAGCTGTTCATAACACTTCCTACATTGGAATAGACGTCAGCGCGAACTATCGCATGTCCGCCATGACCTGCCCGAAACCGGAAGTGACATCATTTTCGCAGAAATGTAGTTTTTTACCATCAGGGCCTCATGAGCCTATACTGGTGTTTTTAAAAGTTATGTTTGACTTTATGACTTTCTGTGTGGTTTCTGGGATGCTTAGGACTCATATTGCACTGCTGGAAATAGTTTATTTTGATGCATATGCTGCTTTTTTGCAAATTTGCATTATAATATTTATTTTCGTTTTTTCTGCAGTTTATAAAAATTGGTGTATTTCAAAAATAAAACTATGAAGACACTCAAAATAAATTTCCTGTGGTGGGAAACTATTTTGTGCAACTTTTTTGTATTTACAGTTTTGAGGGATAAGCCTCTTAAATTTCTCTAACTAGAAATATATGTTAAAAAAACAAAAACGATTTTCAATTTTTTTGTAGTTTATTGCACTTTTTTGCAAGTTATGTAATTACTATGCACTTAATGCAGACATATTATTAAAATCTGGGCTGTAATGGTTGTATTGATGTATAGCAACTTGAAATGCTCCCAAAAATGGCTCCACAGCATGTAAAAATATAATATAAGCTCTGGCGGACTTGGTTCTATGGTAGGTCTTAAAGGGTTAAAGCTGCACCCCTGTGTATTTTACAGTAACACACCCACTGCGTGTGAATTGGCTGCTCTTGTGTTTTCGATGCCGACTGATTGAAATGTTCAAAGATCAAACCTTTATCCCCAGCGGCTCTCTTCAACTGCAAAGGAGTCGAGTGTGTGAAGTGTGCTTTTAGGTGTTGTTTGCCTATCTATTCCAATGGAGAGTGTGTGTGTGTGTGTGCGCCTTCACGAATGCCCATGTGCACTATAGAAGCAGGCTGAGTGACAACAAACGCTGTCTGCAGCAGAACATATGAGTGTCCTCTCTGGATGCACCTGAGCCCCCTTCACACCTGATGCCTGTTGGCCTTGTATGGACACATGGAGAGAAACAAGCGCATTTGCAAACAGACATGCACAGAAACAGCGCATGCACTGGCTTGACCCTGCTGGAAACTGGCACTTGGAGTGTTTTTATGGGGTGTGCGGGGCTCAGACTGAGCTAAACCAGGCCCCAACTGGGTCCCCCCTCACTGGTCTTTGACTGGGTGCAATCTGTCGCCACAAAAGTAGAAAACCGTATGCTCTCTTGAAAATTCATACTCTGCTAGGAAGCAGTTTGCATGTGATTCGAAGGTGCCGGTCGTTACAATGAGCCTTTTTAGTCAGTGTCTCTGGTATTGCTCTAGCAGCAGCAGAAGCAATGGAGCTGATCTACTTGGTTATTTGCCCTTTGTGTGGTAACATTTGATTGGTGTATTATTAGACACAGACCACCCTGCCTCTGAGCCCCACTTGAGTTTCCATTCTTCTGCTGCTCAGCTTTAATGTCAGGCGCTCCTCCAGCAACCCAAACATACACAGAGAGCATTAACGTAAAGGAGGAGAGGCACCGTCGCAGCAAATTCGCTGTGCTTCAGCGGCATGGCGATAGGGAAAGTAATCCAAGCCTCAGTGTTTATTTTAAGAGCTGATGATCTAGAGATGGCCATTAAAAGCAGAGGGCAAACAATTTAAGAGCAGTAAATCTGAATGGAGGAGAGGAGTGGGTGTGGGAGGACGGGGAGGAAAGGAGGGAGGATAGAGGGTGGTTTCTGTCACTACCTCGCTCTCCTTCCACGCAGGGGAAAAAAAATACTTGAGATGACAGTGAATTAGAGCAATCTGGCCTTCATTCTGTGGTTAGATTTTTATCTGCGGTTTTGGCCCTGAGAGCATCGAGGATCTTTGCTTTCTTTTTTCCTCCCCGTCTGTTCTTTTACTGTTGTTTCTGTTCTTTTCATCTGAGTTCAGGTTCCCTTTCGGCCTGGCTGTAAAACAGACCTTAACGAGATACCATTCACACCACGGGCGCCAGCGCTCGTCCCTTTAACCGGGCTACCACAGCGCAAGATCCAAAGTTATCTGTGCTTTAATATATATTTTATATAATATGCTGAAACCAAAAGCATCCACTCGAACTATTGCTGTCCATGAAGGGAACCCCTCGCAATGAGAACCGCGATAATAACCGGAGAATATCAAGATGCATAAAGGATCACAACGCTGAGAAATGATATCTTATATGTTGTTACACAAGATAAAAATACACTAAAAGAACATGTGAAAGAGAAGGGCCGATCTGAGCCTTAAGAACAACGACTGTGATAAAAGTAAAGTCGCTTGAGCGTGTGTCACATGGCTTCAGACGGTGAAAATGATCCGGGCTCTGCGGTCGCAGCAGTAACGATGGTGTTGATGAAGGAATGAACTCAAAGAGCTCGTCTGACACTTGGTACTTCTACCAAAACAAGTAACGAAAAGCTGGGAACCTCTGCCCAGCATCATTATCCTCTCGCCAAATACTTTGCAGTAGCTGTTGGTTGATGTTGATTGAAGCACTGTGACATTTATAGCGCTAATATTTTTTCCACCGTGCTTTGCCGAAGCCACCGTCCCTTTGCGACGCATTTGATGCTGCCCAAAATCGAGCTCACCAAACCCCGTGGTTCTCCCTCCTTCTAGTTTCTCGCCCATCTCCTTCTCGTTGGTCTTTAGATGTGTGATGAAGTAATCCCAACATATTTAAAATCCTAAAACAAACAGAGCCAAATTACACACATTCTTCCCCCATGCTGATTCGTGGAAGTTGTTAACCAAATAAAGCTCCCTTTTCTCTTCCCCTCTTTCCATCTCACTCCTGCTCTCAGTGGATCTGTCCTGGCTGGGACTCTTAGCTGAAATAGCCCCGAGCACAGAGCCTCTTTTGTTGTCAGGCTTTTTTCTCTACAAGGTGTTTGTGAAAAAGAACAGGATTTTCTCTTCTGGGCTCAGGTCCCTCCATCACTCCACTGCTGCCTGTCTGGCTTGCTGGGTCCAGGTCTGTTCTGGTAAACAGCCTTGCCTGACACTCACTGTTTATCACACATAGCAGTGAAGTTTAGCCGATTTTATTTTGGCAATGGCTTTTGCTTGGTATGTCTTGCAATTATTCTTTTTTTCTGCATAAGCTCATGTTTGTTTTTCTTTTTATATAGCATAAATGCATACCCTCAAATTTGTTTGAAGGCTGATTGTTAAAATATTAGCAACACTTCAATGCTTTTGAGTTATATAACCTATAATCCACTCCAGTACACCAACAGTATTGGACTTTTGTTTTCCTATTTCCACCTGTAACTTCAGGACATGCAATTAGCTAGCTTTATAACAAAAGCAGACTAAGCTAGCTACTAGCTAGTGAACAGCTGGGGGCCATTTGCTGGCTAAGGAGACAGGGATTTTCCTTCATGCTGTGTTTTAGAAAAAGCAGTGCTCTAAGGCTACGTCCACACGTACACGGGTATTTTTGAAAACGGAGATTTTCCGTTTTCGTTTTAAAAAATAATCCCGTCCACACGTAAAGGCAGAAATGAAGGAAAACGCTGCTAGGAACATGCCAAAGCAGCAGGTGGCGCTATATTCCTATCCGTGTAGAAATGTTGGCCAATCAGAAGTCTAGAAGCATCGGTGGGAAAAAGTAAACAAAGCTGGGGCATAGAAGCAGAACCGAGTCGTATGTGTGGAGGGACAGTAACTGTGTGTGTATGTAAGCATTTAAACACTGCAGAGACAATTAACAGTAACAGTATTGTAGAAATTAATTTCACCAAACAATAACGTGGCGCACAGTGTGACGTCAAAAAAGGTGCACACCTTTGACGCTGCGTTTTCTCCGTTTTTCTCGTCCACACATAAATGCAAAAATGGAGTTTTAGAAAATATCCACCCTGGCCGGAGTTTTTAGAAATCTCAGTTTTCAGTGACCGACAACGCCGTTTACGTGTGGACGAAAGGTGCAAACGCATAGAAAAATCTGCGTTTTCAAAAATACCCGGGTACGTGTGGACGTAGCCTAAAAGAAAGCAACTCTGAAAACACCCATATGCAGCAAGAATAGATGGCCTGGTAGTAAAAATAAATGTTTCACTGTATAACTGAAACTGATGATTATAGATGATTATCTATATGTTCTGTTCCATATTTGTATCCTTTGACTTTACTAGAGCAACTATGTTTCATGGTTAAAAACCAACCTTTAAGTTAAGGGCTACTGGACCCAGGACGTGGCATTGGACATATCTTCAGTTGGGATTCATGTTTTCAAAATGTTAATACTATGTATAAAGAAACAGGCAGTAGATTTATTATAAGATAATCCATAGGTGGCATCGAACACCGCAACAGTTGTATAAATGGAACCTGGCCTCTACAGACGAATGTTGGAGATGTGACGGTAAAATGCTTCGATTTTACATATCTTATGGAGCTGTTCAGCACTTCGGGATTGGTGGGAGAATATAATGGAGGTGATTTTCAGTGTTCTAAAAAGGAGATTTGGTATCTCACCAAAACTGTCCATACTTGGTATAACCACAGAACTTTCTGATGGAGATTTTTCCAGTTATACAAAAAGATGGATTATCCTGGCTCTTACTCAAACGGGTCCTGCTAAGACATTGGTGGAAAAAGAGCCCCCCTCCCTATGAAGAGTGGCTAAAGACAATGGCTAAGTTGGCGTCTTACAAAAAAGTGACTTATGGTTTATTAGACAAATTGCATCAATATGATTGTATTTGGTCCTTTACAAGCTGGCTTTCTGTCACTTGAAGAACAGAAGAGTAATGACAGAGTGGTGGTGTGGGATTGGTGTGCGAAGAAAGAATAGGACAACTTCCCTCTGTTTTTTTTTTTGTTTGTTTTTTAAAGTATTTATTTATGTAGTTATCCTTAAGTTCTGTTATTGAAGTTTAAAATGAAATAAATAAAAATTGTTGATGACAAAAAAAACAAAAACAACCTTATTCATCTTACACTGGTGCTTGGGGCAGCCCCCAAGTTCATCCTCTGCTGTAACAAGCTGTTTTAGCTTCCCTTCACTGATTGGCTGCCCATCACAAATGAAAGGTTTGAACAGCAGGAGGGCGGGTCTTCTGAAGCCATGTTCACTTGCTGTCTGCACTATTTGACCGTTTGGCCATTTTTAAGTTGTCTGCACTGAGTGACTGAAGAACAGAGTTCAGGCTAAATTAAAGGTTTCGTGTATTCGCTGTGTCCCTTTCAAATGTGTGATGTGCATTTGTTCGTCCTGAGAAACAAATGGTTAACAAAGCCATTTTGTAGCACTGACAGAAGGGAGCACACACACACACACACAGACACACACTCACAATCACACACTCCCTCGTTCAGGCAGACATGTGTTCTGCACAGCCTGTCATTACAGAAGCCTTGATGTGGTCCCTGGGTGGCACTGATGCCTTTTATTGTTGTTTTATGACAACTTTCACTCTCTTGCTCCGCGATGCCCCGCCCCCTTCCTCTTTTCCTCATTCCTTCCCCTATCCCTGTGTGTCTGCACCCCATCCCACCTCCTCCCAATGTGTCCAAACCCACATCCATTTTCTCGCTGTTGCAATGGGATGCCTGTTTGTTTTTAGAGTGTAAACCATCCTGACACACATCCCCAGAGCAAAGCCCTGATGTAGGAATATGTTTTAGGAAGCAGTGGACAGCTTGGTCTCCATTTGCAGAGGTATAAACTGGGAGCTGGAGCCAGTCCAGGCCTTGTTCCCAGTTCTTGTCAATTGCGGTTGACAGTTATTGTTTTTGGTTTTACTTGAATAATAGGGTTGGTAACAGCAGAGTGACGACCTGCCATGACCCGCTGATGGTTGTGCGCCGCGTTTTGTTGAGGCCTGCGTTTGTCAGGTAGAAATTCAAAACGTCTGGTTCACTCGGGGGCAAACGAAACATTTGCAAAAATGTTCAATTTCTTGCCTCCACTGCTCCATCTCTGCACCTGTCACACTTGTGTTTTGCTTTGAGGATTTATGACACCATGATTTGTTTGTCATAGATGGTAATTCATTATTCTACCGACTGAAGTGGGATAAACTGGACTGATTGAACAGCAAGCACGTTTCATGAGGCACACGGCTGCACTTCAGGGGTAATTGCTGTTACAGAGACCTCTCTGTTAGAGTGCAACTCTTAACATATACATTTGTGAATGTTTAAAAAATTGCTCCGGTGTTTATAGGAGTGCTGATTTAGGGCGATGCTGTTAGATAATTAGGTAAAAATGGAAAGAGTTTTTGCGTGGAGATTGTGATTATGCACTTTCAAACAGACTGACGCACACACAGAATGTTTTGCATGTCTGCACCTTAATTAATGAGGTCTTTGGGAGTACAGGCCCTGCAGCGCTGTTGGGTAAATGAGTGAAGCGAGTCACCTCGGGACAGCAACAGGTAAATCCTGTTTAGATCAGCCCCAAGGCACTACTTGTTCCTTAATTTGGCTACGAACGCAGTCTTCCCTCCCTTCTCTCAGCCTAATCACCTCAGCACCACTTCGTAATCTTGTGCATGCACCCTCTCTTCATTTCTTGAGGTTTTCTTAACAAGCTTACATCTTTTCTGGGTCTTTGACCTGAAACTGTTTATCACGCACGCAGGCTCTTCGTCGTCGTGTTGCTTAAATGGCCTACTGGGTTAGTTAAGGTAACAAATATGGAGCAGCAGGTCAAGGTGATACTGACACTATTATGTCAACAGAATCTGCTTGTTTACCGAATGAACTGTGCACAGGTATTGGACAGGCTGTCATAGCTGGTTAGGCACTGCTAAATTATGTGATATCTTGGCTACGCTCAAATATGGGTGCGGTTGGAGTTCAGATAGAATCGGTTTGTTTCCCTTTGCCTTTTCCTCGGCAAACAGTTAGCGTGAGTCTGTAATTAGCACCTCTAACTTTGTTAGAGCTCCTAATTTCATTTGCACAGGGAGCCCCATGACTAGCCCTACTAACAAAGATACAGGAAGCTCAAAGTAGCCCGCTGCCTGAGACTTCCACTTTGAACATTAGTGGGGAATTTCAACACGCTGCTTCCATCTTCTCATCTAAACTTCAGGCCTTGTTTTCAGCTGTTCTCATTTTTACTTGTTGCAGAATAAAACATAACTATGGAACTGAATCATTTGCCTTGTTTGTTGATATCAAGAAACAGTGGTGAGTTGCTCCTTTAGCCATTCTCCTTCTCTAGACTAACATCATGACTTCTTGGATTATGCTGTTCCAGCTCATTTCTTTTACCTCAAACTACAGCAGAAGAGAGATGTCATTGATCTGAACATTTACAGGAATCATCAACTCATATTTCAGACCTAATGTGGCTGTGGCAGCTGCAATGTGGCTAGTGTTTTTTTTAGGGCAAGTGTGTTTAGAAAGCAGCTAACGACCAATTGGATTCCAGCGTTCCTTCCTGATCCATCTGTGCTCCTGCTGTGAGTATAACTTACAGTAGCGTGGAGGGTCTCTTGAGGTCAGGGAGCTGAAAATCACAAAGACATGTGGAATGCTGAAAGTTGGCCAATACAAACAGGCAGCCTTGGCTCTCCATCCATGCAGAGCACAACAACCACCAGTTAGCTGTACCACCAACCTCTCGCTAAGCTCAGGAGCAACCAAATTCTGTGTGAGCGACGGTTGGCCACAAGGGGGCAGAAAGTATAATAAGTGTGAATAGCTAACATTAAAATTGGCTACTTTAGCAATGGATCATTTGACTATACAGTAGGGCTGCCACAAACAATTATTTTGATAGTCGACTAGTCACCGATTATTTTTGCGATTAGTCGACTAATCAGATCATCATCCATTGGACGTAAAACGTGCAGCTTATTGCACCAGCAGCATCTGCTCTTATATAACTATCATTAGCTTACAGCTTTAAGTGTTTAAGGTATGTGCTAACTAAAAATAAAGACAAGATGATAGTTTATTAAATTTTAATGAAATTTGCAGATTGTTTCGGTGAAGTTTAATAAACTCCTTGCTATCTAAAATATAACAGGACACCGGAGTAAATTCTCGAGCATCTCACACTTCTGATAATCAGCTGTCTGCTTGATGTTTATTCAGCTGTGTAAAAACTATAACTTTAATCTCAGCCAAACAGATTTACTCAGGAACAAATAAAATACTGAAAAAAAGCCAAACAATAACATTTTTAAGTTATCTAAGTGACTTATATATCATGTTTAACCTGAGTAGCGAAAGACGGGGGTGGGTTTGAAAACAATTTGCGGGAGTCCGGTGTTCTCACGGCTCTAGTTAGCCTAGCCCCCGGCTAGCTATCGAGCTAGTGGGTAACAGACGTCTCCGAAAACGTCGGAGCGCTTTTGAAAATATGTGGTGTCTTGATAAACTGAGCAGATATTTGAGGTTTACACAGCTACATTCTCGACTGAAAATATGCTAAACGTTTATTTTGTGACCCAGAAAGAATAATAAGAGTAATATTAAAACTAACTAGCTGCCGCCATTGTTGAAAACTGAGCTGGGCTGCGCTATGAATTCTGGGACACAGCTTCTTCTTCTTCTTCGGGGTTTAACGGCAGCTGGCATCCTTGTACATGCAGTGCTGCCATCTTCTGTTTCAGTCCGTTATTACACTCTTAAATCCTACTACTTATTCCTGCGTCTTTTGGGATCTCACAAAGCTTCAAACGACGCGTCGACTATTAAATCAGTCGTCGACGATTTTGATAGTCGACGTAATCGTGACTAGTCGACTAATCGTGGCAGCCCTACTATACATACGACTTTATCGTAAGTATCGATGCCTCAAGGAATCTCCTGATTGTAGTCTCCTTCAGCTACCCTGAGATAGTTAGTTAGAATGTTAGCCTATCACTGTATATAAAATATTAATGTCAAGCATTCATATGTGAACATGACATTTTGAAATCTTGTGAGAGATGCTTTGCTTGATTTAGAGCCAGATGTGTTTTGCTGGGAGGTTCCAGTGTTACGTTTTCTGGTTATGCTAGCAAACTGCGCCTATTAGCTTAGCGCTAAGTAATAAAATACTCAAAATTTCACTTGAAGCAGCGGTTCCCACTTGGAGAATTCATTTAGAACAGCATCCAAGTGAAAATTGTGAACACGCATGAGTCATGAACATCGGACTCTTCCCCATCATTACCTTCCCTCCCACATGATTTGAACACAACATGTTCAGCTGGCTTTCACGGTCCCCTCTTCATTTTGTCGCACACATTGATAGTTGCAAATGGATAACAAGTTGCACCATCAGCAGTGGGACATAAATGAGTGAAATGAAATGCTCATCATTACTTAGGTTGTTGCTTTGCGTGTGGTTTGCAAAAAAGTCATATTTGTCAGTTTAGCTACAAGGCTGCACCTTTGCCTTTGCACACAAAGTCCAGAGTTTGAATTTTGAACAAAAACAGACTTCACAAGGAGCTGACTCGGGTTTTCTTCCCCCATTTTCTAATCAAAACCATTATGAGCTTCACCCACAGAGGGACGATCCATGAGGCTCAGTTTCTCTCCTCGGCACACATCCATAACAATAGAGGGCATTTTGGTCCAGCAGAACTCAGTTGGCTGGATCAAAATGAGGGGAGCAGTTAGGGTTTCACTTACAGAGTCAGAGAAAGAGAGTGAAGAGAGAGAGAGAGGCACAACGAGAAAACAAACACGCAGCGATTGTTGAATTATGGGTAAAGACAGCTGAGGCTAACCAGGTTTGGTTTCCACGGTGCGGTGGGGGGCTTATTGAAAAACAAAAAGTCTATGACTCAGTATTGCTCTCAAGGAGACTCTCAGGCTGCAGACGCTCTCTCCCCAGAAACTCAACAAAAACACATGCAGTTAAGTAAAAAGGAGAACACCTTCAAAAACATAAAACCCCAGGGTTCAGTATGGTCATGAAAATGTTCCACGTATCCTCACTGTTAATGCCAGAAAGGGAGGAGGTTGGGGGGAGGAGAGGAGGGATCTGTCCTCACATTTGCTATCAATTTAGGGCACTGAAAATAAGCACCAGGTTTCACTGGAGCCGAGTAGAACACCAGGAATGTTTTTCTATATAAAACCAAAGGACGGATGGAGGAACGGAGAGAAACGAGCTGGGAAGAGAAACGAGAGATAAGGTTGAGGGGGTAAAAAGGGAGCTGTGGGGTGATAGAGAAAACACAAAAAGGCAACAGAAGAGCGTTGCTGTATGACAACAGCACCCTCGGCGCCCTGGCTCCAGATGTGAAGCCGGTGTCATTTGACAGCTCAAAAGGCGAAAGTCGGTGAGATGGTGAGCCGCGGTGACCCCGTTGGGAAGGGCGGGTACTGATGCCTGAACCTGGTGGATTTGATGGTCAAAAGCATTAAATCATGTGCGTTATTAGACATCTGCTGAGGAACAGTCGCTCACACATACTTGTCAGAGGCTTTTATAGCCCACTCAGCACAGTTGCGGCTCCATTTGCGTGTGTGTGTCAGTGGGCCTGATGGAGACCGGAGACTCCCCGAGGGCTCGAGTAGGCACAACGGATGAAGGAGGTTATCTTTTGAGAAGATAATCGATAGGTCTAAATTTGTCCCCGTTTTTGCTTGTGACACGGTTTGAACAGATGTAGCCAGTGTTAAGGGTCCACTCCTCACCTGTGTGCTCAAAACTCAAAAACCTCATGATTGTGTCGGGTGGTGCTTATCCAGATGCCAGGAAGGCTGGTGTGGTGGATGATTGGTCTGAATAGTAGTTAAACATAATGGCTTAACAGTTCAAGTAGGTAGAAGCCGATTTCAGCCATACAAAGCAAACCTATTGCTGATGTGAGCCGATTGGTTGGTTGTGGAATTACAATAAGAGATTTCTCTTGATCTCGCTGGTTTCAAATGACTCCAAGTAGGGCTGCACGATTAATCGTTAGAAAATCGCGATCTCGATTCATACTTATGTGCGATCTCATTTCCAAATGACAACAATTTAAAAAAAAAAAAAAAAGAAAAAGACGACGATTGTACCGCATTTTGATCCGGGGCGTAATCTGCATGAAAACAAGCGCTCACTCTTCCTGCTCAACAAATGACGAGGGCGGAGCCTTATACCACGTGATACAGAAGCTGGCTGCTAAAATTGGCAGGGAAAAACAACGGAGAGCACGTCAGGGATGACGAGAAAGTGACTGGAGAAAATCCGTCCCGGTCAACCACCCAAACATCAATAACGGGAACCTTATATAGCGCTTCCCTGTACACGTCGAACTCCCGCAGGCACAAAGAAATTACGGAGGCTATCACTTATCACCTGACCAAAGATATGGCTCCATCAACACTGTGCAAAACGAGGGATTTAGGAAAATGATCAACACCCTAGACAAACGCTACACAGTGCCGTCCCGCAACTATTTTTCTATTGTTGCACTACCTGCTCTATACACGCAGTGTCGAGCAACGGTGGAGACGCAATTTCAAGCAGTACAACATTTTGCGGCAACGACAAAATGTGAGACATTTGTTGTTTTTATGTTTATTTATTGTTTTTATGTTCAGTCTCAACTGTTACGAAGTTGATGTGCAGTTAATAAGTGCAATAAATATTTATACTGGGAAAGAAAATCGTGAGAGAATCGTGATCTCAATTCTAAGCAAAAAAATCGTGCACCTCTAACTCCAAAAGACATCGAGTGCACAGTTAAATCAAAGCAGGTGTTAGAAACAGCTGGCTGAGGCCTGTTTTTTTTTTAAAAAAGAGAAAAATCTAGAAATTAAATTCATCTTCTTCGCTGGCTCCTTCTCCAGAAAACATAATTTTCTTAAAATGTTTTAAAACCTATGACGATGCATTTTAGGGCTCTTTCCCCTCTATTGTGAAACGTCAAGCAAGTGCCCACTGTGAAACCAACAGGAGTAGACTGCTATTGTAGCTGAGACTCACTGCACATTGAGTAAGCTGAAAATAATGGAGAGTTTTAATGATTTGCTGAATATAAGCAGTTAATATGACGTGTTTGTGCCTCTCCAGGAGTACTCAAACTCACGCACTCTGCTTCAATCAGTTCAGTAATGCTTCTTTCAGCTGCTGCCTTATTCATCAGAGGTCATCACAGTGGAGCGATCCACAGACGCCCTTCATAATGCAACCCTCCCCAGGGTTTGTATCGCCTCCGAGTCTTGAACCAGATCTTTAGGAGAATGTGTTAACTACAGTTTTTAGCAAACGTGCAAAATATAACTCACGTGAAAATCAGTTCACATTAACAGGGTTTTGTTTTTGTGAGTTTATGTGTGACTGAAAGTTTAGGCACCACTCCTGGATCCGTTCTGAGAGACACCGTCAGATTAATACTCAGCTGGTTGGGAGTTTGTATGCATGAGGCTGTGAGACACAGCGTCTGTCTTTCACAGTGAGCTGAACTCCAGCAGCAGACTTTAGTCGAGTTGTTGACCCACTAACAAAGCTCCTTCACCCAGCTCTTCCCACCAACAAAGTGCTGCTCTTATGCTGATAGAAACAGTTGAAAAAGACTAGAAACAAGGAGGGAGTTAAAGAGAAAGCAAGCTAGAGGGGAGAAAGGGGGGTAAGAGACAGACCAGATGTGTCCTTTGTTTAGATTTGAACGGAGCGGAAAGGATGGGTGTAGGAGTTAGGAGGCGAGCTTTGCAAGGAAGAGAAAGAGAGGGAAAGCAAGTGGGAGTGAGTTTTTTTTTTAAAGAGTAGGACTGTAATGAAACCAAAGCATTCAAAGCCGAGAGCCTGCATGTGGGGAGGGGGGCCTGCACTATACAGTATGTGATTACCTACCAGCAAAACCACATTCATTATACTAATTGCTACAATGGTCCCAGTGGTTGGGAGCTGAAAAGGGTGGTGGTGGGGGAGGGTGACAGTGAGAGGGGCTGCATTGTTAACATTTGTTAGGCTCATTGACTCCAGAATTCATGGTGTCTGTCATCATAGGTCGCTGGGATATTCTCCAGGCATTTCTAGAGAAACTGATCATCTGGAGGTCGGGCCCAAGACCCGTTTCCTCTAAACCTCACTGCGCCTACATCAACATCCTAGAGCCTACCAGCTCAAGTCCTGCGTAACAGCACGCTGTGCCTCTAACCAGATTGCCCCGCATTGTCACGAGTGCGCACGTTTAGCATGTGGTATGCATTCAGGCCCCCCTCACCCCCGAAAAGCAGCGAGACATGAACCAAAACAGAACCGTGCAGGCCAAGATTTGAACGATGGAAAGACGAGGCCTTCCTGCGTTTTGCTGCACAAAATAGCCAGGCTTCCAGCAGCTTGTGTCAATATTTCACTCTGCGTGTGTGTGTGTGTGCGCCAGTGTGTGCACAGAGCTCTGAGCAGATGACTGCTATGACAGTTCGAACATGTGCGATGGTGAGCACACAGAGACTCACACAGCTCAATCTGTTGAGTGTCGAGCCCGAATCAACCCAACTGGGGGAATGTTGCCAGTTGTGATCATCAATATGGCCGGCAGTTGTTTGCGAAACGTTTGCAGCACATTGCTGAATTCTTTAGCGTGCCTTCACAGGAAATGAAGGACTAAAATCTTTTCTCCTGCTCTGCTCCGTCTCGAACGCGCTCTCACCTCGAGCGCTGCTTACAAACTCTCAGCGTGTTTATGGAGTCAGCTGGACTCGCTTCCTCAGTGCGATAGCATTAGGATCATCGCCTTTCATGATGATTTTGATCCTGTATTTTCCAGACTAACTCTCAGCCTGTCTTCTCTCTTGCTCAGCTCTTTTATAAGCCGGCCTACAGCGAGGATCTGCGTCATGTGTTTTTACTCTCTGGCTACAGAAGCGGTGCTTTTTCAAATTGTGCAGACAAACAGGGACAAAAGTTAGTAGGTGGTAAGCAGGGCTTCTCTTGCATACTTATGTGGTGAAACAGGCGAAATCAAATAATAACTACAACTTTGTTTGGACAAAACCTGTGTGCAAAAAAGTTCTTGTCTAACAATGATTAAAAAGTTTGAAATGAGTACTGGGTGACCTCACGGTTCATATATACATATGTATATATGTAAATATGGGCACTTTAATCCACAACTTTCTTATCTGACATATAAATATTCACTTCTAAAATTTAGTGCATGAGCCAGAAGTGTGAAAGTGTGCAGGCTAGATTGAGGCAACAGTACTTGAGTAAATCTACTCTGCAGCACTGGCTGTCCAGCCCCTTCTCTTCCCCTCTGTGTTTGAGGCTATTCCTGCTTTGTTACTTCTTTCTAGGCCGGCAGAGACCCAGCAGGAGGCGGTCTGGCCAAGGTGGCTGCTGTCGGCTGACACAGCCAAAGTAAATGAGCAATTCTTCCCCCGTCTCTTGGAAGTGTGCGCTACTGTTGTTGGAAGCTAGAGTCAGGAGGGAATTCCACTATGTGCGCTGGCTTAATATTTTGCACACAGCACTTGTACGTTGATGCATATGTTCGAGTGTGTGTACACACACAATCAGTCAACAAGGTTGATGACAGATTCTCGTCAACTGTCAGGTGGTTTTTACATAGGTCAGAAATAGCCACGGGGCTATGGGAAGAATCGGGGGATCAAGTGTGGCACGATGGGGCTGGCATGATAACGGCGCTCTGGGTCTGCTTTCTCGCTGGAAGTTGACAGCTCACAGATGATATCGCGTTTCCTCATCCTGGCACATCACCCCCATCAAAGTGCCCCCCAACCTTCCATCGGCCCTGCCTGTGTTGAATACTCGCTGGGTCAGAGCTAAACCGCAGAGGCCTGAGTAATCAGACCACACACGCTAAGGGAAATGGAGAGGAGAAGGACGGTGTTATGGGAGTTTGTTGTTTGACAGTTAATGCTCTTCTGGGGGGGCAGGAGGGTGGTCTGTGGTTTTGGGATGAGAGGCTTTTTTGTGCAGTATGTGTTATGTGAAAATCTTTGAGATCCAGAAAAAAGTGTTTTGGAGGAAGAAATAGACACTTATTAGTGGGGATGTCACTCATAGTGGCCACACCCCCAAATGTGTGTAAGTATTTATTGAAACGGGCAAAGTGAAAAAGAACAAAGCTGGTTATAAAAACTATTTCATGCATTTCTTCTCTAATGTTAGATTTGTAACAGCACTGTGTGAGTGCTCAGCCCCGAGTGGTCACTTGAGGAACTGCAGTTTTTGGCATTTGAAGTCAGCTTTATTTATTTAAACACCGTAAGAGTCCACGTGTGGTCTCAGAAGTTAATGTATCTAAAATAATTTTTTCTTTTTTAAAGACTTTTTAACTTTTTGAGCATGCAAGTCCTTTCCTGCTCGTTTAGAGGATCTAAGTATAGCTAATTGTTGTGGATAAATTATATCTTTAGGTTATTGTCACTGGATTCTGTATAATGTGCAGATCATTGGCTAGCACGAGTGAGTTAAAAACAAAACAAACATGCTGAGTTTTGGGGGAAAGTGTATCGAACAATGATCAAAAAATTCTTTTTACTTAACATGACTGTCGAGACAAAGTCTTGAAATATTTGAGTGTAAACATGAAACAATGAAACATTGTATCGAGATTTGTTACAAGGTAGAAGTGTGTGCATCAGTGCATAGTAACGTGTGTGCTCGCAGCTCGGTGACAGCGGTGTCAGCTGAAACTCGCCCTCCTTGCTCGTTTGCTCGTTCTCCTTTTCCTTTTTTCTGCGGCACGAGGGACTCGCATGCAGGGTGCACTTTGAAGTGGC
This sequence comes from Neolamprologus brichardi, assembly GCF_056152115.1. Lineage (NCBI taxonomy): Eukaryota > Metazoa > Chordata > Actinopteri > Cichliformes > Cichlidae > Neolamprologus > Neolamprologus brichardi. The sequence continues at coordinate 4,236,766 of NW_028270136.1, forward strand.
TTCTGGGAGGCCGTGGAGCGTGCCGAAAGGTCAGAGGTTACGTCAACTGCGCCTCCCTGGACCTCCCCAACCCCCTCCTTTGCCCCCTTAAATCCCTTTAACCCCCGCGCACATACAGACACACACTCCTGTTTTTTTGTCAGTGCTACAGATCATTTCCAGACCCCCCCCCCCCCCCGCCCCCCCACGTTCTCCTGGTAATCCTGCTGTCAACTTCTGACTGTCCCAGTGTATTCACACCTCCCCACAACATTGTGTCTTTTTCTCTTTGTTTAAGTTCCCAGTGCCACACACACCTGAACAGGGCATCGCGGCTCGAGCGTTAACAGGATAGATTATGTTGTTCTATTTCCGTGTGAGAGAGACGTACATGTGGGCACGTGCGCCGCTTTTCAGGGGGATGTTTTGTTCTCCTCCCCGCTAACACATAAGAATCTGTCGTTCGCTCGGCGAGGTGTGAAATTGCACCGTCGTCCGCTTCACCTGTCAGAGCGAGGCCGGCAGAATGACTCAGATCTGTTAGAACCTCACATTCTCTTCTTTTCCTGTTCTGTGATTCGTATCTGGGTCTCGGCAGTCTCAGCATATCACCCCCCACCCCCTCCTCAAGCTTAACATCTGTTTCTAGTGAGGGCCAGAAAGGGGGGATGTTGAACTCTTAAAACTAATTAGCGCATTACCAAATGCTCGAGTTAGAAGAGGCCTCGCAAGGCCCCCAGTTACTCACCCCACTCCACAACTCCTCGCTGCTTCCTGCTGCACTGAGCCCTACATCTCCCTGCGTCCCGGGGGGCCGGTTTATCACCCAGGACCAATTAGAGTAGGAAGTGAGGTCACTGACCTTCTGTCAGGCCTCATCAGCTCCTGTGTCACCTGAGAGGGGGCACGCCACCACAAGGAGTAATGTACTGAGAGAGGGGCAGCTGACATCCTGAAGGGGTATGCTGCTTCCTTCAGCTTTTCATTAAGTGTGGATTTTGTGCCAAATTTTTATCAAGGAGAGGCGTTGTGTAGTCTGCTAAAACCAATAACACAGATATGGTTTCCTTTCCTCTGCACAACCTGGGTCAGTTCTGTTTACATTACAGTGCTGGTCTCCCACACTCACAAGCTGATGTTGTAATTTTGTAACAGCTTCCATTAATAATGTACATTTTTATTCAAGTCATCCAAAAAGAATGTGAATTAATGTGGATACGATCAGCGAGCAGGGAGCTCAGAGGGTTGCTGTCATTGTGTTGGCCCACAGTGGAAATGTAAACACTGTGAAGGAGTTCCTGTGGGTAACAATAAAATAACCCTATACTCCGTGTACTAGAAGTAACTTTATAGCAGCCATCGCTATATAATCGTTTATACAGTCATACAATTCTATCTGTTCACTTAATGAATCCCTGCTGACACGAACAAAGTTGCTAATTTATAAAAATAATTTTGCCAAACCCGTATTAAAGCAGTATGATTGGTATACTCATTTTATTTCATGAAGTTCTAATAGAGTACCAAACTGTAGTGACTCAAACAGACCGACCGCAAACTGGAGGACCAGCTGTGAGTCAAAGTGCAGGGCGCATGTTAACCTAGCAGCTAGCATAGCTCTGAGCACAGAGCGTAGCAGAGAAGCTGCAGCAAGGGCAGACCACAAATTGGTAATTAAACTAAGAATGAGATCGCCTGTAACTCCAGGTGCAGTTAGCCTGTTCATACAGGCTAACTGCACCTGTGTGAGTGACTCAGTCTAACAAAGCTGGACTGAGTCTTTGTTAACAAGTTTGCTGTGGGAATGACACTTGAGTTTTGCAGGAAAACCACACAACAACAAAAGAAAGATGAATGCTGCTAGCAGTAGTGATGTTTCCTTAGTCATCGCTAAAGTGGGGAAGTGAGCTGTAACTGCAGTAACTACCTCTGACGAAGCGACCAAATGAAGAAATGTCACTAGTTTTCAATGCTCTCGGTGGTAACCTGAAGTAATGGTCAGATTTCAACCTGCGCTAGGTTAAAGTAATGTATCAAGTTATGAGTTCAACGTTGCCAGTTTCACAGCATTGTATCCAGTATTTGTTCACACATTTTATTCATGTTTATCCTGTAGTTACTGTTTTAATCTGCATCAAAGGGCTTTATTTGACTCTTTATCTTAAACCAATAATATTGCATCTTCAGACGACTTCAGCGTTTTATGTTTGTCTCTGTATTTAGAGAACGTGGCACCATTTTGAGTTTTTCTAGCGTAGTTTCGCAATGGGGGAAAGTTTCCATTACAGCTGCACTACTGTGAACTCTTTTACTTGATAAATGTTTTCTTGCAGCAGGAAACCTGCAGAAGAACCAGACTAGGGGTGGGCGGCTATCTGCCTCCAGTGCTCAGGGAGGGGGGGGAGAGCAAGAGAGAAAATGTGAGCGTGAAACCATAATGCTAATTTATGTATTTTTCTTTCTTCCTTCATGTTTCTGCTGCCATCATGAACCGTCTCAACAAAGGTAAGAGAAAACTGTACTGACGTATCCGCTGAAGCATTTTCCAACTCACGTCACCTCCCCGTCTCCACACGTGTCCTGTCATACATGTTCTCTATTTCACTGAACACCTTCTCATTCAAGTATAGTTTGTTTTTATTAGCATGCTCCTGCTTACTGATTCGACAGCACAACAGTCAAGTCTGACATTTAGGAAGAAGTATGCTGTGTGGGTGCAAAATGTGGCCAATCCTTATACATTAACTGCTGTAATCACCACAGTTAAATCACTCGTTAAATGTGCCCTGTGGAGTTTGCTCATTAACTGGCAGGCCTACTGTATATTTGCATTCAGTGATTCTCACGCAGAATGTTTGTTTGTAACTTGGGGATTTTTTTAAGCTTTTCTTTTTTCATAAAAGGTGTTTTTGAAGAGCCACATTCTTTAAATCGATGCATATTGCGAGCAAGATTGATGGGACATGGACACGATCCTTTGCATGTTAGTACAACCTGTTGATCAGCAGGATAATATAACATCGGCCTCGGGAACCTCTGGGGACTTCACAAATGTCGTTCAGATGTCCACTGAGGTTTGGTGCAAAACCTAGACAGTCCCTGTCGACCTACATATTACATTTTGGGGAAGTGCTTGACTATTCAACCAGTGGATAGCATGTTAACTGCTGAGTCTGAAAGGTTGCCCTGTGATTTGCACTTTCCTATATTCTGTATCTGTGATTCATTGTTGTAAAAAAGCAAAGTGCAATAGATGCAGACTGCTTTAAGCACCATAGTTCTGCATGACTTTATTATGGGAGCGAGGTCTTCTCTGTGTTAGACTAAACACTATGCTGCAGCAATACATAGATATAGATGTTAAGAAGGCCAGTGGTGCCATCCATACAATCTGTGATGCTAGCTCCATACCTAACACAGGTAACATTAGCCACAAGCTAATCTGACACTGTGCGCGTGAAGTGTTTTGGGGCAAAGTTTCACACATTTTAGCTTTAGATTTAGAATCAGATTTCACTGTTGATGAATGAATACAGTTTCTAATCAGCTCTTAAACACACATGTTTGGACACACAGTAATTAGCCTTCACCATAACACTGATCAACTGTTTTCTTTTCATTTCCCCTTCCTGTTTAATTGACTTTACTTTAAAGCACATGTTTATATCCTAGCATAAACAGCTAGTAACTATATGAGTGAGAACTGGCTATGTTACTCTCACCTGTTTAAAATGTGGCTTAAAGTCACAATTAAGAGCGCGGAGTGACAGGTAGGTGCCATTTTGTGTTGTTCAGTATCTGGTTGCACTAAGAGACGCTGTTCAGCTGTCGTGTGAGCGCGTTTTGTTTTGACCAAGTTAGCTAGACGCTGCTAGCGTAGGATGAGCGCCCCAGCTCCTAGCCTCACATGTAAGCACGGTCGAATAAACAAAAAGGCAAACGCCTTCAGCACCATAGCAAACAAATCAAACTGTCACTGTGGGTATGCTCGTCCTTTATATCTACGTGTGATATCAGTGAAAAAAGGTTGATATGCAGCAGCAGCAGATCATAGTTGAAGCTAGTAGAATAAGTTGATTAATTGAAGTTATATTGAGTCAAATTTAATTGGAGAATGGTTTCACAGCATGTTGGAAAGACGCCCTCCTATTGTCCTGTTTTCTGTTCTAATGGCTACAGCACAGAGGAGTGTTTGAGGCTCCCACTCCTCCTCTCCTTCTGTCAAGTCTCCACTGCAGTCACCCTCTCTATCCTCCCCTCCCAATCATCCGTCTCTCTTCCTCCTCCTCTTCCTCCTCCACCTTTCACCTCTCTCACAAAAATCTCCACTTCTTCTTTTTTTTTAACTCCAACCAGCACAGCCTCCATAACTCCAGCTCCTCCTCTGTGCAGTTCAGGTTCTTCATTCTCAGGATCTCTGCTTCTCTTCTCCTCCTTCAGCGGCCTCCCTTTCCACCCCCCTGCTCCAGCCTTCCTCCCAGGCCAGCTCTGTTTGCGCCTGTTTACCTCCATCCTTCCACCAGATGGTTTGTGTTAAAACTCTACGTTTGACAGCTCGGCTGATTTTCCGTTTTTTTCCCTGATATTATTTTAACATCGGGGGGATTGCTCAGACCTGCAGGAACACAGAAGAAAGGCAAGCAGGGGGTAAAAGGAAATTAAAATATGAAAAACCCCGATGTATTAAAAGCAATTATTCCATCATGCAAAGGGCAGCAGTCATCACTGGGCCCTTTTTGGTTTGGTTCCCTGTGTTACTTTTTTTTTTAAATAAATAAAGGCACATATAATGTAATATTGATTTAAATCACATCTGTTAGGGTGATTTCATCCACCCCCTCTCCCTCTGCTCCACGTCTTTTGGAAGGGAAAAGGGGCCCGGGCTGCCAGAAATAATTGCTTGTTTGCTGGTATTTACTTAAAATCTGTCAAAGATGGAGAGAGAAAATGAGTAAGTGCACGAGTAAGAAAGGGAGACATAGAGAAAGAGAAACCCTCGGCCCCTACACAGATCATTATCTGCCAGTTGTCTTCCTGCTGCTGACAAGGAAGTATGTGCATATGTGCATTCCTTACAATGTATACTGTACATATTGGCCATCGAGTCACAGCAGAGTACGATGCTTTACTATACGGATGATTTGGTGCAGGAAAAAATGAAAATACAAACTTAATTTCAGAGTTTAAAGTTTACAAAAATGCAGCATATGGTCAGCAGGACGGTCTAAAATCAAAGGCAAAGAAATGCAAACCAATAAATCTGTTCTTTGGAGCTGCACAGTGGTTAAAAACATCACTATGAAATCAGTCCAGTTATACCAGTTATGTCTGTGCATTACAACAGGACAGGTTATTTCAATGGAAACAATCTGACATGTGACTGGAGCTAACTCTGTGTACAGCTCGTCAAAACGTCTTTTTGCTTTACTTATGGTTCCCAAATGTTTTATGCTTTTGGTGTTAGCATGGCAACAACATGTCCGACTTCATCCATTTTCACCTAAAAGCTACATTTCACACTAGCCTGATAAAATGCAGGAGATCGAGAGATCTTCCTTTGCAGAGAGAGAAAACAGATGAAACTCTAGTGGTTCATTTTTCACGGTGAAAATCGTTTTAAAGCTCCACACAACAAAAAAGGTTTTGTTTTTTAAAGCAAAGGTGCATCGTTGGTGTTTCTTAACAGTCGATTTACAGTTTGTTTTCATGCAGTTTACGTCATTTTTGATGCAATTCTTGCAAAGTCAAACACAGTGCATGAATTCTTATTCACTCACTAAGTGGAGTGCTTCTCGACAGCTGTGCACTCAATGCTGCCTCCGGAGACCAGAAGCTATAGTGGAGCAGTGATTAAAACATTAGACCCCTCTATATATATTCCAAATACAACTGGCAGCATTTAGCTGACACCTACTGAGAAGCTTTTCAGTGCACGGGGGGGGGGACAGCTTGTGATTTAACATTCCTGAAAAGATGCTTTTCTCTTTTATAATAAGCCAGCAGCCAAAAACGTGCTTATTGCTGAAAGTTGGATTCTTTTTTAAAGAGTGGAAGCAGGGGAAACAGCTATTACGACTCTGATAATGTTCTGTTTATTGAGCCATTTTTCTAGCATGTTTTCAGCTAGCAGTTATGCTAATGCACCGACTGTTTATCTGCACTAGTTTAACACAAGCATAAGTTTTTCCGTCATAGGAAAAGAGGTATGTTTGTTAAAATGCCAAACCTCCAACTTCCTGTGAGGGATTGAATTTGATGACTCACTTGTAACTCATAAGTTACAACCATTCAAGACGAGCTTGTTGTGTGTGTTGCCTGTGAACGACCTGCTCCTTCCTAGCCTGTTTAATCTTGTGCCATGGCTGTTTGATTTCCACTGAGCAGCATTAGTCAGATTATGGTGCTGCTTTGGGAGGGAGGCCGTATTCTGCAGGCTGACTGAGCAGCCTGACGCTGTGGCTTCTGCCAACGCGCTGTTCCCACTGTCTCCCTCCCCTCCCCTCACCCTGCTCCCTTTCCCCTCCTTCGCTCAACTCGTTCCCTCCCCAACGAACCACAAACAATAAACCCTCTGTTACATTTAACCTCCTCACGTGTTTCCCTTTCTCCCGCTATCCCTCCCTGCTTCTGCCTCTTACTCACTTGTTGCTTTCCTCTCTCCCTCTCGTAACATTGTAGCTGTTTGGGTTCTGTCTTTGGTCTGTTACTCATGTCCCTCGGGTGTTTTGCGACTTGTTTTGTGGGCTTGGACCATGCAGCAGAACAAAGACAACACACACAAACTTGGTCAGGCCACCGCTAACTCTTCCACTCCAAGCCAATGACAGCAGTGATTAGTATCTCATAACAGCTTAGATTGTGTGGAGAGCGGGTGTGCTGCGTGCACGTTAGCTCGTACAATACCCTGGCAGTGGCGTTACCACTCATCAGAGCCACACAGCAGCAGAAGCAGCAGCAGCAGCAATGGCATCGGGACAGCAAACAGATGTTGGCCTAATCTTCCCCTAATGAGATTGGTCCCTCATTCCTACGTCTTTATGGGAGCAGCAAGCTGGCAGGCAGGCAGGCTGACACTGTAGCTCTTTATGAGAAAACCACCACTGAGACAGCACATGCCTAGTAGGGTGTACGAGAGACAAGTGTAGTATTAGGCAGGTTGCAGTGTGCCGAAGAAGGTTTCATTTGCTAGCTGAGTGGGCAGATGGAGAGGCCAGCAGGCAGGTAGGATGGTAGTCAGACGTGTAGTAATTCACAGGATGTGGAAGGCTTTTATCCAATGGCCTTCACTGGTCAATTCGATTAGGCCGCTGTACAGCAAAGTACAGTTAATTCTCCAGATTAACATCATTGCTGCTTGTCTCAGACCACTAAACCAATTCACTTTTTCCATTTGGTGAATTTCATTACACAGTACATCAAGATCCGAGTTTAAACATTGCGGGTTGTTTTCTATAACAGCAAATTGGATTAGATAAGAATAGATAATAAGTGTGGGTTCAGAAACATCTGTGAGGCTAACATTGTTTCTGACTGTCTGGATTGACTTGGCACTGATGTCAGACATGAACAGCGGCAGTTCGTACTGACACAACCTTCAGCTTGCGCTAACCGGTTTCGCTAGCGGTCGTCTTTGCTGCTCTACCTTCCTGTACAGAGACACCTGCTGGTCTTGCTCTGAGCCAGCTTCTTTACTCTGTGTTTATTTTGTCCAACCCTGTCATTACCCTAGAAACATATTCAGTCGTTGGGGAAGAACATTACAATATTTTTAGGTCTGGGCAGCTCGTTGTCCCTGCTGGACTCTGGTTTTGCTCTTGTTTTTCTCATTTGCCATCTTGTGCTGTTTTTCTTTCTCTTGCTTTTCCTCTTTCCGCTACAGCAACATCTGCACACTGGCAGCGCAGCAGTCATAATAGCAGGGTTAGAGTGCAGGGCCGACCACTGGACAGTGTTTGTACAGAATGCTAGCGTATGTCAAACCTGGCTTATTGAATTTAGACCGCAGCCTAAAACAGCCCACAGCTCCGAGCAGCACAGAAATGCTCTGGGCACAGGAGAAACACGCTCACACACTTTTGTGCATGCTCAAACATATGCAGCATATTTATATGTATGCATACATATGCAAAGACATGCATGCACTGACAGGGGTTAAACAGTGCGCTCTCTAAAAGAACGACCTCACTTGAGCCATTAGGAGACTGCAGGCCGAATGAAAAGCAAGCAAACAGCGAGGGGGCGTGTAGCACACAAAATGTCACATGAGACAGTTTGTGTGACGCATATTAATTTTCATGTAAACCGATATACCTGCTGATGATCAGCTTTCATCTTGTGGACCCTGATGACCTTAGCAAGCATACTTAACACATGTTGTTCGACACGAGCGCGCAGGCTGAGCGACCGCGGCCGCTGATCAGCGAGGTAATGTATCAGTCGTCTTTTTAATTCAACACTTGCCGGTCGTGTGTTGTGCTCGTTAGCTGGCAACACAGTGTATGTAATCACTTTTTTATTAACGGTCAGCAGTTAAATTACAGCTACAGTAATAAGCTTTTAATAAGCGATCACCAGAAAAGCACAATATAAATACCACTCTGTTTATCATATGCCATCCAGGCCTTATGGTAAAGGATTGCATAGTACTGGGTGAACCAAATATTTCAAATATCAAATATTTCAAATATCAAATATTTCAAATATCAAATATTTCAAATATCAAATATTTCACATTCACACATTGGTCGTGTCCAAATTCATGGGCTGCATCCTCCTGAGGCCGCATTTGTAGACCGATTACGTCACAGCGACGCGCCGAAGGCTGTCCAAATTCGTAGACTCCTCCGAATGCAGCCGACAAATGCGTCCTCCTTTTCCCCGAATTCGAAGGATGGGTCGGGTGTGTCCTTCGTGGCCTACCATATCCCAGAATTCATAGCGCGGCCCAGCCAAACTCCAGTTTCCAACAATGGCGGCCGCTACTAAGTTTTAAAATTACTCATACTAATCTTTCTGGGTCACAAAATAAACTTTAAACATATTTTCAGGCGAGAAAGAAGCTGTGTAAACATCAAATATCTGCTCGTTTATCAAGATATCGCATATTTGCAAAAGTGCTTCGACGTTTTCGGAGACGTCTGCTACCCACCAGCTCGATAGCTAGCCGGGAGCTCGAGGGTCACTGATGCGGCCGAGAACGGCACAACTCCCGGCACATCATTTTCAGATCACCGCAGACTTTCGCTGCTCGGGTTAAACGTGATATATAAGTCACTTAGACAACCTAAAATGTTATTGTTGGGCTTTTTTCAGTGTTTTGTTTGTTCGTGAGTAAATCGGTTTGGCTGAGATTAAAGTTATTAGATTAGATTAGATAAAACTTTATTAATCCCCCGGGTGGGTTCCTCCTTGGTTTTTACACAGCTGACTAAACGTCAAACAGAAAACTGATTAAACAGAAGTGTGAGACGGTCGAGAGTTTACTCCAGTGTCCTGTTATATTTTAGATAGCAAGGAGCAGACGGCCGAGTTTATTAAACTCCACCGAGACAGCGTCGACGCTGATCAGAAGGCTCGACCGTCCAATTTCACGGCCGTTTACTTCCGGCCTACGTAGACTGCGAAGGCCGGGTCCTCAGGAGGATGCAGCCCATGAATTTGAACACAACCATTGTGTTTGCAGGTTAGCTGCTGGTTAGCTTCTGCAGTATAATAGGCATTTGCGCGCTTAAAGAAAGCTACTTCTTAAGTCTTTTTTAGATTTATTTTAATTGATTCCCAATATTTAAACTGTACAGTGAATATGAGAATATTGTGCGAGCTGGAGGTTTGAAGTACAAATGATAAAGCAGATGTATCACATCTCATGTCTGCATTATTTAATTAGTGAATGCATGTATTTTAAATCAAACACTTGCCCACATATTCATAAACCTAACAAAGTAGCTCCATCCAGCCAAACACTGCAAATGAAACATCAACAATTAAAGTAAAGCAAACGTCTGAAAAACACGTGTCTTTGGGATGAAAGTGCTCTGATTCATGCCACTTCCATCTTTCCAACTTCCACATTTTTTGCTTCCTCATCTCACAACGTGCTGTACATCTGTAAGTGTGTGAGTCATTCATGAGGATGTGTTGGGTCTCTTGTGGCCTGACGTACTCCCAGGTCTCGGTCGGGGATCTATTAGAGACTCCACACAGCAAATATAGCAGCTTTGAATAGACCGTAAAAATTGTTTGTCTTTTTCATGTTTACAGCCTTTGAATAAATGCTCCTCCTTAACCAGATTTATGGACAAGAGTGTGTTTTCCATTCAAGGCCCAGATGATTGCCCCGTTACTTTAGGGATACTCATGCAGCACTATATAACGCCTATACAGCCCTTACACGATCCTTAAGGGATACTCAGTGCCCCGCAGTGTGTGAAATTTGCCCCAGATAATCATCTCCTTCTGGGATACAGCCACTTTCACCACCAGGCCTGTTTTACACACCATTTACCAGAGAGAGACTTGCCTCGGCGACCCCTCAGCTCTAAAAGCTTTAACGCCTTTAAAACCGGTCGGAGCAGCACGCTCTGTTTTGCGTAACTATTTTTAAATCCCTGTAGCTCGGCAACCACGTGAGCTAGCGCAATAATTTTTTTTGCATATGAAACCGGAGGAGTTTTACTTACATCTTATGCCATCAGCTTGTCCTCGGTCACAGTTTCCTTCCACATATAGCTTTGCAAAAACTGCATAAAAAGCACTTGCAGCAACAAAAACATAATATTCCAGAAACATGCTTTGCTGATCCGATCAGCTGTTCATAACACTTCCTACGTTGGATTAGACGTCAGCGCGATCTATCGCATGTCCGCCATGACCTGGCCGAAACCGGAAGTGATGTCATTTTCGCGGAAATGTAGTTTTTTACCATCAGGGCCTCATGAGCCTATACTGGTGTTTTTAAAAGTTATGTTTGACTTTATGACTTTCTGTGTGGTTTCTGGGATGCTTAGGACTCATATTGCACTGCTGGAAATAGTTTATTTTGATGCATATGCTGCTTTTTTGCAAATTTGCACTATAATATTTATTTTCATTTTTCCTGCAGTATATAAAAATTGGTGTATTTCAAAAATAAAACTATGAAGACACTTAAAATAAATTTCCTGTGGTGGGAAACTATTTTGTGCAACTTTTTTGTATTTACAGTTTTGAGGGATAAGCCTCTTAAATTTCTCTAACTAGAAATATATGTTAAAAAAACAAAAACGATTTTCAATTTTTTTGTAGTTTATTGCACTTTTTTGCAAGTTATGTAATTACTATGCACTTAATGCAGACATATTATTAAAATCTGGGCTGTAATGGTTGTATTGATGTATAGCAACTTGAAATGCTCCCAAAAATGGCTCCACAGCATGTAAACATATAATATAAGCTCTGGAGGACTTGGTTCTATGGTAGGTCTTAAAGGGTTAACGCCTTTGCCGAAATGGATGTTCAGAAGAACATTTTCTCCAGTGCTTCTCTAACTCATACAGTTAACAGCTTGGTACACCAGTGGAGTGTAGATGGGAGACCACAAAGCTGGACCAGTTATGTCTTTTTCCAATTAACGGCAGGTCCACTTGGGAATTGTCTCTCTAGGATAACGGATCGCGAGGTCCCTTGCAGCCTCCGCTGACTCTTTTTTTTTTCTACCTTCTCTTTCCTCGATCCATCTCTTTAGCGCGCGCTCCCACACACCCCTGCTCCTCTCTACCCATCGTCATTGTGTCTTAAATCTCTCTTTCCGCCTGATTTTGTCTCAAAGGTGATTGAGGAGGTTCTCACTATAGATGAGAAAAGGCTCTCAATAGATGAAAGGAACTGTGTAGAATCAACACATTAGACAACCTTGCTGCTCCACTCCCCCTTAAAGTAAGAGAATGATGCAACACGCTCTCTCACACGTATGTGAGGGAGAAGCAGTACCATGCATTAAGATCTCGCCTGTGGGAGGAGAGGCACGCCAACCAGTGGGGAGATGAATAGTGCTCAGGCTTGTTAGACCACATATGAGATGGGAATGAGGCTGGTTCCTTCCTCAAAGCTCAGTATGAAACAGATCTTTTACGTTCAGCTGAGATGGAGCTTTTTAATGTGTGATTTGTGTGCGTGTACCACTGTGAGTTCAGGCATCTGCACAGACGTGGTCGGAGTTGTGATAAGAGGAAGATTTCTGCAAACGGTTAAATCCATGTTAACCACAAGAGTAGCATGCCATGGATGCATGCACGGAGATGTACTCGGACACACACGTGCATGCGTGTAACTCACTGTGGTGTCCTGCGCCTGTGTGGCCCAGCACTGGGATGTGGAGTGAAGCAGGAAATGTGTGAGCCATGAAGGCATGTGTTTATGCTGGCTGCAGTCGCCCATCACCAGCCAGAGGGAAAACAGACACCAGGGCCGCTCCGCTTGCTCTCCATCTGACTTCTCCTCCTCCAAACCCTCAGCGTGATCTTTTGTCACCTCTGGGTCTCCAAGATTTCAGCTCTCGCACAAGTTTCCTTATTATTCCTCTGTTTTTCCTTCTCATTGTTTTTCTTCACTTCTCATCCTTGAAAAGCAGGCTACAAAAATAAATCTGCACACTACATGTCAGATATTCTAGTTCTTTAATAACACAAAGCTGGTCTTTAATGTGCACGGTTCAAAGAGGGACGTTATCGACAGAAAATCAGTTCCAGAAATAAAAACTTCCAAAACAGCTCTCCACCACAGCAGCAGAAGTAACCCCTGTGGGGACCCTCTGTTGGCTGTAAAGATGAGCTGTTTAGATAATGACACTTATAAATAAAGTACAAATACTTATTAAAGACAAATAGTGAAGCCGTGAGGCAGTGTTAATAAAAATGAAAATTTAATAACCCACTAATAACCCAAAAATAAATAAAGGCTGACTTACAGAACTTGGCTAAATGTCTCACTGTTGTTGGCTGGAGCCCTGAATCAACAGTTCGCTCTCATCAAGGCAATTTTTCCTCAACTTTGGACAATAAAGTTTTGGACAATAAAAGTCCCGTCACACAGTTGAATGGATTTCAGTATTTCTCTGTTTGTAATACGGCTGCATTAGCCTAATCATGTCCTGATGTTTCCTATACTCTGTGTAACTTTGTATGTGCAGTGCAGTGACCCAGCAGCATGCTGTGATTGTGATCTGCACTCCGTTATGGTTGGTGTTGGAGCGTGGTGTGGCAGGCGAACACCGACGAATATATGCACAGAGACACTGAAACCAACTAAGATAAATTGTGACCCTAATGTTTCAGGGTCACTGTAGTCGAAAGAAGATTAGTTCCATCTGCTGTAATTTAGATCCCCACGTTTCCACACATATATGGAAATCACAAAGAGCTGTGGCGAGACCCCCTCACAGCGCAGGCATCAGTCACAACAGATATGACGGAATAAAAGGAGGAGCTGGGGTTAGGTTACAAAGTGGCTTGCAGATCTTTAGCAGCTATGAGATTTACCGAGTTGAGCTATCAGCTGATGTTGAGATCAGTTGAGTTTGGTTTTATTTTCTTTGGCTGCCAAACGAGCGCCGTTCTCCAGGTTTGGAAGGATGCTGATTGCTGATTGGCATGTTTGGCTTGGCAGCTTATGCTCCAGGTTTTGCAGACCACCTCGCAGCCTCACCTATCTTCATCACTGTCACATGCTCTCAAACAGTTCGTCTCTGTTTGATGTCCTCCTTTGCTTCGGGTTTTTAACTTTGTCCATCTACTACTTTTGTCACAGTGCGGCTTTGACTTCTTTACTTATTTTGGTTCCATGATGCAGCTGCTGCCAAGTATTCTTCTGGGGACATTACAGCGGAGACAGTTGAAGGAGTTGACGGAGCAATCAATCAAGGGTCCCTGTTCGAACTTGAACCGGGGGTTGTGGTTTGCCGTTGGTCCCTTAATTTATCCTCGAGTTCAGAAACTTTACTTTCCATACTCTAAGGCGAACCGACATCTACAGCAGACTCCTTCTAATTTTTGCCGAAGTTAAACTTCAGTACTTTGTGAGCATGCATAAAGACACTTCCCTCATAAATATTTATTCTTCCCACGTAACTGAAACTCCTGTAAAGCATTCAGGCCTCCTGCTGTTACACTACAGGCTAACTGTAACTCAGCCTTGGATTCTGCTGAAGGGGCCAACGAGCAGAAATGTTCACTTCAGACAAAATAAATGGGAAATGGTCTGTATCTGTATAGCTTTACTAGTCCCTAAGGACCCCAAAGCACTTTACACATCCAGTCATCCACACATCCACACACTGGTGAATCACAAGTGTTGATTGTGCTAAGGCTCACTAATAGAAGCTAACTTGACCTTCATCAAGTTGAAATGGACAATTTACCACAAGCTTTGCTGGATCTGAGAGGGTAAGAGTAGAAAAATGTTCCTGCATGAGAACCAAATGGTACATGAGGTGTGGGAGAGGACTGATGTTATGGGTGATGATAGTGATATTAATGTGCTTTGAAAGAACAGGAAGTGAGCACACAGTTGACCTTTAAGACTGTCTGATATTCTGTCTCTGTCTCTTTTATCTGCCTCGTCTCACGAACACACCATTCTTCTCATTAAAAAAGCACCTTTGGCCCGTCTGCGTAGCAGCAGCCTGTGAGAAAAACAGAGGGAAGAATTAAGAGTTATGAGGCAGCAATGAGGTTATATTTGTAATGAAACAAGTGTGTCATCTTCTGGCTCCACAAAGCACTGGATAGGGAGTGTAAAGATCTCTCAGGCATGCAAAACGCCAACTGAGAAGTTTGAAAGCTTCAGAAAGACAGACTGTCAACAAATGGCATCGTTGCTATTTGATGAGTCCCCAAAGTGCCTTTCAGCTTATTTGTTCTTTTTTCTGGTGCTACAGTTAGAAAATGTGTTTTAAAAATGCACAGTGCAGAAAAACAAAGCAGACCTCTAATCCCGTACCTACCTGCTCTCACTCTTCCTCTCCCCCTCTCCGTTTGATATCATCATGCATCGTAAGCAGCTGATAGTGATGGAAAATTGGTCAATGCAGACAGAGATACAGGATCATCGGCGGCTGTGCAGGTCAGCTCGGGAGCAGATAGATTTAGCGGACCGAGCACGGTCAATGTCAGTGGGATCTGTGAGGCTAAGTCCCAGTGAGCGTGTGGATCCCGGTGATTGAGTGATTGAGCGCTTAGCGTTTGAGCCTGTGGACAGCCCAAACAACTTAATCCCCACCCCCACCATCACTAACGTCCCACCAGCCCCAGCCCACTCCATCCCTCCTCTAACTCCAGATCAAACAGCAGAGAGGGTTGAACGGAGGCAAATTCAGAGGAAAGGGGTTTAGCTAGGGGGAGAAAGAAAAAGCTCCTTAATGATTTAATCATGGAAGATACTTATTTGCTGTAATATGAGGGTCGAGCTCTGTACACTGTGTACAAATCTGTGTAGGCCAGCGATGTGTGGCTGATGAGGACGGGAGAGTTTGTGATTATGGAGTTGGATTAAAAGACGAGGTTGTGCTTTTTTGATTGGGGACAAAATCGGAGTCGGAGGTCAGGCGCACTGGTTGGGAATGGGATGATCCTTTACGGAAAGAGGATATCCACTTATAGTTTGAGGCATGCAACCTGATATTATTACCACTGCTTTTTCATATCATGTTGAAAAAGTAAAGACGCCACATTTCATTTTGGATCTTAGGCTGACCACCAGGATGGTGGTTTTCCTGATAGTTTTTTTCCTGATTGATAGTTTTCCTGTGTTTAGTGTTGATGATTATCTAGAATCAGCCGCTGGAATCAGATGCTTGTCTTTTCTGACTTTATCAAATTATAATTTCAGGGTTTTGCTGATTTTACACTGCATTTCAAATTATTTAATAAGTTAGCATTAGCATTAGCATTAGCATTGCTCATTATATTATAAGATTCCTGGGCCATTTAAAACAGAGTAATATACCAGATGTGCACATATGAACATTAAAAATCGTTGTGATGTGTCTCTCTGAATTGAAGATGACTGATCAGCTGTTCCATTGTAAAAACTTAACCGCGCGAGGCAGTTTAACATTAATGTAAATACAAAGTAACACCACAACAGCAATAAACTCGTGTCTCGTAAAAATCTGCTGCTCTTTGCTGTATGGCATTAGCATTGTTGTCTGTGCTGCAGTATTCTTCATGCCGGCTGATAATTTCAAATAATTTAATAAGTTTGTATTAGCATTAGCATTAGCATTAGCATTGCTCATTATATTATAAGATTCCTGGGCCATTTAAAACAAAGTAATATACCAGATGTGCACATATGAACATATTAAAAATCGTTGTGATGTGTCTCTCTGAAGTGAAGGTGACTGATCAGCTGTTCCATTTTAAAACTTCTCAAGCACCTTAACCACGCGAGGCAGTTTAACATTAATGTATCCATGTAAATACAAAGTAACACCACAACAGCAATAAAAATCTGCTGCTCTTTGCTGTATGGCATTAGCATTGTTGCCTGTGCTGCAGTGTTCTTCATGCCGGCTGATAATTGGTTGCTGATCCTCTTTCTTCATCTGGGTAGCCAAGATGATGACTCACTTTCTTGACTGTTATAGATGCACCATCTGTGTAGCGTGCATGTAGCCGCACTTGTCATTGTATGAGCGCATTCACAATAGCAGGTTTAAGTTTGGAACAGAGTGGTAAATGTGGCAGATTTGGCTTCGAGCTGCTTCACTGAAGAAGAGCTGCGGCTACAGAGGCCATAGTCTCAGTTATTGATCAGAAGTCGTGGTTTCACTACAGCACCACAGAACCTGCTTTTTGACCTCGGCTTTCTAATTATAAATAGAAAATAAAATAAAGACTCCTATAAAAAGAAAAGTCTGGTAAACTAATTTAAAGTTTATGTATTTTCAAACTTCTTTTCTTTCCTGAATGCAGAGTTTCACTTCACAGTTTCTGTAAAGTAAGTTCTCTTTTTCCCCAAATTAACACTGATGTATTTGCGAAGTTTGGATTCCTTATAATTATTCATAAACTAAACTAGATTCTGCTGTTTGGCATCGAGCTCACAGATTGATTTCTATAGAGTTTCCTCGGTGGAGCCACGTTGGTGTACGAAGCCAAGTCTGGCTTGTTGTCGCTCGGGTTCACACACCTACACATGCATGGTCATGAGTGGATCATATAGCTGGAGAATAATCCATCTAAGTCCCTGAGTGCTCACATCAGAACTGTGTGTAGGTAGTCTTTATGTTCTGCTAAGCAAGCTTATCAGCTGTTTGAGCTGTAAAGCCAAAGGTCTTAAAGGTGCTCCTGTCTCGGAGGCCCTCTGACCTCAGAGGAAGACTGAGACTCACTGTCTTTGCACTAGTGCAAACTGAACAGTATAGATGAAGTAGGAGACTGAAAGTTTAAGAAATATCACAGATTTTTATTTCATTTTTCACTAAAATGTTGATGCTGTCGTGCTGCTGTAAAGAGAGGATGTTGCACACTGCGCACAGATTATGGCAGATAAGCCGCTATGATGATGATTACTGGAACTGGATCACCGACGTTGATTACTGGCCATGCACGCGGCACATGGAGGTTAAAATAGGAGTTCGTGTGGAAAAATCTCATGTGATCATGAAATTGCCACCTGCGTTTCTTCACCGACGTTGATCTTGGCTATTCTGGCCTCATTTGGAGCTCTGCTGACTTAACGTTTTGATTGGAATAATCAGGGCCTTCCATGAAGGGCACAGCTATTTTGCTCTCTGATTCAGTGTTACTATTTCCAGTCTGTGGTTCCTCTTTGACTTGCCTTTGCTAAATGAAGGAGACAGTGAATGTGAAAAAAGCCTTGCCAGTATGCTTCCTGTAGGTTAAAGGATGAGGAAGAGGTGAAAAATGAGAAGGAAAGAAGAAAAGAGAAAAGAGGAGAAGAAAGACCGGCAGAGCTGAAGTAGAAAGATCCAACTTCTCAGATCGCACCAATTACAGGAACCTTCAGGAGCCAGTGTCTGCAAAAAACATTAGCAGCCCTTCTCAAATCCTTTCCCCTCCTTTGCCTTGGCACGCTGTGTCTTTTGCTTTCCCTCCTTCATCTTTCTCTTTTCTTTTTCCATTTTATCCTACGATCCCGGTGGGGTTACTATGGTGAGGTACTGGTGAGTGCGCTCTCACACAGCAACTGGGGAGCCCTGAACCAGCATTGAAGCATTTAAGCGCTCATTGTAGCTGACTGGTAAAAAGTTGCACTGCAATTTTTTTGGAACCAAACACAGCAACGAAAGATTTTCAAGCTAATACCTGTCGGGATGTCGTAGTCCTGGTTAGGTCTGTTTGATATAACTATATATATCGGATGACGATATAAAAACATCTGTTGTTTCATTTTACGCTGTCGTTTGTTTCATTGTGTCGCAAAATAAACTCTTTACAGCAATATTTGTTCATGGTTCTGATGTCACTGTAGTTATTATTAATTTCTTAAAGTTCTCTCTTTCTCTTATATTTAATATAACCACACTACGGACGGACAAGCGCCTGTTTTTATGCGTTGTTGTTAGCAACAACGACGGTAACAGCTTCGCATGTTCGCTTATTTATTTTCCACATAAACCTTTCACAAGAACACAAGACTTTTCAAAATAAACTGAATCACGTAAAAGAGCAGATTATTTACGGATGAGAAGTAAAAAAGACACCAGGTGCTAAAAAATAAACCTTAGACTCAAACGTTAGAACAGGCTTTTCCCCGCAGCACGCCGTGTAATAAATACTCACAAAGAAAACGGCGCCGTTACAACTTATGTCTAAAAATGTATCGTTTCATGCATCAGTTAAAACACTCGACGCCCAGCTGGAAACACTTCCCGCAAGACGAGCTGCCCGAGATTCACAGAATTTACAGAAAATGTTACATTTTTGTGATTTATATCGTTATCGGACGATAGAATTCTTATATCGGGAGATGAGATTTTGGTCATGTCGCACAGCCCTAGTCCTGGTTTTTCACAGCAGTAAAAACTTCTACAGTGGTAAAGTCTCTTACTTGTTGCAAGAAAAAAGACTTGAGGCTAAAGCTTGATATTTGAGGTAAAAAAATATGCTTGTTCTCAGTCTGTGATCCATTAAAGAAATCATTTTTGTAACATTGTATGATTGTAGCAATGTTTAGTTTTTTCCAGTGTGTCTGGCGTGTATCAGAATCTGAACACTTGAGTAATCCCAGCGGAAAGTATGTATCCGTATGTGTTGGTAATTCTTGAAGATAAAGGATGAAGCTCCTAATGTTAAAATGCACTGAAGAAAGGTGTCCATTTAAATGATTTCTGTCGCACCATAAACCCAGCTTCCTTTGGCCACTAACCAGCTCCTGTGGTTGGTAGTTTGTATAAAAAGTGCTGACCTGTCTGCAAACACCAAGCACTAATAAAAGTGTGAAACAAAACAGAGAGTGCTCATTTCAAAAGTTGCACCTTTTTGAAATGCAAATATACATTGTTGGTTAAGTTGCTTCTGTTGCTAACAACTGATCTCTAAGCCTGTGTGAGAGACCCGAGGAACGTCCACACAGCTCAAATCAAATCCGTCTGTGGAGATATCACTTTTTACTCAACTACATCTTTTTTGAAGTTTGGCAGATTTATTGCAGCAGATTGCATTACATTAGTAATGCTGGCTGTTGTTCTTCTGAGCCCTGATGATAGCTGACGCAGATGTAGGACAGTGGCTGCGTGACTCACAGCGGTACTGATGGGAGGAGAGGACGCAGAGCGAGCGCGCTCAGATCTCTGTGGGCTTCTCTGACAGGACGAGTCCCTCTGTGGGGCCCGCAGAACGCAGAGAACGGCGTCGTTGGGACATAGATGACTGACACGTTAGTGTTATCTCTCGACTGTGCTGGCCAAGCATGTTTGCACATCTGGGGTAACATATCTGTGCTGACCACAGAGGTGCTGATTAAATGTAATGACTTAATTTCTCTCCTGGGAGGTTGGGTAACATAAGAGAGGCTCACTGGAGGCATTCAAGCTCCGAAGGCTCACAAGTGCAACTAAATCTGGCTCTGGCATGGAAATCTAGATGGTTCAGAAGTGACCATTGAAGGCATGGTCTCCTCTTCAAGAGACTGAGATTGTCCAATAATAGGGGCGCCGCTGTGTTTAAGAAACTCAGAGTTTCTGCTTTAAGCCGTTCTTCTTCTTTGTGCCTTTCACATATTGTTTTTTCCTTCTTCTTCTTTTTTTTTAGTCCAACATTTTTGTGTAGGTGCGGCGAGCGGCCCACATCTGCAGACTTTTTCTCTCTCTCTTTTTTTTCGGGCAGCGGAATTTGAAACTTAAGCAAAATATACAGGTCCTTTCATCAAGCCCTGCCACGGCGAGGAGAGAGGAGGGGAAAGGTAGAGACAGCGAGATGACCATTAGTCTGTTCTTCTGCACTCTAATTTCACTGGAAGATAAGTGAAATCACATGTTGGCAGCGATTCGGGGGGAAAATACAGAGCAGAAGAAGAGTGAAGGAAAGTTTCAGATAGAGGAAGAACAGCCCTGCACAGGCAGACCTAATGTCAAATACATTTTATAACAATAACACGCTGTAAGACTGTGGCATTGCTAGACGACAACACGTGCATCTGTTCTAAATAAGCAGGCGTTTGTTTACACCCACTATGTTATTTCACATTGAGTTAATGTGGTCAGCAGTGTTAATGTACATATAAAAATACAGTATAGATTAGGTGAGCATCTGAGTGCCCTAAAGTGCTTCCATTTGTTAGCAATGACACAAACCTCTTAGCAAGTCCGTCCCTGTTGATAACCAGCAGATATGAAGAAACAGTAGCATCCATTTAGAGTCACGTTTGTTTCCCCTAATGAATGTAAGTCCAATATTCATGCTCCATTTAGCTCTCTCTCTGCCTCCACTAACTAATGAGGGTAATATCTGGCCCTTTTGCAGCTAAATGATCCGCTGTGTTCACCAGCTAGTTGCTAATTTTTCTGTTGTTTGGTGCTGGATTGGCAGCATCCGGTGCGTTTATGGAAGCAATTCGGCTGCTGTAAGTTGTGCTATGAGGGCGTGTAACATAATAGCATGACAAGATGCTACGGAGCTGAGAGTTGAGCGAAAGATTTCTGTGCAGTTTGCCACTACAAACAGCTGAGTTCTCACTTTAGCAGTGATCAACAAGAAAAAACAATACTGAGTTCGGCTGCGTTAAGCTGTGTAACACAGCACTGTGGGCTCTCAGTCTCATGTTACGCAGCATCTCATGGTGTCATCATGTTGCCTAAAAACCACCAAAGGTACAAAAATCACAGACCAATGGTACCCACGCATGTTCTGTTTGATGCTGTTTGATATGAAGTCCAGGTTCTGTATATGTCAGCTGAAGTGTCTTTGTTACCCAGTGGCATCTGGAAGCTTCTTTCCAAAGACCTAATTCAAGATCAAATGAGTGTTTGTGTTTTGAAATCAGCGTTGAGACAAAGAAAGAAGAGCGCCCACTTTACTCCACAGTCTAGAAGTCTCAAAGTAAACAAAGTATTTCTCCTTTAATCACCTTGTGTTGCATATGAGTGTGCAACACAAAGAAGAATCGAATAAAACGGTTTAATAACACCAGCTGTGTTGTTCTAAAATGAATGTGGACCCTTCTTTGTGTCACTGTAAAAGGTGCCTACACTTTAGTCTCTTTAACTTTGTTCTTTCGGTTCTCGGTCCTGGTTAACGACACGTTGTGAAAGCTGTCACAGAATGAGTTAAGAAAAAACTCAAACATATGTGTAGGTCGTAACTAGGGCTGTTCGATATAACGATATATATCAGACGACGATATAAAAACGTCGTTTCATTTTACGCTATCGTTTGTTTCGTTGTGTCGCAAAATAAACTGTTTACAGCAATATTTGTTCATGTTCTGATGTCACTGTAGTTATTATTAATTTATTAAGTTCTCTCTTTCTCTTATATTTAATATAACCACACTACTGACGGACAAGCACCTGTTTTTATGCGTTGTCGTTAGCAACAACAACAGTAACATCGCGTGTCCGCTTGTTTATTTTCCACATAAACCTTTCACAATAAAGCTCAAGATCCTGTTGAGACTTTTCAAAATAAACTGAATCACGTGAAAGAGCAGATTATTTATGGATGAGAAGTAAAAAAAAGACGCCAGGTGCTAAAAAATAAACCTTAGACTCAAACGTTAGAACAGGCTTTTCCTCGCAGCACGCCGTGTAATAAATACTCACAAAGAAAACGGCGCCGTTACAACTTATGTCTAAAAATGTATCGTTTCATGCATCGGTTAAAACACTCGACGCACAGCTGGAAACACTTCCTGCAAGTCGAGCTGCCAGAGATTCACAGACTTTACAGAAAATGTTACATTGTTGTGATTTATATCGTTATCGGGACGATAGAATTCTTTTTTTTTCTTTTTTCTTTAGTAACTAAGTAATTAATTACTTTTTTTTTTTTTTTGCCTGTCCCGTTTGGCTCTTTTGCCATCAGAATTATTGTCTAAAGGCGAGGAAAGATGCCCAACAGATTTACTTTACCAAATGGACCATCACAGCCTTGCCGTAATGGTCTATTTGATTCACCTTTTATTGTTTATTTTATTTATTTTTTTATTTTTTTATTTTCACTTGCTAGATACAGGACAGACTTGAATGAGGAAAAGAAAAGGGACGATAGAATTCTTATATCGGGATATGAGATTTGGTCATATCGCACAGCCCTAGTCCTGACAGTCTTTGTCATGTCCTCGATGCATCAGTCAGTTTTGACCTTTCAGGAGACGCTGTTTTTGTGCCCAAACCCAGCTTTTCTGAAAGAGGGTATTTCTTCAGCCAGGTCAGAGAAATAAGACTTTTAATGAGCCTTAACAGATAAATTTGAAAGCTCATCTCTCAGCTGGGCTGCAGCAGACTCTCTGCCATTAATTTGTCCTCAGGTGTAACAGTGCCATGTGACATAAACCTCCACTGATCTTCTGACTTCTACACTGCAGCAACTCAACCCTGCATCTCGTTTTACCTGACATCCAGCGCCAGTGCACGCCTTACAGCCTCTCCTCTGTAACTGTCCCTTTGTTGACTGGCCTTCTCTTGGCTGGCAGCCAGCGACACAGACAGCGCGAGCGATCTTCGTGAGCGGCATTGTGCCACCCCTCCTTCGCTCGTTCACTCTAACCTTTCTTTAGTTTGCACTGCCGACGGCCCTCTAATCCACAGCGCTGTATAATCCAGTCCCTGGTGCCAGTGGTAATGCAGGCTTAATTTCATTATGAAGTTTAATGGGCATAGCAACAGGCCGGGTTACACAACTATAATGCAGCGTGGGTCTCACTTTGGGGATAGCTCCCAGAGGCATCACAGTCTCAAACAATTACTTCCTCCTTTCCTCTGAGCTCCTATTATTCCAGCTGTCTGTGGACCAGAGCTGAGGTCCTGTCAGTTTGTCGATCATCACAAGCTTTGATCACATCTCATCTCATCTTTGTCTCTCAGTGAGCTTTCAACAGCAACGGGATGAAAGCTTGACCAGGAATCAGGTCAAGAAGATGTCCACACGTTTCCTTTTTTACATGGTGCACAGCACAGGAAATGGTCTTTAGATGAGGAAAATCCTCTGTGGGGTTTAACTGATGCCATGCACACATGACAACCAGTCTCTTGCAGTAAGGGCAGCAAAATATTGGCGCATCAGCAGAATGAAGACAGGCTGAGTCCTAGAAGAGTTCAACAAGGTGCAAAAGCAACAAGTGAAGTCTTGTTAATCAGAATAGTTTCATTTTGTTTCAAAAAAGCAGAGATTAAGTGATACTTTTCACCACTACAGATATTCACAGTCTTAACTTTGCACTGGCAGATTTGAGGCGGTTAGACGAATTTTCCACAATCGAACCCAAACCCCCCCTTCCTCAGAACCTGCTCCCATCCAGAAATTTCACGCTGGAAAAACAGAAACTCCAAAGCCTGTTTACATCTTTAGACGATGGATTGCATCATGCACTGTGATCATAACGTTAACCGCCTCATCCGCCTCCACACACATTTCAGATTCATACGTTCAGGGACGATCGCACAGAAAACACACATGTACCCACAAAACTATGTTTAGACGTGAAAAAACGGCGTATTTATGGCACGGTGGGTTTCTTTTCATGGCGGTACTTTATAACGTCTTCTCAAGACTGCATTTGTGTGTGCATGTGGAGGATCGGTTCTATCGGGCCCTGGAGGATTGTGCTAGAAGATGACGAACGATGTACGGTGGACCGATGATAAACGCAGACTACGTTTTACTGGATTTCCTTTTTAGTCCACGGGTTTGGCCGGCGCTCTGACTTTCCCTCCGAGTCTGCTCGGCTAAAAGGGAAGAGAGTCGCTAAACCCCCAGAAAAAACAGCAGAATGAGTATAAAGAGCGAGAGAGTATACCTCGGGGATCTGGTGTGTCAGAGACGTCCTCCACTCATTCTTTCCCCTGATCAGTTTCTCTTTCTCCAATCCATCCTCTCACACTTCCCTCATTTCCTTTCCTCGTCTTTCCTCCGTCCTCTAGCCCCCAACATCTCCCTTTTTCTTCCCTTCACCCCACCCTGTATTTTTTCTCCCTTTTTTTCATTTGCAATTACAGTAATATGTAACATCAGGCGCAGTGAGATTTAGGGCTTTACCTTACATAACCCCGGGATTTAGCTGCAGGGTTTTAAGGCTTCTCTGAGCCGCTGAGCTGGGGGCAATCGGGCCTCTTTAAAATATTTTCAAATGGCTGAAATCCCCAAAGGGCCTATGAGTACGTAGGATAGGAAGGCTTTGAGGGCCTTGATACAGCACAACCGTCATTATTTAGTGGAGCCTGATCCATTTAAAATACAGCCGTCTCTTTTCTGTTCGGTGGCAGTGTTCGTGTCGGGTTAATGGACGGGGTCAAGACGCACAACACAAACACACACAGCTGTTGACATATTCACGGTACTCCGCTACATCCATATACAGTTACATGATGTCGCTGTCTACTTCAGGCGCGCACCATATATGTTATTTTTATGTGTCCAATTTTATGCTTTCTTCCACCACATGAACAATCGGCCTCTTTTACCCCCCACACAAGCCTCCACGTGCACGCTCCTGCCAAATTCACTTATTCCCCCTAAAGATGGCAGCTGAGTGTTGAGTTACGAGTCTATGCATGTGTGCACGCTGAGTGTGCGAGCTCTTCGGTCACGCAGAGCTCTTGGCACAGGAGAAGTTTCTTTTTTTTAATTCGTTAACTTTAATGTGATATGACTTTATATTAAACTGTAAAAGAGTAGAAGGAGGGGTTCGGGCTTGGAACCAGATCACTACGCCAACCAAAGCCTGATTTTATTCCTCCTTGAGGCAGGCCAAACGGACAGGCCGTAAATTTGAAATAATGAACTGCCTGGCCTAACTCGGTGATTTGAGCGGGGAGGGAAGCGAGCTGCAGAGAAGGAGCGGGTACGACCTGATGGAGGAAAGATGGAGCAGCGGAGAGAGAGGATAAGTAAAGTAGCTTTGATAGTGGCGTGAACAAAAGCAGATGAGCATAGATGTCACTTGAGGACAATGCTTTGCATGGGAAGAAGAAGAGGAGGATTTTTCGGCAGAGCCAATGGTGGCTCTGATACTCAAAAACATGCATAATGTTATGTTAGCAGGTTTGGTTTTTAACTGCTTCTTCTGCTTCTTAGGGCAAATTTTTAATTTCTCCCTGGCGCAGATCCTGAGCCAGAGACCGTGGGTGGGGGGTTAAGATGTAAAGCCACCAGGATTAGGCTTATATGAGGGGAAGACATGGGAGACGAGGCTGGGGATGAGCCTGTACGGAGTCGCCGAGGCCACAGCTGACCGGGCTCCTCGGCGCTGCTCAGGCGGTCAACGAGCGGCTTTGCAGCAACCCTGAAACTTGTGTGTCTTACTGCACACGCAACGGAGGGATGAGGAAGGGATGAGGAGAAGATAAGTGTGGAGATTAAAGCGGGGCATGGATGATGATGTTTTTATGACCAAAGTCCAGAAACGCTCGTAAGTCAGGGAGACTCAGTAAGACCTCATGGTTCTCACCACATCTCCGCCTGCTTTTCTCTGTCGTTCCCATTTGTTCCATCCCGACCAAAAGACCTCCCGCCCGCTATTTTTTTACCCGTTTTACTGGCCTTCCTGTGTTTTAACAGCCTTTTATAACCGAGCTGCAGCTGCAAAAGAAAGCAAGAGAGTTTGGTAGGGAAAGGGGTAGTTAGCGAGGGAGGGAGCGGGAACTGAATCATGAAATGAGGACCATATTTCCATACTGCGCTGAAATGTGGACTTTCCATTTTTGTAACCGGGGTGCGCTCTCTCTCCCGTCACTCCTGCTCTTGCTCCCTCGCCCTCTCTGTCGGCGAAGTGCTCGGCGCAGCTGTTCGTCAGTAGTTGTCTGTTTGTTTGTGTCTACCCGTCCCCCACCCCTCACCCGCCGCCTCCCCCTCTGCCTTTAGCTCATGTAAACTTTGCTTTTCGTCATGCTTTTTCCACCGTCTCTGCTTTTGATTAAAGTAAAAAAAAGAAAAAGAGCTCGCTCTCTCCCAACTGCAGCTCGCAGAGACGCCATTTCATTTTTCTCCTCCACGCCTTCTTTCTTCGTCGTCTTTCCACAGCAGTTTGTTTAGGCCACATGGCTCTGTGAAAACTTCACTGCCAGTGTTTGTTGAGCTTTCCAGCGAGAGCATCTTGAACTGATATGACTTCCTCCTGTTTTATGACCACTACAAAGCCAACCTTTCGTTTGGTGTGTTAATATTGCAAGCCGCAGCGAGGCCGAAGCTTCGGGCCCTGCCTCGCTCCCAGACCTCGCAGCCATCGCCGTAGAACTAACAGACGCTCCCTCGTAACCTCAAGAGTCAGCATCCTCGCCCTACAGATTCAATCACAGCCTCAGCCCCGGCACGTCTAAATTTTGCCACAGTCTGTTCCCGCTCTCGTTGCCTCTGACCTCAGCGTGCTTAGATCCTCTTTCCCACTCCCGCTGCTGCCTCAGCCAGACGCACTATTGCAGCCGAGTGGGCCGCAAGCATCTGTTTACAGCGCTCCTTCTGCAGTGTGAGATAATGATGGCCAGATACAGCCCACAGTAAAATAAACACGCTGCCACCTCCCTCCTGCAGGCCTGAGTTAGTGCACAGCCTCGCTGAGGAGGGTCTACCAGCAGATCCAAACCAAAGTGGAAGAACCCCGGCTCGCATTACTTCTAGAAGCTTTTAGGAATACATTCGCTTGATTGTTTTATTGGGTGAAATAGTGAAACACGTGCAGAAAGATGACAGCCTCATCTGACCTGCAGTTGCTCTGTTTGAAGTCAGAGCTGTGTGTGTGTGAGGACGAGAGCAGGTCATATATAGAGATGGAGGGAAAGTGTTGTAACCTGCCTCAGATACCAGACGCGTGAGGAAAACTAAAGCATATTGCATCTTAAATTCTTTCCACTGACTGTTGAATCGTTCAGGTGTTGTAGTTAAAACTGTAACGGTTACTAATATCTGCGCACTTTGCTTTTAGCTTTGGTCCAGTTTTCTTATGGTCCCTACAAATTAACAATTAGACACTTTTTCCCTGAATAATAAACAGTGAGAGAAACACGTGTTACATCTTCTACTTATTAAGATCTATGCAGTGTTCAGATTTTTTTAAAAATATTTTACTTGGTGATAATTTCAGAAAAACAGAAACATTATAAAACATTGTTACAACCAGTGTTGGTCAAGTTACTTGAAAAAAGTAATCAGTAACTAAATACTGATTACTTCCCCAAAAAAGTAATCCAGTTACTTTACTGATTACTTATTTTCAAAAGTAATTAATTACTTAGTTACTTTTTAACAACACGATTTACAACCTGAATAGGTGATAAAGTGATAGATCTTTCAGCCCAATTCTACTTTTTCTGCATAATCATCATACAAAATGTAATCAAATGGAAAAGTCTCTTTTTAAAACTTGTTTTATTCGTTTTAATCTTTTAACTTTATGCATCAAGTAAAAATTTAATTATATGCAACATTCTCTGACTGGAAGAAATTAGTTTAACATTTAAACCTATTTTCTGCACATTCCAGCTCATAAAATAAAATATTTTTTGTGTTTACACTCAGTCTTTCAAATAGATGCAAGTAAAACACAGCAGAAAATAAATAAAGTCAAAGACTAGCGGTCCTGTTGCTCTATTTTCACCTGTAAAGCAGGAGTGGGGTAGGCGGAGGTTTACCCTGGTGCAGGTGTGCAGCGGTCAGTGGAAGAATCCACGAGTTTCTCTGTGAGTTTCCCATTACGTCGTAGCTACTCGGTGCTTGTTTGGAAGTTTAGGGGTTTTTCGCTGTGAAAAGAAGTTTTCTTCCCACGCACAACGGACACTAATGTTTTTGTCACTTTTTATGGAATCAAACTCAAAGTAAGGTCAGTACTTCCACGCTTTAAACGCTGCACGCTCATACTCTCTCTGCACTCGATATATGATCCATTGTTGATCTGCACACAGCTGTTGTCACGAACGTCGCACTCGCTTACGTCACTGTCATGAGACATTCTCGCAAAAAATCACGGTTTTAGTAACGCAGTAACGCAGCGTTCCTACGGGAAAGTAACGGTAATCTAATTACCGTTTTTGCAATAGTAATCCATTACTTTACTCGTTACTGCCCATCTCTGGTTACAACACAGTGAAAAGTGGGCAGCAGTGGGAAGATGGTCACTGTTGTGAGTGAGGGGATACCTGAGGGGCTTATTGGCACAAAGTGTGAGTGTAGATGTAGATATTTCATATAAATGGATTTCACTGCTCAAAATACTTCAAATATTTAAAAGATACTAGCAAGACCGGTGACATCATGTAGGATCGGCATGGTTTAATAGCACAGTGAGTGGGGCAGTGGAGAACCAGTGCAGGTTAATCTGGCTATGCTAGAAAGAACTAGTTAAACTGCCTGAACACTTGCAGATAAACACATATAATAAACACTGAAAGCAGGCACGTCTGCATTAGCAGACTTCTGCAGCTAAGCACAGGCCTGTGAACCCAACAGTCATGATTGACAGTTTTATCTCCCCAGCTACTGATTTACACATTACTAAAGCCTTTTTGAAAGCATTTAATTAGTTTTTTGCAGCACGCCTAGTTTAGAACATCTCCGTAGTTAATTATAATAACTTAGCAGATGCAACCCAAACCAGATGGTAATTGTAAACATATCCTGCTCATCTTTAGTAATATCTGTGGTCAGCGTGTGCTCTCCTCAGGCTGTCACATAAAACACAGATATTACAAAGTGCTTAACTTCAAGTAACTTTATTGGTGTGTGGAGCCTTTTAACCTCCTCTTGATGTCCTCTTACTTTATAATAACAACCACACTTTGAATGCACAATAAAACCCCGAAGCACATCCAACTGTTCTGCTGGATGTATGTGAATGTGTGTATCTGTGAGTGTGTTTGTGTACCCTATGGTACGGCTATAAATCGCCATGTATTTTCGCAGCGAAGCTGACAGGAGGCAGACAGTGCAGGCGTGGTGACAGCTGAGACGGAGGCCAAACCAACGATTGGGCTCTGGGGAGCGGGTTTGTTGTGGAGGACTGGGCTTGACTGAAGGCAGGGCCGGCTGTCACATGTTAATCCAAGGAATACACAGGCGTTTGTGCTCTCTTGCAGTACATAAAATATACACTTACTTTCATGCGGCATTGCACATGTGGTTTAAACTTACAGACACGTATACGGATACCATTGTCCTCTGTCCCTAAAGTGTGTAATTACCACATTCGTAGGAATGTGTTTTGACATGTGGTCACACCTGTTCCTCACCTGAATCCACTCGTAGATCCTAGCAGGGGCCCTCGGGATCCTCGGGGGCCTCGGGAGAACCCCTGCACACGCACCACAGGCAGAGTGGAAAACATCACATCATCATCTAAAGCGGTTCCCTCTCTCATTTCAGCTGTCCAACCTCCTCCTCTCTGCTATCTCTCTCTGTCGTCTCATGTCATCCAGCTCATTCTTCTCTTCCAGCCCCCTCCTGGTGCATTTCTCTCCTTCCTGGTTCCCTCATTTCCCTCACACTCTCTGTTTTTCATAAACTTCTGGCTGCGCTCGAGCCAGCGCTCCCAGAGGCGTAGTGTGAAACGCTAGACATTTCTGAGCGACTGCCAAACAGATGCAGGCTCCTCTGGTCTGCCCCTCGACGTGAACATCCTCTCCGTTTAACACTGCAGAGCCCATAAGCAACAGGGCGGCCATTGCACTGACGTTTCAGCCTTGAACAGAGGCGGAACACACTGACAGGGACACATTTAAATTAATATACTTATTGGTCACTTTGTTCTGGTATGTTTTGGACATTAGCAGAGCTGCACAGCACAAAACTAATGTGCTGTAATGGCATAGGAAGACTGTCCTCCCCCCGAATGCCTCTGCAAGCTGTTAGTGAGATATGAGGATATGAGTAAAGCATCGCCCTGGTTCACTCAATAAAAAGCTAACAGCATTTTTCCATAGGTTTTTGGATCATCATGGAAATTGATGCCGCTTTAGCATCCTCACTGCTAAGCTCCTGTGGTCAGTGTGATGATGTTTATGTTACCAACTACTTATCTAGTCTCGCTTGTTAGCAGATGCTTTTCCAGGACACTGTTATTAAGAAAAAAAACATTAACCATAACGGTTCAGGCGTGTACCCAAAAACCCGTTCAGGAAACCTGCTGGGTTTAGCATCAGTGTTGGTCAAGTTACTTGAAAAAAGTAATCAGTAACTAATTACTGATTACTTCCCCAAAAAAGTAATCCAGTTACTTTACTGATTACTTATTTTCAAAAGTAATTAATTACTTAGTTACTTTTTAAAAACACGATTTACAACCTGAATAGGTGATAAAGTGATAGATCTTTCAGCCCAATTCTACTTTTTCTGCATAATCATCATACAAAATGTAATCAAATGGAAAAGTCTCTTTTTAAAACTTGTTTTATTAGTTTTAATCTTTTAACTTTATGCATCAAGCAAAAATGTAATTATCTGCAACATTCTCTGACTGGAAGAAATTAGTTTAACATTTAAACCTATTTTCTGCACATTCCAGCACATAAAATAAAATATTTTTTTTGTGTTTACATTCAGTCTTTCAAATAGATGCAAGTAAAACACAGCAGAAAATAAATAAAGTCAAAGACTAGCGGTCCTGTTGCTCTATTTTCACCTGTAAAGCAGGAGTGGGGTAGGCGGAGGGTTACCCTGGTGCAGGTGTGCAGCGGTCAGTGGAAGAATCCGCGAGTTTCTCTGTGAGTTTCCCATTACGTCGTAGCTACTCGGTGCTTGCTCGGAAGTTTAGGGTTTTTTTCACTGTAAAAAGAAGTTTTCTTCCCACGCACAACGGACACTAATGTTTTTGTCACTTTTTATGGAATCAAACTCAAAGTAAGGTCAGTACTTCCACGCTTTAAACGCTGCACGCTCATACTCTCTCTGCACTCGATATATGATCCATTGTTGATCTGCACACAGCTGTTGTCACGAACGTCGCACTCGCTTACGTCACTGTCATGAGACAGTCTCACAAAAAAATCACGGTTTTAGTAACGCAGTAACGCAGCGTTCCTACGGGAAAGTAACGGTAATCTAATTACCGTTTTTGCAATAGTAATCCCTTACTTTACTCGTTACTTGAAAAAAGTAATCGGATTACGCGTTACTGCCCATCTCTGTTTAGCATAAGGGAACAAAATGTGCAGAAATGCTAACTTATCTCCGTGTTTGGGGACTCGCTCCTGCACCACCCTGTTTTGTATTTTGAAGTTAAGTGACCTCTAGTGGCCGTATTAATAACCAAACATTCACCTGTGCTTCTTCTAACTCAGGTAAGCTAGAAAAGGAAACTAAGGGATTGACTCAAAAAGTGTGAGCTGCTGCCCCTGGTGGTAGTTGAGGGTACTGCAGGTTGTCTTCACGGCATTGTTTTGCGGGTTTAGAAATAGTAATCAGACTAAATAAAACAGGCTTAGGTGTGTTCACATGTTAGTTGAGAAACACTCTACTTTAACCCAAATCCTGATTTTTTTGTTTTGTTTCGTACATGGATCGATCACGGTTTCAGTGCGATCGCTAAGTTGGAACTTGTTGAGTAAAGGCCTCATTTGGACATTTTCACAGCAGATGTATTAAACGTCTGATCCATGATTACCAGTCACGGCGCACTTATGACATAATCACAGTAAATGTCTTGGTCGAAAATGTCAGTATTAAGATTACAAAGAGTTAGTTAACCCTGAGCTCATTTTCGGAAGAGGATTTTCTTCCTCTCAGTGTGAATACTTAACTTAATTCTGCTCCACGTTTTTTGTTTTGTTTGTTCTTAAGCATGCAATTTCACTGCTTTTCCCCCTCTGCCTGTCATTATCACCCAGTGCGCGTCGGATTTTAAAGTGCAGGCAGAAGCTGAGATAATAAGAGCGAGGTCAGCGATGCTTATTGATGAATATGTTTTTTGAAACTGCTAAGTGGATTTGCATCAGTTTAATCTCACTTTGCAGAGTTGGATCTGCTGAGGGTGGGGAGGATGGTTTTAGAGATTTTCTCTGGGTTAATAAGTTAATAGATGGATTGATAGATGGTAGGAATAAATCTCCAATTATCAGCTTGACCAAAGAGAGAGCCTGAGTGGAGCCATAAGCTGCCCAAACTAGGCTAATCCTCTGTGTGTGACATACATGCTCTCTGATTCATGTATGTTCTGCTCCACAACCCTACCTGTAATGTTATTAACAAAAGATATTACAATGCTGCAGTATTTCCCTCCCAGGCCTTTGGCTGCAGCTGGAGCCTGGGACTAGCCTGGCTCACTTGTCCCAGCACCCCCCCGCCGCAGATACTGGTGACTGCATAGTTTATCAGCTAGCATGTCAGACGGGGAGACCGGGGCAGTTGTTTACTCACCTTATCAGCCTGAGAGATAAAGCCAGCTTTGACACAGATAGCAGGCAGCTCGTACGCATGGACACGCACACAAACACCGGAAGGCTCCCTAATGCACGTGTGCAGCAGCGTGCGCGGAAACAAGCCGCGCAAACACACGGCTGCGCTGGGAGCCACTGACCCTTGGGCCGGGTTCATCTGGGGACACAGACTGACAAATGCGGCTGGACGGTGACTCCCAGACAGCTGGTGGTCAAAGGTTGTCTTTCTGTCTGTGCCCTCATTTGGCTGATTGTTTTTGGCCTCAATTCAATTCAATTTTATTTATATAGCGCCAAATCACAACAAATGTCGCCTCAAGGCGCTTAATCTGCTTCTGTCTCTTCTTCCTCTTTTCTGCTGCCATCAAATAAAAGAGTAAGTCTTCAGTTCATGCTGTAGATGTGGCTGATCCAGAAACACAGATTTTGGACCTTTTTCGGTTTAGTTGGGAAAAAGATCTTTTAAAATCTGCTTTCTATTAATTACTCTTGTTTAGTTTTTTTATTCATTGTAGGCTCTTGTGAAGAACTTTATTTATATAGCACCTTTCAAGATATAAAATCACAAAGTTTTTACTTTATAGAAAAGTTTAGCCGGTTCTTTGTGTTTCTGTATGTCGACCCCAGACCTGGTTCATTATCATTTGGACCTGGTTTCCTTATTTGACAGCTGAATAAGGTTGTTAGGAGGAGCAAAGTCACTGGTGGCCACACACATGCACAAACAGAGCAACACTTCCCCCGTACTCCAGCTAACATATCATATGTAGACACACACTCACAGTACTACTCACAAATCATGCACATCTAACATTAAGCCTCCATCGGCATCACCCAGGGAGGATGTGGACACTCGCACAGCCATTCATCGCTACCCTAATTCATTAGTCCAAATGAGCATTTATGCAGAGCACACATTATTTTTACAGGCCCGCTTTATGTGTTTGTGTGGAGTTTTACAGCCCTCATAAAACACGTTCTCCAAGCCCCAGATAGATTTGGGAGCATTTATTTGCATAGTTCACCAAACCCAAATAAATCTTTAGTGCGTTCTGGATCAGGCTGAAAACCCATCGGTGTAAATAAAGAGTGAGATGCAAATCGTGTTGTCTTAGAAACTGAATCATATTTTGTTGATGTTGTATTAAAACATGTGAGGAATTACATCAGCTGAATCCTGACAGTTAGAACTCGGACGTCTTCAAGTGAGAATGTTTTTTTAAGCTTCGTGCTCCTGGATGCACGCCATCACAACCTTGCAGTGCTAGACGTAGGGATGGGTATCGAAACCCGGTTCTTGTTGAGAACCGGTTCTTGTTGAGAACCGGTTCCCACTGTTTCAATTCCTTGGGATTGTTTGCCATTTTTGCAAACGATTCCCTTATCGATTCCAGTCGCCCCGAATGACGTCAACACGTTGCGGAGCGTCACTTACCTGGCAGGAAACACGGCGGCTCTAACGCTAAAAGGTTTGGTCATACTTTACGAGAACGGATGACAACAGGGCAACTTGCAAAGTAGAGATTTCATTTAAGGGAGGAAACACTACGAATATGCAAAAGCATTTGCTCACAAACACGCGATGACCTTAAATGAATGTCGTGTTTTTAATTCCGCTCCGGACTCGTGAATCTCAACCCAGCAGCAGCGGTAACGTTTGCACGTCCAAATGCTACCGGTAGCGTCTCCTTTCAGGCAG
This sequence comes from Neolamprologus brichardi, assembly GCF_056152115.1. Taxonomy (NCBI): domain Eukaryota; kingdom Metazoa; phylum Chordata; class Actinopteri; order Cichliformes; family Cichlidae; genus Neolamprologus; species Neolamprologus brichardi. The sequence continues at coordinate 4,271,460 of NW_028270136.1, forward strand.
GATAGACGAATGTCAGCGAGCAGAGACTCAGTTTGTGGTCAAAGGCTTGCAGCCGTTTGCCACAGCAGATGATTTTCAGTAAGTGAATGTGTTTAATTGTAGGCAGGGACATTACTGGATATTCTTGTGTAATTGCTACAGAATAATTTATGTTATACTTTGTTATTGCTACAGAAGAATATTTATTTTATTATTTTACATTTACAGTTTTTTCCTGGGGACCCTGTGACACCCCACTGAAGAGCCGTAGGCTGTGGATCTCTTAAGATCTCACTGCTGGGTTTGTAAGGCCATGTTACTCCTAAATTTCTGCCTTGTTCAAAGAGAAGATATAAAACAAAGTTCTAAGCTAATCAACCTTAGTGTTCTCCTTTTTTAAAATAAGAATTGATAAAGAATCAAATCGTTAAACAGAATCGAACATGGAATCGGAATCGTGAAAATCTTATCAATACCCATCCCCAGCTAGAAGACAGTTAAATATAACCATATTGCCTTAGGCCAGAAGTGCTATCTGTAGTTGCTAACATTGTTTATTTACCTTTTGTTGAAATCTCCCAATTCTTTGAATCTTTGGGCTGGAGGAAGGACAATACTCGGTGTATAAATGCTGCATACATACATTCCTCTCTGCTCAGAACTTGCATCCTGACAGGATATGAATCAACCGATCAACTTTGATGCCACATTGTGGCATTTTGTTGAAATCCACATTTACTCCAACAGAGCCTGTGGTTACCCCAACACATTCTTCTGTGTAGGTCTGAAGAACTTCACAGAAGCAGAGTTTAGGCTCAGTGTACAAAACAAGTCACTTGGAGTATTTGTGCATACAGTCCAACAAAAGCCATCAAAACTAGTTTTGTCTGTTAACCTGCATTAATGAGCTCCTTTTTCATTTTCATGGGGTTTTTGCAACAAGCTAGCTGACTTGTTTAGCAATCAAACTGAATACATGACCATTAGCATTCATTTGGTAGCATGATTGCCCATAACAACAATATTATCTCTCATTTTCAGCTTTATTATGGTCTGCAATAAGACATCGTTCACTGTTAATGCTCAACGTCTTTTGTGTGGCACAGGTTGTTTAATGGGATCATCATGCTCATCTGTAGCTTTTTATTCTTGGACTCTACTAATGTAGTTTTGCTATAGTGGGTGTGTCAGTTCATCGTCTGTCTGAAATAAGCTGCTACAGTTGCTTTCTTCTGATTGGCTGCCTCTGGTCAGCAAAATATTTTAACAACAGGTGCGCTCTCTGTGACATCATCCAGAGCCAAAGGTAGAAAACTGTCTGAAACCTGAGCTGCTGGCTCAGCGTGTGAGTATTTGTCCATGTTTAATGTGATCATCCACATTTGTAACAGCAAGTGAAACTGCACAGGTGGCTGAGCCTGGGTTTATTACTGTAAACCAAACACTTCACATTGCACACAGTCATTTGTATCACTATTAATGTAAAATATTGATTAGCGTACCTTTAAGTGTCTTATAATTGCAGCTGATATTGTGATTGGGTGCATATTCCCAAAGCAATTTGCACAAATTTGTTGCCAGCTACCCAAATCAATTCTGATAATTGTGCATGTGGGAGCCTTCTGGGGACATGGATGACGGTGTGTGCGCCTGGGGATGTCATTTCCCATCTTGCACAGGTTGCTTTGCCTGTTTTCCGCCGTTACGACTTTTCGCCGCATGAATCTGTCCACTGTGGGTCTGCTGCTGAGAATTTGTCACGAGGGGATTTGATGCAGCGGGGGAACGGCGATCAAACGTGAAGCCAAAAGTTCATAAGGTCACACTTTGAGCTTCTAGTCCAAACACAGGGGCGGCGTTTGAGTGGCAGGTCACCGTGATCTCTCAGTCGTGCCCGGCGCTCGTCATGGATTTGGGTGTGAAATTTCTGAGTTGGGGAGAATAGTTTGCGATGTTTGGCTGCTGGCAAAACGATGGCACTGCCTCGCGGTGGCTGTGGTGCGCCGTGTGTTTGCTTTTCCTCGTCTCCCCCGTAGTGCCGGGTTTGATCGTGTCTGCTCCCTGGCTGGTGCCCGCCGTACGCTGCTTTCACCCCCCCTCCTCTGCTCTCCTCCTCTGCTCTGCCAACAAGTCTCTCTTTCTTTCTCATTCCTTCTTTTATTCTCTCTGCTCACGTCTTTCTTGGCGAGGCAAAACGTTCCCACAGCTCTCACAATCCCCCCAGCCCCCACCCCCTCCCTTTCTCTCTAACCCCCTCTTTCTCAGTCTATCACTCGTTCCCTTTCTTCACCCCACTCCTCTTCTTCTTCTCTTTCATTCACTTTTTTGTCATTTTCTGTGCCCCCTTCTTCCCTCACACTGCCTCTCTTCCCTCCCTTTTATTTTTGCCTTTTCTCCTTCTATTCCTCCTCCTCTCTTTCTCTCTCTCCTCCATTCCCTGGCACGGACTGGCATCACATGATGCCCATTCCCACTTGTGCCCAGCCCCACTCACACACACAAACACCCACATGCATGTGCATATATCACAGGGTGGCTGATGTCTTTCATGCAGCCCTGTGAACCTCAGTGCTGCACATTGTCTGTTTGTATGAAATGTAATATATACACACATCATCAGTGCAGTTTAAACAAGTCTTCCTGTGCAAAAAGCCTGCATGGACATGGTGCATTTTTCACTATGTGTTTATTGTCCGTGTCATCGCGCTGGCCTCGAGTGTTATCAGCATGTGATCAGAAACGCACAAGAGGAGGAAATGCAGGGAAAATAATAGTAGAGATGCATGAAGCTAACATGCAGCATGTCCACTATGAAAAAGACACAGTTGTGCTGTATTTTGGAGACACACTAAAGTCCAACGTGCCGGAGAGCTTTCACCTCCTATCTTTCTGAAGCTGCTGAAATCTTTCCCACTGCTTTCTCTCCCCCTTGCGAGAGGCAGATTTCTTTAGCATGTGTTGCTGCCTTGTGGCCCCCACTGCCAACAAGTGACATCTGCTGGCCAAATGGAGGAATGACACCTCACCATATGCATTTTCAGTTTTGACGTGAACATTTGGATAGGTTCAGAAATTCAGACACAGACTATTATTCAGACAGAGAGAGATTAGAAAACTAGCCTCAAATCGCTCGATGATTTTCTTTGCCCCGACAACAAGCAGGGCTCTTTTTTGTTTTTGTGTTTGTGGTCCTCCTCCCTGCCCGTCTCTCCCTGTACATCACAGCTCATCAGCATAGGCGCAGATAAAAGATAAAAGAAACAGGGCAGAGGGAGAGAGGAGGGGGTATCCGCGGGCAGCCAGCCAGCCCCCTCCATCCCTTCTACCCCCTGCCCTCTTCTCTCTCCCATGGTTGATTCCCTTTAGGCCCCTCTCACCCCTTCTCACCCCCCTCTCACCCCCTGGCTCCCCGGCTCTGTGTGGCGTTGGCAAAGAGAGGGCGCAGGCGGCACACAGACGGCCACGCAGATGGGCAACGGGCAAAGCAGGGCTGCCTCCCCACACCTGCTCCTTGCTGGCACGGGGCTCGGCCAGGCGGCCACGCAGGCACACACACAAGCGCACACACACTAGTGCGCACACATACAAACACAGATGTGCATCTTACACAGAATTATCTCTCTTAATTTATTGAACTTTCACACGTATAGAGAGGAGCGCGGGGAGCGCGCACATGCAAACACTCCCACGACGCGACGCACGCACTGCACACGCGTGTTTTAATAAAAGAACGTCGTCTCCCTCCCACACTCTGCTGCTCAGCCTGTCAGTCACAGATGTTTACACGCTTATCTCCAACTGTGCCTCGACACGTGCTCTCCAGAAATCTTTGCACGTATACAATATCATAAACATATATAAGACACAATCTCACACGCAAAAGCCAACAAGTGAGGTATTTATAGTGTCACGCCCACACATTCACACTTCAGCACTACCAGCACTGAAACACATTTCACAATTAATCACATCGCCCCATGCTGCGCTGTCACATGGAGTTACATGCCAGGCATTCACAGAGATGCACTATTGTCACTTCCACACTCAATGTGGGCACTAAGATTGATTTTATGTACACTTGGAAAAATGTTTTTAATGTATCAGAAAGATGGGAAGTCGTAAGCGCACTCGCCTGTAAGAGGTATTTTGTGCACCGCCACATTGCCAGAGGAGTTGCCAGAGCTCGAGCTGCTGGTTTAATAGGTAGGGTGTGGATATGGAAGCCAAATAAACTTCCCAGGAAGGCGCCAAAAATAGCTGAAAGGAAAAGCCATCCTAAAACAGCAAACCCCTGGTGTTATTCTTTCAATTTCTAGAAACTCTGGCTTGATTTGTAAACAGAAACGTGCCGCTCCATTGACAGTAAATGAGCTGTCGTTACAGTCGTATAATGCAGGGTAGTTTCACAAGGATGGAGGCAGCTTTTCATTATCAATCTATAAATCATTATAGATCAGTGACGGAGCACTTTCACAATCTGTTTCCTTGATGTGTCCAATGTTGCATTTTTTGACCTTTTTGTGCTGTAAGTCTGCCTCACAGCGTCAACGTTAACGTGTTTCCTGTGTGCCAAATACTCCTTTAAAAAAAGACAAGGTAGTAAAAGCACAGCGCTCGAGTGGAGTTCCCCTCTGTCCACATGAGGGGGGCTTCCAAAGCAAGTCAGTCCCCACAGACTCCCGTGTTACAACGTCTAACTTCAGGTATGAAATCAACTTGGTACGCAAAACAGATTACATGTTTACAGTTCATTTTGACCTCAGTAACACCTGTGCACAGGTAAATCACCAATGTTGACTTAGGTGTAAAGTTGTGGCTTCTGTGATTGGTTGACGAGCGGCTGCAGATGCAGCAGCTGTAGCCTGCAGGTGTTTTCGACATCTCACCTTTGCTAGTTTGATTCACTCGGCTGGACCTCGAGAAGCCACATTGTTGCTGCGTTTGGGGATTTTTAGTGGAACTACCTCACAAATAATGTGGCCTGCTGTAAGAAATGACTACTCCAGAGTAAAAACTGTTTCTCCTGTCACTTAGCATCAGTGTGTTGAAGCTGTACAGCATTAGCTGATTCCTCAGCACTCTTGTTTAAATATGGTAGCTTCTGGCTCCAGAACAACAGTCACGTTAGCTACATCCACTCTTTTGACTCATAAATGGGCCACTTGTGCATTTCATCACTGCTTACAGGTCACGTTGTCCTTAAACAGAAGATGTGGTAAAAGCACAGAGCTCAAGTTTATCTCTTTCATCAAGCAAACAACACATTTCTTTAGTAACTGGGACTTAATTGATACAACACTGGAGCACCTGGACCAGAGTTCATTCTATAAATGTAGAAACTTCCTTCTGCGTGTAACATTTTAGAGATAAAGAGTTTCACATTGAGAGTCATTAAAAATCGAAAGACTGGATTTGTTCAGGCTGTTCCAGATGTCCTAATAGCTCAGCAGGAAGAACCACAACGTTCTCCCCTGTTATTATCCTGTTACACTAAACTGTACACTAATGAAACTAACTCCTATTAATTATCCACAGCGCTTTTTGGTAAAAGTGGCGTCCTCTCACACACTCACGCTTTCTCTGAACCGAAAGGTGGCCACAGCGAGCTGAGGTCACTCACAGGACAGATGACACTGTACCAGCGCAGCCAGCGTCCAATAAGAAGCCCCCGCGGCTTAAAAACCAGGCTCAACATGAGCTTTTCTAGTGGAAGATTGAAACACGAGGGGGGGCCATCGGGAGGCAGCGACTAGTATTCAGAAACTGGAAAACGAATCGGCCTATGAAAACGGAGGGGAGGGGGGGAGATGCGGAGAGGATGGAGGAGGTGGTGGAGGAGGAGAGGAAGAAAAAAAAGGTTGAAATGAAGTCCAATAAAAGAGCCGAGTGAACATCTGTGTGGGATAGCCGTGGGGATTAGGAGGGTTTGGAACATTTTAAGCGCATTAAAGATTAAAAAAAAAGGTCAGAATGTTTAGCAACACACCGATAAACCTCTTAAGCGAAACCCAATTGGGGAGGCAGTTCGGTTTCTTTATCCAGAGGCTGGTGGATGGGGAGTGCGGGTGGAGAGAGGGGTTGAGGCTGCGCAGCTACGCTTGTATACGTATATGTCAGTTTCTGCTTTACTTCAGTCTTCCATCTGCAGGGAGCCGTACCTTTGCACAGTCTCCAGTATTTAGTGTTTCTGTGTGTATATCTGTGTTATATCCGTTGCAGTCCAGTCGAGGCCTCGCTGAGAGCTTTGCTGAACTCTGTTTGTATGCACCAGCAGGCCTGAACCCATACAAACTGAGAGAGAGACATCCAGAAAAAAAGGAGGCAGAGGAAGCTGAGGTGGAGCGAGGGGGGGTTACAGTATGAGAGTGAAAGGGAGAGGCAGCGGCGAGACGGAGATCAAGGAGGCAGAGAACAGTGGTAGACTTGTCCACAGACGTCTCCAGTAGTCGGAGGAAGAGGCCCCTATCATTTGACTGTGAACTGAACCATGTCAGGGGAACTATCCTTAAATGACACGCAGAGGGCGGAGACAGAGGAAGTCAAAGGATCACAGGCTGCAGCTACATCCACAGATTTGACTGTGGATTAGAAGTTCTCACATTCATTTAAATGAAACACTTTAAAGATTTAAATCTGTATTTTTAAGGTGTTTAAAGGTGAAGGGAAGCAGCGTAGTATTGAATTTTCATTACCAGCATTGTGGACTTTCAAGGCTGCAGCTCCGCCTCCTGCAGCTTTGTTAACCCTTTAAAGCCGGTCGGAGCAGCACGCTCTGTTTTGCTAACTATTTTTAAATCCCTGTAGCTCTGCAACCACGTAAGCTAGCGCAATAATTTTTTTTGCATATGAAACCGGAGGAGTTGTACTTACATCGTATGCCATCAGCTTGTCCTCGGTCACAGTTTCCTTCCACATATAACTTTGCAAAACCTGCATAAAAAGCACTTGCAGGAACAAAAACATAATATTCCAGAAACACGCTTTGCCGATCCGATCAGCTGTTCATAACACTTCCTATGTTGGATTAGACGTCAGCGCGAACTATCGCATGTCCTCCATGACCTGCCCAAAACCGGAAGTGACGTCATTTTTGCGGAAATGTAGTTTTTTACCATCAGGGCCTCATGAGCCTATACTGGTGTTTTTAAAAGTTATGTTTGACTTTATGACTTTCTGTGTGGTTTCTGGGATGCTTAGGACTCATATTGCACTGCTGGAAATAGTTTATTTTGATGCATATGCTGCTTTTTTGCAAATTTGCATTATAATATTTATTTTTGTTTTTCCTGCAGTATATAAAAATTGGTGTATTTCAAAAGTAAAACTATGAAGACACTCAAAATAAATTTCCTGTGATGGGAAACTATTTTGTGCAACTTTTTTGTATTTACAGTTTTGAGGGATAAGCCTCTTAAATTTCTCTAACTAGAAATATATGTTAAAAAAACAAAAACGATTTTCAATTTTTTGTAGTTTATTGCACTTTTTTGCAATTTATGTAATTACTATGCACTTAATGCAGACATATTATTAAAATCTAGGCTATAATGGTTGTATCGATGTATAGCAACTTGAAATGCTCCCAAAAATGGCTCCACAGCATGTAAACATATAATATAAGCTCTGGAGGACTTGGTTCTATGGTAGGTCTTAAAGGGTTAAACCCTGTTTGCGCACCTGTGCTCGTGCTTTTTTGTTTTTCTTTAATTGCATTTGCAACAAATTATTGTCGGTTTAACGCGAACGTGTGAAGACAGACGTGCTTTGTTAGGTACGATCGCTAAGCTAACGGCTTTTTATCATCAGTCTCTGCTAAGAAGTAGCATGTAGAGTTATTCTAGGCACATCTGTAGCTGTGTTTTTGTCTTAATCTGGTCATTTCTTTCTACAGATTTGGTATTTTAGTGCAGGCAGTCACAAAGACAGCTGAGTGAAGCCCCCGGAAAGCATCTGATTCTCATAAATAGATAAACAGGATGATAATACTGACTATTACAATAACTTGCTTATGGAAATATTTGCAATCGCCTTCGAGTTTAACATCCAAAGGACGTTATATTTTATCTCTAGTGCTGGTGATGGTGGTTTTATAGTGTCTCATCAGTCTGCAAAATCCCCTCACTTAGTGCACATTAGCTTACAGAGGGCCTGTTTGCTCACGTGTGCTTGTGATGCACAAACAAACACTCTAAGCCGTTCTGTAAATTAGCAAAAAGTGTGCAGCGTGCGCTCGTATATGAACATGCACGTCGTAAATGAGTCCATTAGCGCTGGCGGCGGCTGCCTGTGCGCTAAGAGGGGGAGCACGTCGATGTGATTTTACATTCAAGTGTCACTTAATGATTCGAGATTGTGTATTCGTGCGTGGTGTCGTTTTGTTTTTACGTGTATGATGAACGCAGCGATTGTGCGAGTGTGATTTCTGAGTGTGTACACTAGCCTGGGTGTGAGTCTGCGTCTGCAGTGTGATAAATGTACAGCCAGTGTTAACTTTTACATAGACTCTACTGGAGTACATTAGCAAGAATCGTACTGTATGTTGAGCAGGAAACAAAGTGAGATGTGTGTGTGCGTGTTTGTGATTGGAGCGATAGCATGGTGTATTAGATGGCCTGTGTGTGTGTGTGTGTGTTATCTCTAGCGGGGTGTGTGCAGGGGGCCTTGGGGCGACTGTGTGCAGGAGATAAGGGTGATTCATCTGTGTTTGAATGTTGTGTTTTTGTGTGTGTGTGAGCATGTTTGTGCTTCGGAGGCATGTGCATCCATGTTTGGAGTGTGCGCCTCCGAGCACTTGAACCAACACGTTAATAAAAGCGGTCACATGTGCTCCTCTGCGTGTCATAGGTGTGGGCGCACACGGATGTTGCAGTGGGGACGGGAGGCCTGCTGGCAGTGATTTCTCCCTGCACGGTGGTCGTATATGATAATGCACAACTGCTTTTGTTTACCAGGAGCGCAGCGTGTCTTTAAGGGCATCACCCCCCCTCCTTACTTTACTCCTGTAGAGGCACCTTTGGGCACCTATTGTGCACCCACACAATGTAAATATAGATGAATGCTTGTCAGCGTGATTACACTCGTGGAGAAGCGTCCGTACACGTGCACATGTAAGAATGAAACATACATATTGTGAGGTGCGTCCGTGCGTTAAATTAATATCAGACAAAGACATTTTTGCTTTATTGAACTAAGCAGAGCATGGGGATGACACGTAATTATGCAAATACACAAACGGGAAATTAGGCGAGAATAAAATTGAACAAAAACTTAGTGAAACATGAACGTTTTTTCCAGAACGTCTTACAGAGCGGGATTATTTTTATAGCTTTACACAAAAATCAAGAATGCCACTAGAGTCAGGATGTTAACTAGCTATGATCTCTGTGTGTAAACATAAAACATGTTAGCAAACCTGGCATAAAATATATATTCATACATCATTTTTAGATCTTTAATTTTTTTACTGGGGAAAACAGATTCTCCACGTTTCCTGCATGTATGTAACTGGAGGCTGAAATGCTGCTAAAATCCTCTGGCTGACTAAAAACTTCACTTTTAAAAAGTTTATTTTGGCTACTTAGCTGTTAGATAATATTAGCCATGTGCTAAAAGCTGCTGCATGTTCTCCAAATCTCGCTTATAGAAATAAAGTAGCACAAAACTCATATTTGATTTATTAGTGACAGCACGAATGCTACATATGTCAGTGTTTTCCTGTAGTTCATCTCACTCACACCTCCTAAAGTGCTCATTTCTTTTGTTCAGAAGTTTATTAAACACTAAAGACATTTTTTGTCTTATCAATACTTTGTTTACTGTTTACAGTTAATGACTTAGCAACGTTGTAGCTTTCAAGCAAACTTCAGTAGTGTAGTGACGTCCGGCCTGCTTAGGTATGAGATATTTCAGGAACAACAGATACTACGATCGGCACTCTACATATCTGTGTTTATTATGTCAGAGAATGCAAAGCATGCCAGACTATGGGATGCATTTAGCTCAAACTTGCAGCGCACAGCTGGTAGCTGGGTCAGATTAATTTGATCATTAAAAGCTCTGAGGTTTGCACCTCCTCCAAAGGGCGTTTGTTTTGGTCTGAATCAGAGTACGATGACTACGTTCATGTTGGCAGAAACAACCTGCACCAAGGGAGGAAAACAGGGGTCAGCTCAAATGGGCTAAACAGTAAAGTTGTGAAAACATGCTTGGTTATGGGTTCCTTAGTCTGTTGGTAGAGCGTCCAACCACACACGTGCTATCAGTCACTTTGCAGCTTTTTGCTAGCAGAGAGAATTGACAATTATTTTTCTCTCCGATGTGACACGTGGTCTTAAAGAGTCTGTCAAAAAACATTTTTCTTCATTTTCCAACTATCAGCCTGTCAACTATATTCCTTTTATTATAATTCGTTTCATTTATGTAGCACCAATTCACAAAAAACGGTCAGTTCGAGGTGCTTAACATTGTTTGGATCGTACAATATTAGAAAGAAACCCTAATAATCACATGACTCCAGATGAGCAAGCACTTGGTGACAGTGGGAAGGAAAAACTCCCTTTTGACAGGAAGAAAGAAACCTTGGTTAACTTGCTAACTGTTGTTAAACATTGCACAAGTTTAAGGATAGAAAACCACCATTCATTGGTTGGAAACCCTCAAAATCTATTTAAAGTTTGCGAACTTGTAATCGCTTCATTTACATTTGAGATTCGGTGTACATGTCGCTGCGCGATTCAACAAGAGAAACAGAAAAGTTCTCCAAGCCGAGCCTGGAGACAGAAGAGCTCCTGCTACAGTAAAGCAGGCGTGCGACAGTCGCTGTGCGGCCGCCGCTCTGCTTCGTGCCAACAGATACTTAAACAAAACAACACATTGAGCGCGTGCCAGGAAGCTATATTATTATCTTCATCCGAACTAATTGCCAGGCCAAACAGCGACACATATGCACACGCAGGCTTCAACAACCACTCATCATTAGGGACTGTGGTGTGCCATCCACGTTGTCATGACAACAAGGCAGTGAATTTTGGCTTGGAAGCCGTCACACTAAGAGAGATTTCTCTGGTTCTGACTGTTTGATGAGGGTTTGTGGGGATGAGAAAGGCCTCGTTTACCTTGAAGGACTCTTTGTGTTGCCCTTTGCACTCTTCCTTTTACGAGCGCGTCTCATATTTGCGATCAGCTGTCGAGCGCTAACGGCCCATCAGCGTAGGTGACGTGATCCTCACAGGACTGTAAACAAGCGTCCCCCCGTCAGCGCCGCACGTCCTCTGTAGGTCTTTTTATCTTTAAGACCACTGGGCCTGTGTTTGAGAGCGAGTGTGCTTTGCAAGCATGTGTGTCTATTTCTGTGTGTGTGTGTGGGTGTGCCGTCAGCTAGCAGGAATGCATGGGTACCGCCAAAGCTAAGATGGCTGCCAAGCGCTAAGATGGCTGCCAGGATTCCACAGAGCGACAGCGCGCAAGAGAGAAAGAGAATCAGAGACAAAACCGATGTGAGCGGAGGGAGAAAGACCTGAAGATGGACTCTGTGCAGGATGAAGGACGAGCGAGAAAGAAAGAAAGTCTTCCTCGTGTTTCCCTCTCCCCAGAGCGACGAGGTGCTTCTGGGTTTCTTTTTGTTTTCCTGGTTTTGGCACGCGGCGCACAGGGTGAAGAGTGCGCCGGTCTGCTGGCACGTAACGCAACACTGCCACCCAAGATTAGGGCACTGATTTGGGTTTAGAGGATGTTGAGATTGGGGGGCCTAGTGGCTGCAAGGGGCCACGTTTTGGAGTCTCGGCCCACGACGCCCTTAAAGGCTGAGTGCTCTGGAGTAATTGGCCTGAATGATATATATGATACAACCATAAAACTCCACAAGGGTGCGTTACACATCTGAAGAAGAATGGCCGCCAGCGAGCCAAAGAAAAGCAGCTGAAGCAGACGACTCTCTGACTTCCTGTCCCTGTAGGTGGAAGCAGATCCAAACAGAGTGTGCATGTTACTGGTCAGCGTGGAGGTGACACATCTGTCATCTGTGTGTGCACATGTAAACATTCAAGCGCCAAAAAGTGAGGTACACAAAGAGAAGTTTTTTAAGGTGAACACAAACAGGTGATTCAACTCCAAATGATGCATTTCTAAAAGTTTAGTGAGCATTAGCACTCTGCCGAACATGAAGGGTGAGTTTGAGTAATTCCAAGAAACAAAGATGCAAAAACAGTTGAGTTATACACACTTGAGAGCAAAACCCAGAATACAGGAACGCACACATTCGGTTTGTTTTCTTAGGACCACTTGAGCCAGTTTACACCGTGTTCAGGTTCTATATTTTAGGCAAGTTTATTTGTATAGCACAATTCAACAGCAAGGTGATTTAAAGTGCTTTACAGAGACATTAGAAACAAAAACAATGATTTTAAATTGATTAAAACAAGCAAACTAACAAACTAACAAACAAAAAACAGTAGATAAAATCAAAACAGATAAAATCAAAACAGATAAAATCAAAACAGATAAAATCAGTAGTTAAAATATAAGTTTTGAAATTTAAGCTTAAGTGTGGATTTGGTGCTTTATTCAAATGCAGCTGAGAACAGGTGAGTCTTCAACCTGGATTTAAATAAACTGAGTGTTTCAGCTGATCTGAGGCTTTCTGGGAGTTTGTTCCAGATATAAGGAGCATAAAAGCTGAATGCAGCTTCTCCGTGTCTGGTTCTGGGAGCTGATAAAAGACCGGATCCAGATGACCTGAGGGATCTGGAAGGTTCATACTGGGTCAGGAGGTCACTGATGTATGTTGGTCCTGAACCATTCAGAGCTTTATAGACCAGCATCAGAACTTTAAAGTCTCTCCTCTGACGGACAGGCAGCCAGTGTAAAGACAGAGCTGGACTGATGTGGTCCACTTTTAGAAGTTCTTTCAAACAATGGCAAAGACGGTGCACCAATACCCAGAAATCACCACTGAGTTAATTGTTGGCATTAACAAATGTTTTGGGGGATTTGTAGCACTTTACCGAACTAAGGCTGTAAGAACGATAATGACCAGATAAGAATCGACTAACGGTGCTCTGAGCCTCGACCCGAGTGGAAATATGTGCCTTTTTTAATTTCAGCACGTCTGTCTGTTGTCAGTGAAAAGAGTTTACCACACCTCTGTTCTCTACCTGCCCCTCACCTTGGTCAGACATCTGTCCACCTGACTCACCATCTTCCTTTCTGTCTCTTCAGAACAATCAGGACAATCAGACAACTCAAACCAGCAAGGAGACACAGATGTGAAGCCCCCACCAAACGGTAAGTTTACAAGTGCACGCTCCATTAATCTCACTCTGTGTCCTCATAGGCGTGCATTTATTAAAACAACATACCTGTGCCTGCACGCAGTCACACCTACACAGCCACGCATGCATGTGCATTAGCCCTGCACGCGGCCTCTGTGCCTGTGCAAGTGTGTCCCAGCAGAGTTGGATCTGAGTTTATTATGGTAAGGAGAGCTGATGGTGCTGTAGCGTGGGGGCTGTGCTGGGTTTGTGGCAGGCCGCTCATAAATCACACTGACGTTATTGGAAGATGGGAACCACATGGCCGCTGCCGAAGCTGAGCGCTGACCTCATGCGCTCTCCCCGCTGTGGTTAACCCCGGGCAGGGCTGGAGTGAAGGAGCGAGAGAAGAAGAAATAAGGGGGGCTGAAGAGAACTGAGTGAAAGAATGAGAGGCGAAGGGAGAAGGCGTGGGGGGGAGTGATGGACAGAGGGAAGGGGGGTAGAAGGGTGTGGATTTAAAATTGATTCGGCCATAAAGCGATCTGCTTTACACACAGCGTAATGCCGACATGGACGATATAGAGTTGCATACTTAAACTTTACTTGAGGAACAAAAGTTCAGAATGCAGCACATTTAATTTATTTGTACCATTTTCACCTGTGACGTGTGTTTGAATCGTTCTCAGCAGCTGGGCTGTGTGGACAGTTCACTTACCTCACTGTTTACATTCAGTTTAAATAGAATAAGAGTCAAAGACCAGGTGAGTTCAGTAAGCTTTATAAAGCTCCTTATGTGAAAACAAGGTTCTTACCTGTTGTCAGCAGAGATGGGCAGTAACGCGTTACTGTAATCCGATTACTTTTTTCAAGTAACGAGTAAAGTAAGGGATTACTATTGCAAAAACGGTAATTAGATTACCGTTACTTTCCCGTAGGAACGCTGCGTTACTGCGTTACTAAAACCGTGATTTTTTGCGAGAATGTCTCATGACAGTGACGTAAGCGAGTGCGACGTTCGTGACAACAGCTGTGTGCAGATCAACAATGGATCATATATCGAGTGCAGAGAGAGTATGAGCGTGCAGCGTTTAAAGCGTGGAAGTACTGACCTTACTTTGAGTTTGATTCCATAAAAAGTGACAAAAACATTAGTGTCCGTTGTGCGTGGGAAGAAAACTTCTTTTTACAGCGAAAAAAACCCCTAAACTTCCAAACAAGCACCGAGTAGCTACGACGTAATGGGAAACTCACAGAGAAACTCGCGGATTCTTCCACTGACCGCTGCACACCTGCACCAGGGTAACCCTCCGCCTACCCCACTCCTGCTTTACAGGTGAAAATAGAGCAACAGGACCGCTAGTCTTTGACTTTATTTATTTTCTGCTGTGTTTTACTTGCATCTATTTGAAAGACTGAGTGTAAACACACAAAATATTTTATTTTATGTGCTGGAATGTGCAGAAAATAGGTTTAAATGTTAAACTAATTTCTTCCAGTCAGAGAATGTTGCAGATAATTAAATGTTTGCTTGATGCATAAAGTTAAAAGATTAAAACTAATAAAACAAGTTTTAAAAAGAGACTTTTCCATTTGATTACATTTTGTATGATGATTATGTAGAAAAAGTAGAATTGGGCTGAAAGATCTATCACTTTATCACCTATTCAGGTTGTAAATCGTGTTTTTAAAAAGTAACTAAGTAACTAATTACTTTTGAAAATAAGTAATCAGTAATTAGTTACTGATTACTTTTTTCAAGTAACTTGACCAACACTGGTTGTCAGCTGATACCAGAACATTATCAGTCATCAGGTTTCTCGACTCCTGACAAATATCCAGTTTATTCTGTTAGCTGCATATTTATCTGTTCTGCTGTCTGGCTAGCTGCTAGCTTAAAGTGATTTTGCATCTTACAGTATTTAGTTTTGCTTGTTTTTCTCTTTTTAGGCCTTTGTGCTCCAAATCAAGAGTTGTAGTGAGGCTAAAATGTTAGATTTAAGATTTAGGCAAAGGTTCAGCATATTGGTCAATCGTCAGGCAACAAGCATCGAGGGTTTGTCGTAGCTCTTTTGAAGTCGAGTATTGTTCATACGTGTTGTTGTTGATAAAAGCGACACGGTGCTGGAAGCTAACACAGCTGAAAAAGAAAAAGCCAGACAAGCAGTCAGATGATCGTGACGTTGAAACTAAAACTGTTAAGAAAATGTTCCAGTGACTAAACCCATCACAGGTTACAGCACAGCGTAGTCGAACTGAAGAAGTGATGACTGTAGTCGTGAAACTTCAAGTTATAATCAAGGTTTTGGTTACCGTGTCAACAGACTGAAAGGACAGATGTGCGAGGACGTGTATATATATCAGTGTTCCAGTACCTCTTATTAAACATGTGCACTTTATTATGCGTGCGCATGATATATACATGAAGATCACAGTGCGCATCATCCATTACATAGCTGTCTGTGTGCAGATTACAGCCGCTTGTTGGAACTGATTGGTTGTGTATGTTGGACTGTCAACAGTCAGGAAAGTGAACGTGTCCAAACCAAAGGCCTGATGTACCTTATAGAAAACACATGGGCCCAGTGGACGACACCAGCAGTGTGTCAGGGCTTTCCACACGTGTTTGTCAGCCCCTGAGTGTGTGTGTGTGTGTGTGTGTGTGCATTCAGAGTGTAACTCACTAATGTCTCTCTCTCCCTTTAACCAGGCAACTTGAGTTTCCAGGACTGCTTTGTGACTTCGGGAGTGTGGAACGTAGCCGAGCTGGTCCGTGTGTCGCAGAGTGAGTCAGCCACTGTCACCTCTCATTCTTAGTATATAAGTGTTATTATGTTACTATATAACCTATTATAACTAGTAGTTTTTAGGAGCTGGATTAATTTGCATAGTTATATTATATCACTAGTACATTAACCTGCTAAGATCCGAACGTGCGTTTTTAATTCCTCTTTGCTATTTGGCTCGATTCACACTTGAGTAATGATGTGCAAAACTCTTTATTTGGTGTCTGAACACAGCAGCATTTTTCCTGAGTACACAAACAAAATGAGAAACAACAAATTTTGAAAGAGCAAAATTTAGTATTGTGGTGTAGACCAGCCGCCCCCAGCCCCCGGGCCTCGGACCAGAACCAGTGTGAAATTTATGGTCTTCAGGGTTTTATTGTTATTTTGTTATCATTTTTATCATTAACTCAGTGTGTTATGAATAAATCTTTTTTTGTGGTAGCTCTACTGGTTTTATTTTGTTGTATTTATCTGCGACACCTTAAAGGTCGGTCCATGAAAATATTGTCAGACATAAACCGGTCTGTGGTTGGGGACCGCTGGTCTAGACAACCCAAAATGTGATGTTCCCATATGTGGACACTAGAGGTGGGAATCACCATACATCCCACGATATGATATTATTGCAATTTTTAAAAATATTTTGCGATATTCAGATTCTGTACATAAAGGTAAACTTTATCAATATTCATTTTCTCTAATATCAAAGTCTCACACTCAGTCTTTCTCTCATTTCAGTTTTATTGTTGACAAACTGAACGGTTTGTATTACAGTCTAGTCCAACTTAACTGAATCAACCATCTGGTACAATTATAGCTATTCTGAACTATGCAGTTTATGAAAACTATGCAGCCCCTTCAGCAACTGAAGAATTTGAAAGTAAATTAAAACAAAATATAATTTTACATTAAATAAAAAAGTTTTAAACTTAATTAAAATAAAACATGTCTTAAATTAAAATAAGTAAACTGTCATGTTTATTGCTGCCAAAAACAAGTTAAACACATTTGGACAGTGAAGGAATGTCAGGATTCTTGCTCAGAAAAAGGATCAACATGCTCTGAAGTCAGAGCACAAAAACCTTTTTGTAACAAAATATCGATTTCTGCTGTCCCTGTATCCATACATTATTAGCAAACAAAATATCACCATGCTACACAGTATCAATTTTTTCCCCCAACCCTAGTGGACACAGGTCCTACGAGGTTAATCCATTGGTTGAATAGAAGTTTGTGTCAGTGTCTCTAGTAGTAAGGCTATAAAGACTTTTAAATGAGTACATTTGTGGTGCTACTGAATCATCAGAGTCATCAGGAATCATCGAAGCTTAAACAAAGGACTGTCTCTGCAGTCGACTGATCTCACACACTTTCAGCTTTTAATTCTAGTTTTTTCTACGATGTGTCTTTTCTCTCGTTTTCTCTGCGCGTCCCCTCAGCCCCTGTGGCTACAGCGACAGGCCCCAACTTCTCTCTGGCTGACCTGGACAGCCCTGGCTATTACAACATCAACCAGGTGACCCTGGGGCGGCGCTCGATCACCTCCACCCCCTCCACCAGGTACACACGAAGCACTCGAAGCTCTTTCTAAATCTAATTCTTCATTCTCCGACCTCTTTACTGTATTTCCTAAAGCTTAGCCTGCTCTGCTTTTTGATCGTGATCTTTCTCTCTCCTTCCTCATCACTAACCCTCCTCGTTCCCACTCATGTTTCCCACCGATCTGTCTGTCACCCGTTCCTTGTTTGTCTGTTTTCCTCTGCCGTCCTCTCCCGCTCATCTCACGCTGCAGGACTGAAATGGAGCTTTATGCAAGTCTCCCACGGAGGTAGTTACACTCGTTACAGAATATCTCCCTTGATACTAATGTAGCACAGACCCCTGCATCACACAAAGCCACACACGCCCACATATACGCACATGCTGTACATTCACAGCCCCCTTTATTTTATTGGTCACAGATGTGTGCGTTTATAGGAATGTGTAAACACACACAAAAAGAGGCTCCAACATCACCAGGCGCACTTTCTGCTTGCAGTTTGTAGCGCGAGGCTGCTTTGAGCCGGCGTGGACACAGCACGTTGTTAAAATTCAGGCCTCGTGTTCGTTTGTCTCCAATTATGTTGCTTTGTCCCTTAAGACTGTAACATGATATGAAAACAAAATGTAGATAACTGAAGAGAAAATGTGACATTGTTTCATTTCCCTTGATTTAAGATGATATGACATTTATCAGTGTCCCCTTTGCTAATTAGTTATTTTAGTGGGAGACCCCGGCCTGCTCCAGTTTGCTCTCATAATGAATCCCTTTTACTAATCTCTCTCCTTCCTCTCCCAGCTCCAACAAGCGCAAGTCCATTGACGACAGCGAGATGGAGAGCCCGGTGGATGATGTCTTCTACTCGGGCCGTTCCCCAGCGGCCGGCAGCAGCTCTCAGTCCAGCGGTTGGCCTAATGATGTGGATGCAGGTAGTCCCGCTGCAACTGCTGCATCACATTTTGCACGCAATCCAGAAACTGTGCTGAGGTCCACATCAATTCAGAGGCAAACTTTAAACACCGGCTTCACCTTGAATTGTAAAGCCTTAAAAAAACAGTTTGACATTTGGGGAAATACGTTTAGCTTCTGTAGTTTGATGCTATTGTAATGTCTGTAGAGTAAACAAGAAGCACCAGCTGGTCAGCTTAGCTTAAACAAGCAGTCTGGTTTCAGCAAACGCTCAAAATACAACGTGCAAAAAAACAAGTGAGACGCGGTTTCATTGCTAGCTGAGGTCATTTCCTGGAGTCGCCGTTTTACTGTAAAAATCAGTCGATTAGACAGAATTTGGCTGCGTTCACACTGTAGGCAAAAGATGCGATAATGGTGTGACAGTGTGAACGGCACAAATCCGATATTTTCAAATCCGATCTGGGTCACTTTCGTATGTGGTGCTGAATCTGATACATATCTGATGTTTTATAAAGCGACTGCAGTTTGATGGTCATGTCGCATTAAATCCGTCTTTTACGTCACTGACACAAGACAGACGCCAATTATCAGCGCCGGAGAAGACATCGTGAACGCTTCCTGGACATCCGGTGAAACTGTTGGGAAGACAACGTTGGAGAAACGTGAACATTTTATTTGTACTGTATAATCTGCAGATTCTGACAGAAATCTGCAACTATCCTTTGAAGCAGCGCTCCTCTAAAACAGCAATAAGGATCATTATTAGGTTATTTACATTATTATGTAACTAACAAAATAACTTAAAGCAAAAACTGGGAAACGTAAAGTCCAAAGTCTTTATATTAAGGACCATCAGTCAAACAATACTGTTGCTCTGGGTCTAAACAGAGCGTGTTGTGTGTGACGTCTTCTTTTGCGCATGCGGCCGCTTTGAGCGTTCACACTAGAGCGCGTTTGCTGTCACATTTTATTTGTAGTGTGAACGAGCAGACAAAAAAATAGGATTTGATCAAAAAATCTGAATTGAGCATCAAGACCTGCAGAGTGAACGTAGCCTAAGTTACCGTACTTTAAGAATGAGGAACCTTTTATGCTCATTCAGGCTCCATATTTCTTGTTTGGACTCCACTGAAGTAGCTTTGCATTATTATCTGATGTTATCTCGTCCTTGGTGCAGCGCCCAGTTCGTTCACATTATGAGGCAAGCCGCCTTTCTCCTGATTTATAGACAGAAGGTTTGAACACTGACTTCATTATTTGAGACAGACACGTTTAATATGATCGTCTCGTATATGTGACAAAGCCCAAACTCGCCGCTCCACTTCCTGCTGTGTTTTGCTCATACTTACAGTGCAGCTGTTAGAAAGGTAACGCTCTAAATAACTCTCAGCAACGAGGCAAAAAGATGTATTTCCCACAAATGTCCCACAAACATTAAATTCCTGACTTGACATGGACCAGAAGCTAAAGCTAATTATGCTTCACCATCATACCCGCTTGCATCTATTTTGACTCTTCAATACTCGCCCCCCCCCCCCCCCCCCCTCATCACCCCCACTTGCACCATCTTTCATTTTCAACTTCTAATCCTCTTATATGCCATCCCTAAATGGACCCCCCACCAAAGCATCATTTCTCACATACAGCAGGGACTTAAAGAGCCAGTAAAAAACACATTTTCTCAGTTACTCTAAACAGTTTGTAGAGATTTGGGGGAATTTGCAGAAATTTCAAGGTTTTTTATTTCCATCGCTGGAAATTCTGCCATCATCTAATGCTTAATGCATTTGAAAATTGTGTTTGGAAATGGGAAAATGTCTTTCCAGTACGAGTTCTTCAAAACAAACAAGGTTTATGTTCATCACACCACTGTTGTGATGGGATACAGAAAGAAAGCTGATGCTATTGGATAAAAGAAAGAAAAAAACTGCCCCTTTAATCAGACCACAAACTGAGGATAGTCTGCTGTCTAGTGTTTGTTGTCTGAGTTGTGAGAATAGCTGCAGAGATGGACACATTTAGTTTTTACGGGATTAGAGCTAACATCTATTAAGCTCACCTCCAGGACTGTGAGTGCACGTGTGCGTGAGTGTCGAGCATTAGACTGCGAAACACAAACATCATCTGCTAAATGTTTAGCAACTTTGTTTTATCAAGTGGGTGTAACTGAGTCCTTTACAAACCTGACTTAATGTAAACCCACAGTAATGTTTCATGTGGTGTTCCTGAGGAGTATTTTGAGATTTTGGGAAATACAGCAATTTACATTATTGCACCGCAAAGAGGAAGCTGTGCTAGCAGCCAGTTAGCTAATGCAGTGCAGAGACTAATGACAGGTCGTGTCCAAATTCATGGGCTGCTTCCTCCTGAGGACGCATTTGTAGATCGATTACGTCACAGCGACGCGCCGAAGGCTGTCCAAATTCGTAGACTCCTCCGAATGCGGCCGACAAATGCGTCCTCCTTTTCCCCGAATTTGAAGGATGGGTCGGGTGTGTCCTTCGTGGCCTACCATATCCCAGAATTCATAGCGCGGCCCAGCCAAACTCCAGTTTCCGACAATGGCGGCCGCTACTAAGTTTTAAAATTACTCTTACTAATCTTTCTGGGTCACAAAATAAACTTTTAACATCTTTTCAGGCGAGAAAGTAGCTGTGTAAACATCAAATATCTGCTCGGTTTATCAAGATATCGCATATTTGCAAAAGTGCTTCGACGTTTTCGGAGTCGTCTGTTACCCACCAGCTCGATAGCTCGCCGGGAGCTCGAGGGTCACTGAAGCCGCCGAGAACGACACAACTCCCGGCACATCATTTTCAGATCACCGCGGAGTTTCGCTGCTCAGGTTAAACGTGATATATAAGTCACTTAGACAACCTAAAAATGTTATTGTTGGGCTTTTTCAGTGTTTTATTTGTTCGTGAGTAAATCGGTTTGGCTGAGATTAAAGTTATTAGATTAGATTAGATAAAACTTTATTAATCCCCCGGGTGGGTTCCTCCTTGGTTTTTACACAGCTGACTAAACGTCAAACAGAAAACTGATTAAACAGAAGTGTGAGACGGTCGAGAGTTTACTCCAGTGTCCTGTTATATGTTAGATAGCAAGGAGCAGACGGACGAGTTTATTAAACTCCACCGAGACAGCGCTGACGCTAATCAGAAGGCTAGACCGTCCAATTTCACGGCCGTTTACTTCCGGCCCACGTAGACCGCGAAGGCGGGTCCTCAGGAGGATGCAGCCCATGAATTTGGACAATTGGCTGTCATTAATTGGTCATGTGACTAATGGGCTAATGTCACGTGACACCATTGTGTTTTTTGCTCCAGTTTATCTCGAGGTTATTAAATGAGAATAAATGTTTGTTTGTTTAACCTTTAACCATTCTTTGTTTTGTGATTGGCTAACTGGCTTGTAAAGGGCCATAAGGGCGAATTGCTCTTCTCTATGTTTTTGTTTTTTTATATTCATTTGTGAATCTCAGAGCTGTTGATTGACTAGAGCCGAGCTAGCTGTTCTTTTATCTATTTACACCCTCTCATCTGCCATGTAAAAATGTTAGGATCATTCGTATTCCAACAAAGTTCACTAAAGTCATAATTAAAAACAAAACTAATGAACAACCCTCCAAAATTTACTTTTTTCTACTTTGAAGTTTTTTTCTTCTTCTGTTTTTTAATACTCACGCTTCAGGACCTCTAAAACCTCTTCCTGGGTGTAAAAGATTGAATAGTTGTTATTAGGAACTAAAGTCAGACTGTGGATACTTTTATACTCTCTCTGTGACGAAGGCAGATGTTTATTTTGAGAGTTTAAAGAGGGAAATTGTACATTAAGAAGATTTTCTTCAAGTGCCTGAATATTAATGTTTCTTAGCTAATAATAATTATAATGCATCAGGCTTTAGTGTCACTTTACTAGGCTCACTTATAAATGTGAACAGCCCAAAACTTTTGCATTATTTATTACATAAAACTCAGAAGTAGGCATCAGTTATGTTACACGTTTATATATGTTCTTGGTTTGTGATTATGGATAGCTTAGACAACATTAAGCTAACCATGAGCTGGCTGCTTCAATGCTGACTTGAAGGCTACCAATTTTATCATCCATCAGTATTTTGCTTATTTCCCAAAATGTTGAATTTTTAGTTTTCGATTTTTCTCCAGACACCTAAAAGTTACACCAAACGCTGCACTACTCCAACCACCCATTCACATGTTGAGGTCATAGCCACTCACTCTTTAGGTAACCGCACTGTTAACCATCATGACGGCGATCACGTCAAACGTATTTTCAATAGACTTAATATATATCTCTGGGGTGTCGTATTTGGCTTTGGGGATTTTGTTAAATTGCTAAATTTTCCTGTATCCTCCGTCCCTCCCACTCACATGCTGCCATTTTAATACTGCCAGCAGTAATGATGTAACTATTTTATAGACACTTGCTGCACTCTATAACATTAAAATCCCCTATTGCCTATTATTTAACCAGCCCTGTTTCTCTCTCTCTCATTCTTTCCATCTCTTTCGATGTCTCTTTTTCTCTCCTCCCCTCTTCCATTGTTAACTCTTCCCTTCTCCCCTGTTTGGCCTTTCAGTGCAGCACCATTTGGCCAGTGTGCAGGAGAGGAAGATTAAGCATGAGAGCGATGGAGTGCAGTTTCCTTACCATGGTTAGAACAACATTAAACATTATACTGTGTTCATGTATACATGCTCTACCTCCGCTCACACCACCCTCAGCTTGTGTTCATCTCTTTCTGTCCTTTCTTCAAATCTGTGAGCTCTCAGAGCGAATCTGCGTGATTTTTCATTTGTCCCTCTCTTCTCTTCATCCCTCTGTTTGTGTCCTGTTCTCTGGCTATGCTGCTGCTGGGTGGGGTTGTGTTTCTACCAGATGTCTGCTGTTGTCCATTGTGGGTTCACCAAAGCCTTTTGGTAGCCCAGTAGCTCCATAACATCTTCCGCCTGTCTGCCTTAAAGATGTAAATCTGTGAAAGAAATGTGATGGAGGATACAGACGTCTCTGTGGCATTGAGAACATGTCTGAATGTACTGATGTAAACCGTAGTCTACATATGCAATTAGGTGCATTATCATATCCGAAGAACCACGAGACTGCAAACAGAGTTTGCGAGGTGGTATGAGTTTGTCAGCGGCGTTCAGCTAAGCGCCTTGGGTGTTGTAATTTTGTTGTTGAGCCCGGAGCGAGCGCTGAAAGACACAAAGAAGGAGGAGCGGGGTGTGTGAATGGGGGTTTGCTGCTTCGTCCTGCGGTTGTTTAGACAGAGCTGTTGAGCGGCGTCCCACCTGCTGTAGGCCTGACTCAACCGTCTCTGAAAGACAGCGCAGGAAAAACAACATACGACCCAAACAAACAAGACTAAAGGCACTCAGGTGTGTCATCAACGCACACGGCGCCTTCTGTCTCCGAGACATGCTTACTCACTAACGCGCACGTTTACAAATGACATGCAGACACGTGCGTACGCGCACAGAAAACTAAATTTAAGCGCCTTCTCTGATTTACATTCACACACACATAAGCACACTCCCCAATCTGGAGAGGAGCGGCGTTCCGGTCCAGATGGCGCCTCCATGTGTCTACAGCGAAGGGAGCTACTGGGTTACAGCAGACATCTGTTCTGGTGATGGTGGTGGTGGTGTTGGGAGTGAGAGATGTGGAGAGGAGAAGAGGGGCGGAGGACAGGGGGAGGGGGGAAGTCTCCGCCTCTGCGTGCTCAGAAGGTGATTCTCTACCTGAATGAAAAGCTCTGAGGCATAGCAGGTGATCATGTAATTCATCATTAAGTCCGCTGTCTCCCGCTCAGCTCCGCTCTCTCCTTCTGCCTGCTTGCTGCTGCTGCTCAGTGGTGGGAAAGCCCACTATCAGCTTTTCAGTGAGGGAAGGGGGGGGTGGGTTTCCCGTGTATTTGTGATTTTGACAGAGATTACGAGCTAATTATCTGGGCATTAAATCGTCATGTGTGTGGCTGTCTTGCGGAGGTGTCCTTGCGCTGCCCCATGCGCATTATCTTAGTGTATACGAGCGCTAATGTTGCGCTAATGTTGCGGTAATGTTGCGCGTGGTGCTTTGCTCTGCTGATATACACCGTTGTTCCTCGCTAACCTGGACGAGGAGTGCACGAGATCTCTCTGTTGTGCGCGCGCACACGCTAGTGGACCAGTTCTGTGACAGTTAGGGGGTTTGTGTGGTCGCCAGCTTGTTAGCATGGCAAGACTACAGGGTCATGGGAGCAATTGGCTGCCAGTCTGTTAGCGCAGTGTGCCAGGAGCAGGACACAGAAATAACGTGGAACAAACAACTGTGTATGTGTGCGTGCGTGCATATGTGCAGACACACACGCGCTCTCTCACACACAGATTAAGAGAGAGATCAGAGTAACTTCTGTTAGCTTTATCAGACAAAGCTTTCATTGGGCATCTGGGCCTCATTTGCTGCTCCTCACTGAGAAGCCGCATAGATAGATATTTCAGCAAGATAGCGACTAATTAGGGAATATCACAGAGACTAAAAACAATATGTATAATTTAAGGCTGTTTGTGCATAATAAGCTGGTTGTAATTAAAGTTGGGATGTGGCAGCACAGAGTCCTGCCTATACGTCCAACAGAGGAGCTGCAGCCAAACAGGCTTTGCTGCAGGGACGCGTTGAAGACACAGCATGTTTACATTCAGTCTCTGTGGCTTTAACGCCATTTAAATAATGTGTGTGTGTGTGTGTGTGTGTGGAGAAAGTTGAAGAACTCAGAAGTTACAAATTCATTTTATAAAATTAGCTAAACTGATGCAGAACCAGAGAAAGACTAGAGCTGATCTGCAGAGGTCATCCCTGTTCAGCTGAAGACGGCTGCAGATAACCTGTGACGAGACAGAGCCCTGCTGAAACTATCATTTATACTTGCATCTACATAAACATGCCCACATTTTCACAAGTATTAGTCAAAATTAGGCATATCATGTCCTTTAAGGATAATAAAAATGAAAATTACATCGAAACAGAAGCGCTGCTGTTTGTGGTGGTCAGCTGCTTTCAGGTTCCTGCTGCAAGAAATCCTACGCAGCTGCTCATTTAATGCGTGAAATAAAAAAGACACATGCTCACAGTGCTACGACAGTGACATCCCTGATACTCCCAAATAGTGTTTTATTACAATTTAAACCCTCAAATAAAAAAATCTAAAAATGGAGCCGTATCTGTGGTCTCGACTCCTTCAGAGATACTCCAGAGCCTAATTGATTCTGCACGTCTCTTGAGCTTATCATTGGGTACATCCTTACGTACTACTCCTTAAAACTAAAACCATCTGCCTAACATGCCAAACAGCTCTGACCTGTTGGGGTATGGACAGGGGACCTCATTGGGTCATGTGATGCTCTGTCATATTACAATTTTAAGACTTTGGAGGCTTGAAAATTTGAGCTCTTACGTTTCTTGAGCCATTCGTGAGGAGTTTGTCAGGCATGCTGCCTGCCAGCAGGGAGTACAGTAGTCATCATGAGGGACAGGGTGGGTCGAGGTGGGTAATGCATGTCAAAGTAACAGCCACATGGATGACATCATCCCAAATTTCCAGCATAATATTACATTTTAATGGCATTATAAATGTTACTCACTCCACTTGCCAGTGATTTGAAAGTTCTGGCTGATTATTCCAGTCTGTTAACAGTAGATTGCAGCTTTACTGTAGTAGCTGTAAATTGGTTGTAAGATGCCCCCAAGAAAGCCTCACCAGATGGATGATATTTCGGTGAATAAAGTGCATCTCACCCTCCTCGCCGTGTCCGCTCCTCCCACCTACTCGTGAAGTCACGTGACGTGCCTATCTGAGCATAAGTGCCAGCGCCCACCGTTTTCTGTGCTTATAGGTGCCCACACAAGCACAGCTGCACCGTGAGCATTGTGGCTAAATAGTGATAAAACATTTCCCAGTTTAGCGTTTAAGAAAAAGCTGTTTAGAAATCTGCTGTGTTAGACTTTATAAGCTCAGCTCGTAAAATCTATTTCCACATCTCTCGGGCCACGTTGAAATTATCCACGTCTTTATTCGAGTGTGTTTGTTTTATATGTGTGAATATTGTGTCGTTTAGTAGTTTACGGGCGTCCTTCTCGCCAAGGTTGTTTATCGCTCTATTCTTTCAACCAAATGTGAAGCAAAACACAAGCTCCGCATGTTCCAGAGAAAAGTAATGAGGTCTGTGTGTCCATGCTGATGTACTTTTCTGTACTTTAACTTCCTCATTATTCTCTGTTTTATGGATTTGTTTCTTTCCAGAGGTTTATTTCAGCTTATATTCAACGTTGCGGTTCCACGCAGAGGTCAAATACACCATTTGGCACCGTTCCTCAAACCCAGAAAGTCTAAATTGTGCCTTTGGATTACCATACATCAAAATAAATTCCCTCAGCACCCACCACACAAGGCCTTGATCACAGAAGAGAGCTTCTTTTATCTGTAGCTCTCACACTTTTGGCCATGTTTCTGGTCCGCTGGTGAGCTGGGCCTATACTTTGTGTGCCCCTTTTTGCCAAACTGAGGGATATTTCATGCAGGCTTTTAGCCTCGGCCGACATTTATAGACAAGGGGGGACACTTTAATATGTTTGTGTGTGTGCCGGCCATGCCGTCACCGCTCCTGCTTAACTTCTTCCATCTTTCTACAGCTCTCCCATCTAGCCTTTACTGGCAGTTCGCCCGGTGCTTACCACCCAGCCTGAACAGCTTGTGTGTGCGTGTGTGTGTGTATAAGTTCAAGCACGTCTTTATGAAATACTATAAGTCAGTAACATAAAATACCTGACAGTCAGATATGCAGAAGGGCACTGCATCAGAGGATCCATTGATGTATGTTTTGGCATGCTCGTCTGCAGCTATATGTAGTTGCACAGCTCATGCTGGCATCGAATCGAAAGCACAGTCTGCCCCAGATATGAGGCCATCCACAATCCCATTCATTCTAAAGAGGCGTCCTGACAAGTGCAGCAAGTAGGTTGGTTGGCATGTTTGTTGACTGCGTTCCTGACTGTAGCTACACCGGGCTCTGAGAGCGTTGTCGTGTGGGATTAGTCGAGTCGTTTGCGCCTCACAAAGGAGACCGTTTGATTAGATTTCAGTGGTTACAGTGAGTAGGGCGATTGCTGTGTTGTTCATACACTCAGTGGTGACCATAGTTGAACTGCTGTTGCATTTCCCAGCTCTCCTCTGCCCTGACGCTGTGCCCCCAGCCTCTCGACCTGACCCCCGACCCACCCCTTCCCCTCTCCCGTCACCTCCCTTTGCTCTGAACCCCCGCTGCTTCGAAACATGGCCTCTCGCCGGACCCCGCCCTCAGCCCCCCTCCCCTTCGATCAGACAGACGCGGTACAGCCCGCCGACTGTACAGACGCAGAATAGACAGGTTGTGAGGACCCATCTGTATGTTAAGCCAATCAAACAAATCAATGAATGAATCAGTCGATCAATCCATTGATTTCAGTCGATCATAATCATTTGATTCTTGTAATCAAATCTGACAAAGTCTGATAAATTTCTTTTTCTTTTTTTTGAGTAGAGTCAAAGTAAGAAAAGGAGCCATGTTTGATTAAAACCTCGTCTCTGTTCTGCCATCTTGTTGATCCCCTTTTTGCCAGGACTCTCGTCGCCTGGTTCACTTAAGAAGCCGGGGAAATTCGATTTCAGCGCCCTGTCCTCCCAGACGAGGTCCCCCCGCATGGCGTTCACCCACCACCCACTGCCAATGCTGGCGGGAGTGAGACCAGGTGAGACCAACCCAGCTCCCGATCCCCCCCTGATCGCCCCAACCCCTTCCTCTCCCCCTCCTCACCATCTCCTCCTACCCACTTCTCACTTTTTCAGTGCCCCCACCCCCACCCTACCCCTCTGTGGTTTAGAGCTGGGGGCGTTGTCTTTGGGAGATGGGAGTGGCTGGGAAGCTGGCAGGTAACTCTATGGGTCGTCCTCTTCTGCCTCCTCCGACCTCGTGGGGTGCAGGTCTTGCCGGTGATGGAGCTTGCAGGGTTTCTGGGTGTGGTGTGTGGCTTCTCTAGTTCTGTCTGGTGGTGGATGGCTGTTAGTCGTACTTTTCTGTAGATTGCCTCTGGATATTGCAACCTGTTCTGTCAGATCAACTTTGTCCTAACAAGTCCACTCCCAGTATTCATTTTAAGACTCCTGGATGGCAAACCAGTCTCAGGACCACAAGTGGAAATGAGTAATGAATAAACAAGCTATTGTTAGGATTTTTGTTTGTTTGTTTGCTTTTTGGGGGTTCAAATTCAGATTTTCTCACAATAAACATGGACAAAATTTCATGAATGAGGTAAGTGTACGCACGACTAATCCCTGTGAGCCGAAAGGCTTCAGGCTGTTCTTAATACCACGTAACTCTTGGCTCTGCGTGATGTCACAGCTTTGGCTGTGAGCAAAGCAACCTCACCTATTCGTTGTTCAAGCCTCCCGGCAGCCAATCAAGGGGCGAATGAAGGCAGGTCAACTAGGCTACGACCAGGCTCAGCAAAAAAGAAAAAAGCATTATTTAAAACTGTAAAAGATGCAAAGCTGCCCTAGTACAGTCCAAGAGCTGTAGAAGAAGAATTGTTGCATTTTTATTTTCTAGCTCTGAAACAAGTTTGACTCGTTGGGCAAAAAGGCCTTGATGACTTCATAACGGGCCGACCGGGTTATCTCATCCTGGCTGAACGCTTTTTTACCAGAAAGTCAGAATTACACTTGAAGAGGTCTGAAGTGGTCGCTGAAAGACGCTGTTGAGTTATGGGGTCTAGAGCTTCCCTCATTAGTACAAACTAAAAGTCACTATCTCAGCTTCTACTTGTTGGTCTTAAAAGTTTCCTTTCAATGCTCCAAAATGTCTGACAGTAATGACGCCAACTACACAGCTGCCGTGGTCTCAGACCCCAAACTCGCTGTTGGTTTGTAACAATTTGTAACAATATCTAAATCTGCAAGCTGCACGGTCACACTGATACTTAGTGGCAACAGTAGTGAATATGTATCAGTCCAGACAGGAACTTGAAGGAAATCATTCATTCAAATCATTTTTGCTTCATGACCTTTAATTAGTCAACTAGTCACGTTATGGGGTTTTTTTTCTTGAGATTCCTATTGATTTGCTTCCCTTTCCAGTTTGGGAAGTCCAGGTTAAGACGTAGCACGGTCACAAAGTGATGTTTTGAGTCTGAGCTACTGTGTACCAGATGAATCTTTAAACCCTGCCACTTTATTTACACGTGGAGCTAAAGAGCTTCCAAATATAAATACAAAAATCATAATTTTTTACCAGTACAGTGCAGATCAAATTAGAGACTTTCTCTTTTTTATGTACTTTTCTAAATTCACAAAGCTCACTGGAGATAATTACCCTTGTGCTTGCGCTACATCAAAGGATCTTTTAGTCACTGAGCAGATGTGAGGTTGACCGCCATGTCATTAAACCCTACTCAGCGCTTGTTGACAGAACCTTTTGAGATGTGACTACAGCAAACCCAGTCTCCACACACACATACATGCACTGTTAGTGTTCACACCATCGTGCACACATGTATACAATATCCCATCCTTGCGGTGGCCAGAGGTTCTAAGTTACACACTTTGGGATTTGTTTTTTTTTATACAAACTGTGGCAGTGTGCACGCTGGGAATGCTGCCATGCTAGTTTGAAAGTGGTTACCACATCATCAGCGTTGTTGTTATTCTACGTAAAAGACAAGATCCAAGAGATTTAAAGGATTGAAAGTGGGAATAAGGAGCATGCAGGGGCCAGCTGTTCATAGCAGCAATGGTGCTAAAGGGTGGCTTTCATGGAGGCTCTCCCTTTAGCCACGTCAGCCATGGTTCCACTGTTTATGCAAATTCCCTATATAAAAAAAACTGTGTTTGTATTGAAGGACTATGTGCTTGTTAGCAGATGAACCAAGCAAATTATAATGTATGCAACAGACAGTTTGGATGTACAATTAAAAAAGTATTTGAAACACTTAGAGGAATGTCTAAAACGCTGGAAGAGCTCAAAATCATTTCTAAATGTTAAAAAATTAAACAAAGCTAAACACATGTTTCTGAAATGACAGATAAATTCTTACACAGCTAGCTGAAAGTAATAAAGACAGCACTGGTATAGTTGGCTGACGTTGTAAAATAGTTTGCTAAAGTAGTGCAATAATGAGTGGAATACCTACAAAAATCTGTATCTGTTATCTAAAAGAAACGAATAAATTGTTTCCACCATTAGCTGAAAGTATTGTAAAGGAAACGTTTTAAAACAGCTGAGGTTAAGTGATAAACATTAGCCTTCAAGTAGTGACCATTTGGTTTAAATGTCCAGCTTCTCCCTGGATATTAGCATAGCACCGTTAGAAACTAAGCAAACACTGATAGTTCAACTGTATAAGAAGGATTATAATGAATTTATTTAGCAATATTTTAATATCTTAATATTCTTAATACCTCTGTGACGTGTCAGGTGGTATCAGTGAAGTTGGGCTTTGGCAGTTCAAAGGGAAATATGATGGGAATCAAAAGAAGGTGAAAGTATGAAGGGGCCACCACCACCACCCCATCCATACTCCCATACCCCCAGCATTTGGCCTTCACCCAGTGTCTAATGGGATTAGTATGCGACTATAGGAGCAGGGAGACGGCTTCACTTGGGAGCAGGCAGCCTGGCATGGAAGCAAGGTGCTGCTGGGCCCTGAAGCATAGGCCCTTGTCTGGGGGGTAATGCAGCAGGGTTGGCACCCTTATGAAGTGCACTCACACACAATGTATAAGATGCAAGCACTAAAGAGCATTGGCAGCCCAATGTGGGCAGCTGGGGGGCCTGTATGGGATGGGTGGGTGTTAAACTGGCACAGCTAAGAGAACAGGCTACTAATACAAAACAAGGAGATTTAGTAATGGATATAAGTCTGACAGAGAGGGCTTTGTGCTTGGTGCGGTCGGGCTCAACCAACTGCTCCCCTTTCGCACCTCAGACATATATTCATCTGTTTGGTGTGAGTTTCACTATTTTCTTTGGTGAAAAACAGAATGTTTTTTGTTTTTGTAAGCTTATTAGCCACAGAATGCAGTTATATTTTGCATCTCCGCACCTGTCGTGCACATACACAGATATAAAGCTCACAAGCCATTTAGCAGAAAAAATATTAACTCAGATTTAGAGAGTATTTACAGATTAATTCTGTCTTAGAAACAAAATGTGTCAGATAAAAAAGGCTTTAGTATGTAAATGCCAAAATGCATCAACGCCAGTGAATCACACCCTGAAAAACAGCACACAGGAGCGCAGGCATTAAGACAGGCTAATATAAGACACCACTCAATGATCTCTTTGTGGTTTTTAACAGGCTTTTTGGATCTGATTTCAAAATGCAGCGCTTTTATCTGCTGAATTTGTGCCCATGTAGAAGTGTGTGCAGGCTGAACGCCGTTGCCCTAAATTGTTACATTGTCTCAGTGAGTGTTCAGATGTGAATGTATGTGTGTATAAATCTCTTTCCGAAAAGTTCATTGTGTTCATCTGGATGCAGCGTTTCATATAAATTTCTTCAATAAAGCTGTAAGGGTTTACTGGAGGAGTCATAAAAAATAAGCAATGCATACAATACCTATTAATTAGCTTCTCCTAGAAAAACCGAGTTCCTTTCATCTTAAAACCAGATTTCAGTTTTATTGTTTCCAGTTGCGATGTGATATTCTTGCTATCACTTGGTGGTTGCTCAGTTCATCTCTCCCATCTGTAAGAATGTTTAGAAACTCAGCGGTTCGTGTCCCGCTCTTCCTCTGCTCGTGTTTCCTCTAATACCAAACGTCTGTGTTTACAGGGAGCCCCCGTGCTTCTGCCTCGGCCCTGCACTTCCCGTCTCCCTCCATCATCCAGCAGTCTAGCCCCTACTTCACCCACCCAACCATCCGCTATCACCACCACCCTGGACAGGATCCCCTGAAGGAATTTGTGCAGTTTGTCTGTGCCGATGGCTCAGGGCAGGCCGCTGGGCAGGTAAGAGCCGCCACCAATGAAAGTAAACATGACTATCAAACTCTTATCTTGCACCGTTATTACAGCAGTATGACAGAATACTGTGTGACGCCCAATACATGGAGACATAAAGACTGCCAGCATGGAAAATTTAAATACAGTGGTCCCTCGTTTATCGCGGAAGTTACGTTCTAAAAATGAAAGTAGCCAATTTTATTTTTTTATTTTTTACAATTATTATAGATGTTTAAGGCTGTAAAACCCCTCACTACACACTTTATACTCTTTTCTCAGAAAGACAACATTTTCACACTTTTCTCTCTTGTTTAAACTCAAACCGTCGTAGAGAAACAAGTCCAGTATTATAGAATGAAACCAAAGACACCCGTGGTTGCCTTTGATGGTGCAAAATGGTAAATGGCCTGTATTTGTATAGCGCTTTACTAGTCCCTAAGGACCCCAAAGCGCTTTACACATCCACTCATCCACCTATTCACACACTGGTGATGGCAGCTACATTGTAGCCACAGCCACCCTGGGGCGCACTGACAGAGGCGAGGCTGCCGGACACTGGCGCCACCAGGCCCCCAAAAAGCGCTTTGGGGTCCTTAGGGACTGAGTAAAGCACTATATATATATATATATACATATATATATACATATATATATATATATATATATATATATACACAAATGCAGGCCATTTACCAGCAGGCAACGGGTGAAGTGTCTTGCCCAAGGACACAACGACCGAGACTGTCCAAGCCGGGGCTCGAACCGGCAACCTTCCGATTACAAGACAAATTAGGCGATTAAAACGCTTATTTGACATTGTTGTGTTTGTTGGGGAGAAAACTTACAAACATGCAGCACTTCAGAGTCACACTGCTAGCAATCGAAGATTTATGTAAATTTGACAAGCTGAACGCGTTCTGTACTGTGCAGGAGACACGGCACGAGATTGATTGACAATGGTCTGCAGCCAATCAGGATGCAGGACACAATGCGCTCTAAAAAAAAAAAAAAAAAGATTGCACACAAAAAAATCCGTGAAACAGCGAGACCGCGAAAGCTGAACCGCGTTATAGCGAGGGACCACCGTATGTTAGTGAAACAGTGCAGCACACGGAAGCAGTGTGCATAATGAAATGTGTGTTTGTGGCTCGTCTTTCTCAGTTAATTATAACGTAACATGATGTCAGGTTCACCAAGTGAGAGGTATGCACGTTATCCCTGAGGTTTTGTTGTTTTTTTGTTTGTTTTCTCGGATCATGTGACTGACAGATGTGATACATATTCAAGAATAGTGCTTGTTTTAGTTTTAATCCTTCATCTGTCATTTTGGTGCTTGGAGTTTACTTGTTTAATAGATTTATAGGTGAGAATTTGAGCAGCTTGAATAGACGTATACAAATCTCTTTCTTTTTGTCTTAATTTGGAAATTTTGTTGTAATTGCACATCTTGATCGTACCTCATTGGAATCTAATGACATATTTAAAAGTCTAAAAACTAGTTCAACTGTAACTATTTGAAATCATGAATGAACCATTATACTATTACTTTGAATAAACAAGGAGCTTCTTTGACGACGTGTCCACCTACATTATAGGGAAATATACCCACGGCGACACAAATACAGCACACGTCACATCCGTTTACTCAGCTGGTCTACAAATCTTTGTACTGTCTTGTCGATGTCATTTTGCCGTTTCCTCTTTCAGACCCTGACGTTCCCCCTCCTCCTCTTTTTATTTCTTTCTTCTGCTCCACCCAACCCCTCAGAAATTATAACCATCAGCACGAGAATGACTCAGTCACGGCACACTTCAAGTCAAGCATACCCGCCCTGTGTTGTGTCATCGTGTTTCTGTTTTCATTTAGCCGTTCTGATTTTAGTTGAAGTTTTGGTTGTTTGGTGCTGCTGTTGATGGTGGTGTTGTGCTTGTGTAGAAGAGTATCCTTCCATGGTTTTGATTTCTTGCCATCTTCTGGACGAACCCAGTCAAACAGTTCGCTCACTTCCCTCCTCCACCCCTCCTCCACCCGACACGGACCACCCCTGTGGAACCTCTCACCTTTAGCTCCAACTCCTACTCCTTTCAAACCCTGTGGTGATTATTATTTTTCACACCTTCATGAAAGATGCCGTCCACATACATCATTCCTTTGGTTGTTGTTTCCCACCCTCCTCCTCTTCCTCCTTCCACCATCGCTCCCCCCCTCCCACTCCTCCTCCCGCCGTCATGGATATTTTTTTGGACCTGGCCTCCCAAGCTGCGTCCTGTTTTCATTCCGTGTCTGCGGATTGTCGCATGTCGCCCTCCTGACCCTATTTGTGTTGTCTGCAGCCAAACGGGAGCGGCCAGAGCAAAATGCCAGGCTCCTTCTTGCTGCCTCCACCTCCCCCAGTGGCCCGCCCAGTGCCCCTTCCCATGCCCGACTCTAAACCCAACAGCACGCCCCCTGACGGCGGACTCTCCTCGCCCGCATCTCCGTGTAAGTGACCCCGCAGAGACCGTTCTCAAAACCAAACCAACACCAAAAAAAAGAAATATAAAAAAACAAATCAGAAAATCCCAACCCTCTCCAGGCAAAGGACCTTTGTCAGTGTTCTTCCTCCAACTTCGCCCCATCATTGTGTATCCAGCATCGCATCTCCCTAGCCCCGTGGAAGGCAATAGCAGCAAGCACAGAATATACTGTGGAGCATAGAGTAGATCAAGGCCATCAAAGGTTTGGCTCAAAGTAGTCTTCATTATGGACTTGGGTGGCATTCATCAGGGTTCTGTATTAGGTCCCATGAGTTTCAGGGGCTCTACATGTTGAACCCATTTTGTGTGGCCTGGTGTGAGAAAGCTACATCACCGCTCCACTTCTTCTACTTCTAAATCCTCTTTTCTTCCTTCTCTGGGCACATCGCTAAACCTCGTAAGAAGATTTTTATTTTTAACTTCCTGTTGCTTATGAAAGGGCACAAATTTAGGGCAGTTAATTTATATGGACTCCAAAAACATTCCAGTAGAGATTGGGACACCTTATGGAATAACTTAGCGGTACCTCTTTCACTTTAGCTTCTTTTTGTTGCATGGTAGTTGTTAGAGAGCAAGAACAGGGTGTGCATTTAAATTGTTGTCAGTCATACAGTACATTCTCTCACCTGTGGTAGGAGGGGCACTGGATGGAGCACTTTTTTTGTTTGTTTTTAGCTCTCCTTCAAATATAGTGTTTTTGTTTTACCCCCAGTCAGCGTCTCAAAGTCTTCTATGTCTTATCTATGTTATTCCAATTCTTAGAAACACATGGATGTATATCTATCTTCCTTCCTGTCTCTCATTCTTGTCCTCCCTTTCCTCCACTCAAACAGACACACATATGCACAAGTCTACACACTACATCTCTGAATGCCTCAGTGAGATTCAGATTCTGGAGTCCGTAGGGTACCTCAAACTGCCCTAAATTTGTCAGAGACGTTGATGCCACTGGGTTTTAAATGTCCCTGACTCCTCAGTGTCAGAATTTCAGTGTGCATAATCGCTTCCAACGAAGTTTATCAAGTAGCCTTAATCACCCGGGGAGATCTGAGTTTGCATGCCAGATTTCCATGGGGTCTTAATGACCTCAATGATGTATAGCTGTACTTTCGGTAGAAGCAAGCGCCTGTTTCCCAAAATCTATTAGGTTTAATATATGCCATCTTATGTTGAAGCAATGACCATTTACAATGATTTGCTTTTTTGCCAAAGTTAGAAGAGAAAAAGTTTAAAAGATTTAAATCGCTCAATCACATGAAGGTAACGTCAGTTTGCTTAATTTAGAATCTCGGTTTTAAACAGGTATGACTATGTTTTGTGGTTTTGCTAACTTTGGATTGTGCTAGCTATTTAGTCAAGTATCAACCTGCAGAGATCAAACAAACAAAAACGCATAATAAAGTCAACACTAAAGTGCCAGAAAACGACTGACTCCAAAAACAAGCTAAACCCATAGACGTCCATGTTCCTTGAAAAAAATGGGTCCTGTCTTTATTTTATAATTATTAAATGAAGAGTGAATTGTACTCTTTTTAAAAGTCATTAAGAATTAAACAGATAGTGTGGCCCTCTGATTGTCAGATGAATGTCGAGAGAGTGGGCTATGGCTGTATTTCTGGCTACTTTCTATAATTCTGGTAGAGGAATCTCTCACACGGTGTTTGAGGTGTTGTTGCCTTTTGGAGAATTTTAGTGGATCAATCTAACAAATATTTTGGCCTGCTGTCTGTATAATCAATTCTGCTGAGAGAAATTGTAATATTAATGGGTGCCGCTTGCTAGCCAAGGCGTTCTTGCTAGCATTAGCTGATAAGCTAGCACTCTATGCTCAGCCGTGTGTGGTCACTTGTTTCTAAAAAAACAACAACAACAACATGGGAGCAGACAAAAAGATATTGTTGGAGATTTAAAAGAGTGCTTTACAACCCAATAAGTAAGTGGTGTCACCGTGGCTACATTCATCGCATTTTATCCAGCCTATGGTCAGTTTTAATGCTATGCTAAGCTAAACCAGCAGGTAGCTACATTCGGTTTAGCTTACAGTCATGAAAGTAGAACACCTTTCTTCACTGTACTTTCATAAAATGAGTGTACACATTTACTTCCCAGAATTTGCACCTTTCCAGTTAAGACTCCATGAGAGGTTGCAGTGCTAGCTGTTTAGTTGGCACTGATGATTTTTTGTCCTCCTTCTGTTTCCGTAGCATACTCCACGCCAGGCGCCACAGCTCCCAACAGGTTTGTCGGCATCGGATCACGGGACAACAACTTTCTGAACATCCCGCAGCAGACACAGGTAGGAGTTGGGTGATATACTGGCAGTTTTTCTCACTTTGTAGGAGAGTGAGGAGGAAACTCAGCTGTTTTCGCTGCAATTACTGGTCAAACTCTGGAAACTTATTAACTGCGTGGATGTACGCCAAAATATTTCTTATTCCCTCACTGCCTGAAACCTGCTGCACGGTTTCCTCCACCTCTTCTCTCGCACCATCCCACAGCTCGCCATCAATGTGTGCATTTGTACATCTGTATTTTACAGTACGTGTGTGGTTTACCATATGTGCTCAACTGTTTATTTGGCACATATGGAGCCTACCCTTCAGGCTCCTTTACTCACAGCTTTTTTTTCTCTACTTGCTTCCTTTCCTTTCCCTCCTCTTGCCCCCCCCCCCCCCCCCCCCCCCACACCTTTTTTTCCTACTTCACTTTCTCCGTCCTTTTAGCTTTACCACACTTTGCTCACTCTCTGCCTTTTACTTTCTCCTTCTCTCACCTTCTTTCTTCCTCCCCTTCACCACCCTGCACCTCATTCATGTGCCTCCTCCATTACCACCAGTACTTTTCTCATTAATGTCCAACCACACCCGCCTGGAGCCAGCTCAGCTCCACTCGTCGACACATGGAAACCATCTGAAACTGCTTTGCTGATCTCCTCCCTTGTTTCTCTGCCCTCTGTTCTCTCTCTTTCCTCCCTTTCCATTTCTGCCCCTCCGCTCATTATACTCTGCTCTTTACCCTTCATTGCTTCACTGTTCATCTCTTTTTGTTCCATCACTTCATAAACGTTTTCTTTGCTGATGAAATGTTTATGTTCCTTAACTCTAAGTTGTTTCTATTTTCTTGGAAGTGGAACTTTGCACACACCATGTGGCCAAACTGTGTGGACACCGAACATCACATACAAACTGTATTTAATTGTTAAACATCAGGTTCAAGATCCGTGGGTATTAATCTGCTCCTCTAACTGCGTCCGCTCTTTAACCCTTATTGTGAGTTAAAGCGCTGAATTTAGGCAATAAAGACTTGCAGTCAGTGTTAACGCCAAGTGAAGTTAATTCACATTAAAACTATTTCTTCATGGATCTGGCTCTGTGTGTAGCAAAATATCGGATTCCCCAAACTGTTGCCAACACATTGTTGTCAAAAATATTACTTACCGCTATGTCTTTGGTTTCATTAGGCCTAAACCATAAAAACATTAAAAAAAATATAGCACCGAGAACACTGATGTATTTGGACAGAGGTAACCAAAAACTTCTGGCTATGTGTCCCATAGAAAAGTTGAGATGTTCTGCACCGACTAGGACAAATTGTCTGAAATATGGTTTTACTTTTCAATGCGTAGATAAAACACACACTGTTTACACGTGTCTCTGCAGCGACATGAAAAGATTAATGGTCCACTTTAAAACTAAAAGATCAATCACAAAATAAAGATCCTCTCAAAAACGAGCCTGTGGCGGCTCAGGACCAGCGGTGGGCTTTGTCCTCCCTCTAGTGGCAAGCGTTGGGTGCTGCATCCAGGCGAGACGAGAAACTAGATACCAGCAGGGCAAGGCGAGAGGGGAAATGGAGGGAACAGAGCAACAGAGAGTTTCGGCCCCTATAGAAGTCACGTCCTGGCCGTCTCGTTACCCCCGGCAACCAGACATGATGTCATAGCCAGTTGATCTTGAATTTGAGAAGGGGTTGCTCGAGAGGGGGGCAGGAAAGAAAAGAGGGTGGTCACTGTCTGCTGCCAAGGATTTAGTGGGAGTGTTCACGGGAGATAGATGGATTGTGTGTGTCTGTAAGCACATACACAGAGGGACGGAGTAACTAAGAAGGGAGAAGTTACAATGCCCAAGGCCTGCTGGGACCGTGCCCAAGGGGAGTAGGGTAGCTGAGAAGGGCAGGAGGGAGGCAGGGGGGTATTCATGCGACCTGTTAGAGTCAAACAAAACAAAAGGCTGCTTCCCTGGAGGCGCAGAGTAGTTTCCAAGGCTTGACTTCTAGAATGTTGGTGCACCAGCCCACAGTGCCAGATCCTGGAGGCCAAGCAGGGCAGCCAACAACAGTGGCGGTGACCCATTTCTGCTCCTTGCTCATGCTGCGGAGAAGAAAACTCAACGTGAAGAAGGCGCAAGTGACACAGAGCGCCAGACTGCTATCTCCCTGCTGCTGCTTGGCTATTAGGAGCTATTAACTACTCAGCCAAATTCAAGACATACTGTACTTCTCTGCAGAAATGAACAGACTCGATGGTAATAAGCTGGGCTACAGGCCCAGATGACAACTCTGTCATTCACTGTATTTAAAAACTAGAGGAACCCCCTGAAGCCAAAAGCCAACACGGTGTGCAGACATTTTCAGAAACCATTTGTGGTGCAGTTGCTCTGTGGATGGGCGTTCGTTATACAGCTACAGGCATGTTTCAGGTTGATCATCCATGCTCAGAGGTGAAGGTCACAGCAACCTCGTGTGAGAAAACACCTTTAATTTGGCAGGAATGGTTAAATGGTTTTAACAGGTTAAAGGATATCATCATATTTTTCTTCAAACACATTTATGGGCATTATTGATGCCATAACGTGGAAACAGAGAGAAGATTGTGGTGATGTTTAACATTTGGTAGGAGGCTGAAATGACTGCACTAACCTGGCCAACAGTACAGAGTCAGACACGCAGGTAAACTGCAGCTGCAAAGTGGTCATCCCAGTTTATTTTGAACAAACACAGTGGGTCACATTTTGTGCACATAAAGTTTATTTAAGCTGCTTAATATTTTTGTCACTAACATGATCTCATCCCGTCTTTCCCTCTCTTCTCTTTTTCAGTCTTGGTTCCTCTGACAAGATCTGTGTGCAAACCAGCAACTAGAATTCTTTCTTTGCAATCAGAAATAGAAAAACAACAACAAAAAACACAAAAAGAACCAGAGAAACAACCCGCAGGATAATAATTGTCCTCCAACCAACCCACCGACTGGCCCTGACAGTATGTCTCACCTGATACAAAATGTAACCAGGCAACGCAGGAAATTACAGCAGCATGACGCTTTTAGTGGAACTCTGGACTTATTTACACACAGTCAGAGGCAGGACCCGTTTCAAGCAAAGACGGATACGTTGAAAGACGAATAGATGGACAAGAGGATGCCGGGATGACAGGGAGAAGGGGGGGTGAGGGGACAGCAGCAGCAAGGAGGCATCTCTCCTCAAACCACCGAACCAGCACAGCAGCGCAGGAGGAACCTGAGGACGGAAAGCCGTCGGCTTCTCCTACTTTATAAAGACGCATTGTGTAACAAATGGCTTAGAAAGATCAGTTGTCTAGCAAATACAAATTCAAGTCACAGTCTAATCAAAGCAATTCGGTTCCCAGGGAAAGCTGCAGTCCACGCTCCTGTGATGTCTGTCATCACTCAAAACAAAATCCAAATGACCAATGTTTCTATCCTTCTGAATGACCTAAAATAGCCCCTTTCACCCTACTACTAACTAGTGACCATGCCAAAACTTGATTAAGGGTTGCACTACAAGCTGAATCAATTAACACTAATCTTAAAGATGTGCACTATTTACCTACAAGGCATGGGAGGTAAACCAGACTTGCCTATTTTAAAAGTTTTAAAGAGGAAACAAACCTGAGGTTCAAGAAGCCTTCACAATCCTCAGCCCCATCTTTCAGTTCGACAGATCATCGGCCTCCACTCACTCTCACGTCTCCCCACATTCAGAACAATCACTCAGTCTGTGCCATGACCACAGCATGTATGAACACACACACACACACACACACGTGCCCAGTCTCACATTTAGGTTGTAGTATTTATAGGTGGTGGTGTTGTGTTATTTCACTCTTATTTTTTAAGCCCAGTGAAGTCTTTCTACCTTAATTAGATATCCAAACATTGCGCACACACACACACACACACACACACTGAAAATCGCAGTGTGACTATATAATTACTGACAGCTTCACAGCTACAGGCAGCAGCTATTGGTTCCCAATTTGCCCTTATGTAATGTAGATGAATGATTTTATTATCTCTCGTGTGTTCTCTTATTTGAATTTATTCCTCTTTTGGATTTGTACTATTTTATAATTGTTTTGTATTTGAATGACAGCACCTTAAAGAGAAACACAGTCAGAAGCGGTATGTTGAAGCAGTGGAGACAGGGTGGTTAGCTAACCCAGATCAAGTAGTGCTTGCAAAAACATTTGGGAAATATGCTTATTTTTCCAGGGAGTTGAGATGAGGGGATTGATGCCACTACATCACACAGCTGGTTGGCTTAGCTGAGGTTAGCTGGCTTGGTTCTGTCCAAAGTTAATAAAACCACCAAACCTGCACCCCCAGTGACCGTTTTGATTATATGATGATTTTATATCGACGTATCCATGCAGAATATGAGGAGTTTTAAGAGGGTTTAGACCCGAAACCCGTTTGGTAATTTTTTAGGAATGTTCAAATCAACTCTGCGACAGTTTAGACGGCGGAAACCTAGAAAGAACAAAGCATTTGAAAGTAATCCACTGGGTAACTGGTGTTGATTGTATATGTTAAGTCGAGCTTTTTGGCAGTTGGACATCATAAGCTAACTGTGGCTTTGACTTAAAACCCAGGAACACATGCAAAAGCATGACTGCTTCACTAGAAATTCAGAGTTTATATCAATGAAGACTTCAGTTTAGCGATTGAG
Source organism: Neolamprologus brichardi (assembly GCF_056152115.1). Classification (NCBI taxonomy): domain Eukaryota; kingdom Metazoa; phylum Chordata; class Actinopteri; order Cichliformes; family Cichlidae; genus Neolamprologus; species Neolamprologus brichardi. Next base: position 4,313,445 of record NW_028270136.1, read on the forward strand.
ATCATGAATTCATTACAAAAGTACTTCTTGAGGTCAGAAATGAAGTGATACGGAGGATCGTTTCCTCATAGATTTGGATACAATCAGATTCTGCAAACAGGAGTCGCCCCCTGCTGGCCGTTAGAAAAAACCCAGGTTTTCAGCACTTCCGCTCTAGCCTCACTTTCCACCAGAGGTGGAGCATATATGTCCTTAGTTGACACTTCACTTTGCTTTTATCCTGATTCTAGTAGATTGGAACTACCCTGAGTAATTCAATTTTATTTAATTTTATTTATATAACGCCAAATCGCAATGCCAGTTGCCTCAAGGTGCTGAATATTTTAAGGTAAAGACCCTGCAATAATACAGAGAAAACCCCAGTAATCACATGACCCCTGTGAGCAAGTGCTTGGTGACATTGGCAAGGAAGAACTCCCCTTTAACAGGAAGAAACCTCGGCGACTGTTCGGGGTGAAGGCAGTAAGATTCACACGAATGCGGGGACCCTCGTTACCTTTGAACAGAGCCAGGCTAGCTGCTTCATGTGAAGGTGACCCAATTGGTAGCTAGCTGCGGCGCCATATCAACACGAGTGGCGTGAATCTTCTCAAACGTCCTGAAACAAGCATATTTTCCAAGTGCCAGATGAACGTCTCCTGTAGGACAACACGATGCAGGGTTTTGACAATCACAGGAAGCTGATTTTTCTGGGAGATCGCCTGCTCGGCCATAACGGTCAGGGAAAGAAGACGAAATAGTCACGCCTACTATTTGGATCCAGGTACAGCTAGTGGCTGCTGGTGGGGATGTACGAGTGATAGAAAACAGATGTGAGGAGGGAAGGTTGCTGAAGATGGGACCCAGAGTTAAGGAGAGAGTAGCTCTTCTTTCTGTCTCCCTAAAGTTTACCCTGTTGTTTACACTCCCAGACGAGCCGCTGCTCCAAGAGCAGAGGGGGCCACACTGCGGAGCAAAATGAATATGTGACATATCTGTTTTTGAGGGGACGAGAGCCGAGGCTTAGCAGTAGGACGGATCACGGGTGTGCCCGTTTAAACGCCGGCGCACAGGATCAGGCAAAGGCTGCTTGGTAGTGTTGGATATAGCATTCCCACAACACACACTTACACGCACACACACGCACCAGCACTCCCCCTGAGCTACGGTGAATGGAAGAGCCCTTATAGATCAAAAAACTGCACTAATACAATCATGCCAGCCAACCTTATCACTTTTTGTTGTAATGGTTACAATAGATCGACCACCACTTAGTATTGCAAATCAGTGGATGTATTACTGGGATGGAATCACACTTGTAGAGCACAGATCGCCACTTCTTTAAAAACTCCACACAGACTTACGACGACCACTCACTACTAACACGCCCCCGTGCCCGACTGAACTCAAAGGGAAGTCTTAAAGATAGACAATCTGAGGAGGCCTTTATGCTTTCAATCATTATCTAGAACTTTATAAAGAATCAGCCCACAAATTTAGCCCTACTAAAAAGCTAATCACCCACCCAACCTCACAAAATAACTGGACTGCCTGGCCACGTTCTTCACTGCAGGGAAAAGCGCGACATAGCCGGCCAATCGATGGCGATCATCTCATCAGCTTCGTAGAGAGATCTAGCTCCGCTGAGTCAGACATTAACGACGGCTAAAGGTGATTTCTTTTCTAATCTATGGAAGTGCCTCTGTATTCCCATTATGCAATTTGTCAAACATGAATTCAGGTTCTTTTTCTCACATATAAGCTATAGTGAATGGTGGAAAAACACATTTATGTCAGTAGGGGGAGAAAAAAACACGGTGACAGCTCACTAGATAATCACAAGCATCTTTATATATAATACACATATATATTTATAGATATATACTTTTTTTATTTGCAAGATAAGCTCTGTGGCAGTCTAGTTATTTTTTGAAGCATGGCGTACATCGCGCAGTCATAGGATGCATCTCAGAAAAAAACCACACACACAGAAAAAGCTGATTTGAGCTAAAGTACCAGTTTGTAAACCCGCTCACACCCGCGTTACAGGACATCAAGCTAAAGGCAAACGCAACAGTAGATACATAGACAACAAGTGATGATGACGTAGTTAAAAAAAGATAAAGCAGATTAGGTTTGTTGTTTTCTTTCGTGTCTTGATGGGAAGTATTGTTCTTGAAACTAAATGATGTATGTTGATTGAGCCATGTGCAATGCCTTGGTAGAGGAATTGTGTTTGTTTGTTAGCGATTGTTTGAGGGTGTCACACAAAAAGAGGGAAACCCTCTTCTTTTTTCTTTGTTTTATCTTTTTTGGGGGGGAGGGGCTTTTGTTTGTTTTAAAGTCCACCTGCTCCGGGACTCTAAATACGAGAGCAGCGAGAAAAAAAAATCCCAGTCTTTGTAAGTAAGTTTGGGGAAATTATTTTACATTTTTTTGTTCATTTTTAAAAACAAAAAACTTCATTTCTATTCATTTGTTTTCAGAAACCACGGGAGGGCTGAAGGAACAATTTTGCAACTCGTAAAATATATATCACTATGAAAACTGGTGCTTTCGTAAAAGATTAAAGTACATTCAGTCTCTATTATACATAAATAATAATAAACAAGAACTAAGTGTTATCATAAAAAAGCAAATTTTAGGAAAATGTGCGTTATTCTATTTCTCTTTTTGTATTTACCGAGGGAGGGGGGCGGGGGGTGAGAGGTTCATTGTAGGACAAAAGGCATTTTTCCTCCCCGAACTTTATCGCCGCTGCAGGACAAACAAACAGGGAAAAATGAAAATCACGTCAGAGCTTGTGTTTTGTTTCTTTCTTTTCTTCTCCATCATGTTGTGTCCGACACGTCTAGCGTGGGACAAAGACAAGATCTTCCCCGTTTCTGGGAGATGCACAAGTACGGATTCCCCATTCACCACCGATGATGACGTCCACAGAAATGAAAGAAAATGTTTATTTTGGTTTTTAATGTAAACGTCTACTTGTTTAAACAAGAAAGAAAGAAAGAGGGAATTAGCGGCCTCTGTCTGGCTAGGGGGGGGGGTGCTGTCATCAATTTACCAACAGTGTGAACCCTACCCCCCCATCCCAACCCTCCACACACACATGCACACACACACACACACACACCACCATCCTCCCCCAATCCCCTTCCCCGCTGTAAATGATTATAAATATTTGTTTGGTGATGTAGTGTTTTAGACTCAGAGCATCTTTAAAGGTCGTCCCTAAAAAGTGCCTTTTGTTCACAGATTCCATCTTGTAATCCTGAGTGCCCATCTCAAAAAAAAGTCCCCTCCTTCATGCTTCTTCTGTATCTTTCTCTTCCTATTCTTCAGAGCTTTTTCAAGCAGTATACATAGTACTAAAGGAAATTGGTGTGATTTAGTTCCTCTTTTTATTGTTGAATTATTAAGAAAAGACGTAAAAAAAAAAAGACAAAACCTAAAAACAACAAAAAAAAGAATATTTTCTGTCTTGCTTCTCTTCCTCTGTATCTTGTCGTCTGTCTATCTTGGACACTGGAGTAGTCTGTAGCCGCGTACCCTTCTCCCACTTCCTTCCCCCCTCCTTCCTTTTCTCCCTTTTCTCTGAACGGCGGGGTTAAAAAAAAAGAAGAAGAATACGCAAAGGTTTTTTTTTCTTTTGTTGTCTGAGCAGAATGCAGTTAGCTCACATGTTATTCTTGTCTGTACGCTTCACATTGTATTACCATACCCATCTTCTTCAGCTTCTCCATTCAAACAGCTAATGTAAGTGAACAAGTTACACCACAGGGCTCTGGGCTGTGCTGAGGACAAGGGCACAGGATTAAAAAAGAAAGAAAGGTGGAGGGATAAAAGCACGAGGAACGTGATACTGGGCTTTAGGCGAGGGTGGTGACCAGCAGGACTGCTAGCGTAGGCAGGTTTGTTCGTTTGCAGGTTTCCTTGTTTCTGTTTTTTAATTGAATTTGAAATTTTTTTATTATTTCGTCTTGATGGACGATGCGTCGTGACCTGGTTATGCATCTTGAGGACGAGTGAATGAGAATAGCTCTTATAAAGAGAAGAAAAAACATGAAAAATGACTCAAAGCACCTTAAAAACAGAGCGGTGCCACAGCACAGACTTCAGCACAATCCTTACAAAATGTGACTTATCGATCCATCACTATCCACCAAAGTCATGTGGTTCCAAATCCTGTAAACATTAGATGTAAGCACCACCAGCAAAATCGCGAGAAGAAAACAAAAGTTATGCAACGTTTAAATGTCTTTTTTTTTTTGCGTTAAGCGAATGAAGCCAGCAGCAGTATTATCAGCGAAGCCTTGACGAGTGAAAGCGCCATAGCTGAGAAGCCATATCAGAGACAAACAGGTCACACAGCAGAGCGAGAGTGTGTGTGTGTGCGTGTGTGTGTGTGTGTGTGTGTGTGCGCTTTAGTCGAGAGGCGGGCGTCTGCAGTATCCGACGCCTGCACCGTTCAAGAGCCCAGTCGGACCCTGTGGCCCGTCAGCATGTTTCACTTTTAAGTTTTCCTCGCTCAGTTTCTATCACTGTTTTAAGGATGCTGTTTAGCGATGTAGTGACTGAGCTCCCAAGCTAGACTAACCCCGCCCACCACAAGTGCCCCTCCCCCTCCTTCCCCTCTGTCAGAGCCGTCCCATCCTCAGACACACCTCCCAGAGCCCATGGTGAAATGCATGTGTTAATTACAGTTTCTTTTCCATAATAATAATAAAAAAACAGTTTGAAAAGAGCAACACCTTTACTTGATTGAATAAAAGGATGTTCTTGACTGTACCTGCCTGTGTCGCCTGTCTTTGTTACCGTGTCCTCGTCAGTGCTGCGAGAGGAGAAACACTGAACAGAAACACTGTAGCTGCCTGCTGGGACTGACGAGGGAAACCACACATGCATCTACTAGGAGGCCGAGGGGTAGCACTGGTGGCTGGCAGGTGTTTGGAAACCAGATGTGACCAGATGTGATGCTGGGTAACAAATTCCTACTGTAGTATGAATTGGGTAACAACCAAAATTCACAGAGCTGTTCTAGGACTGAGCCCATAAACTCAACAGGAAGATGTTTGCAGAGGTCGGGGTCAGATTTACTAACATCCAGCTCAAACTGGGCTTCAGTTTAAAATAAAAATACTGATTTAATTGATTTTTTACTACTAGAGATGGCATGATACCACTTTGTTAACGTCCAACGTCCGATATCATAAATTTGTATATCTGCCGATCAGTGTTGGGAAGGTTACTTTTAAAATGTATTCCATTACAGATTACAGATTACATGCCCCAAAATGTATTCTGTAACGTATTCCGTTACGTTACTCAATGAGAGTAACGTATTCTGAATACTTTGGATTACTTAATATATTATCATGCTGTTTACAACTACGTGAATGTACTATTGCTGTGATTTATTACTGTTACTGAAGGTCCGCGGCTCCGAACCGTAGTAAAGGGACCTCTGGCTAATACGGTGGGTTCTGTGTCGGCTCGTAGCTGAAAACTAGCTTTACTTTGTTGTCTGGGTCAACTTTGCTAGCAGAGACAGAGAGAGGCGTTGAAAGGCTGCTCCAACAGAACTTATTGTTTCAGAGGAAAACACGAACACGGTGTACAGTCGAGTCTTAATAGCTTACTTACAGCTGGGCTCGTCAGGCTCTCTTCTTGGCTGCAGTGGTTATTATTATATTTACATGCTTCCAGCTCCCGTTTCTGCTCGATGACAGCTCGTACTTTTCCTTTTTCTCCCTCCCTCGCTCACAGACACATAACGGGTATGGCAGTCCATTCTCCCTGCAGCACGGACTACACTGCCTATGATGCTACATTCTTTAGAGCTATACCTGTAGCATTCTGCCTGTTAGCTTAGCACAACAACAACAAAAAGACCTCTCTCACCCAGGAAACACGCAGAGAGAGCGTCACCCTGTAACCATGGCAACCATAACGCTGCCTGGAACTACAGAGCGTAGCTGTCAAACAAAACCCAAACAGTCCTGACCCGCCACAATATGAAACAGGGAAGTACCGCCGTGTAATCCATTTATTTCAACAAAGTAACTGTATTCTAAATACCACCTTTTTAAACGGTAACTGTAACGGAATACAGTTACTCATATTTTGTATTTTAAAACCGTAACGGCGGTACATGTATTCCGTTACTCCCCAACACTGCTGCCGATGCCGATATGAATCTGATATAGTCTGTTTATAATCAATAAAAAGATGTTTAGAATCTTGCTGGATTTCGTGAGTTCATCCTAAAATTTTAAAAGACAAAACACTAAAGCTATTCTATTACACTTGTATTCTATTCTATACACTGCACCCAAAAGTTCAGCAAAACTGATGTTGTTATTTAAACTCTTAGCAGAACTTTAAATCTCAGTGTTTAAAGTAATATTCAAAAAATAATTTAAAATGCAATTTCATACAGGTTTCAAAAAGTTGCAATATCAGCACAAAATAATGTTTATATTCGACAGCTTGGAAAAAAGCAGGTTGTAGAAAGGACCCTTTTATACATAAATAGACATCCAGAGTGGAAAGCAGTGCAAATATATGCAAACACAGCTTCTCACGACATGAATGCCAGTGTAAGCTGTTTCTATCACATTTAACCTGATTTCTATACAAACTTAACACAAGTATGAAAAAAGTGTTTGTTTTGTTTGTGAAGACGTGAAAAATGAGTGTCGTTACATTACCATTCAGTTTGAGGGCTACAACAGAAAATGATATTTATCGTTCTCACGCGGCATCAGACGGGATTATTTTACCAAACGAAGATTGTGCCTGATAATTATTTTATCCTCCTGTAACTTTATTGTATAAAGAGCTAAAACCTCCAAAGTTTCAGGAGGAGTACCTCGTTCTAAGAAGTGTTTGTCACCAAAAAATCAACCCAGGGTTGCCTGGGTTACGCCAAGTTTTGTGAGGTGCTTTTGTGATATTTAATGGATCGGATTACTTTTTTTCCTCTCCGATATCAGATCCAGTAATTTAGGTCAGGATACCGATACTGTATATCGGATCGCTCCATCTCTAGTTACTACCACCTAATTCTTTGATACTGCCACTACTTTTAAATGCAGGTATATAGCCACAGTCTGTGGCACCATCAGATTGATACACTACATCATGGGGACACTTATCTATGAGCACAGGTCCCAGTAAAGGCTGTTGGGCCACCCGCAGGCAGTCTGTTTCTGACACTCTGACCACAAACATTACAGAGGAACCCACCCGAGGGATTAATCAAGTTTTATCTAATCTCACATGCACGAGTATCCTGTTGGAGGTGATACTGTAGCAGTGCTCCTGTTCTTCCCCGCATAAAGGAGCAGATACCGGTCCTGCAGCTGAGCTGATGATCTTCTACGGCCCTGTCCAGCTCTTCTTAAGTAACACCCTGTCTCCTGGTATCCTCCCCACACTCTCACAACTTGGAGAAACTGCAGACCTGGTTGCCATAGGCTTACCTTGGAGGAGCTGAACGTTCAGCACAGGACTGTAGAAGTTTAGCCAAAAAAACAAACAAAACTAGAGCAAAATCAGTGAGGAGGGATCAATGGTTTGTGTTCAGAACCAGCAGAAGCATTCCCTTCATGGGCGTGTGCACCTGGTGTCACTTTCATTTACACCAAAGGAGGTGAAATGAAATGGTTTCTGATTTCTAACTGGGGAGATTGGTGTCCTTGACACTTAACTGACTGTACTGTGATGACCGAGAGTTGCCTTTATTTTCTGAGCAGTTGACTGAGTATAATGCCACACTTGAGGAACACAGTAAAATTACATAGACCTGAAGAAATCTGGACATAAAGACGACCCATCATACTACTTGATGCTTCAGCACTTGTGTGAGCATTCATTAATAAATGAATATTTACTGTTTTGGTCAACGTTAAATACGAGTGACTCAAACATTTGAGATTACGTTACAGGTGAACGAAAACGTCCACCTAACGATGCACTACTGTGGCAAGTCCTGCATGGAGAGGCGATAAAGAAGTGGTGATAAATGAGCCGTTAACCATCAAGATGTTTGTGAATCGTTGTCGTCTGTGGAGATGCAGTTTGTCTTGTTTAGGACTACACGCCTTTAAAGGACCGAGTCTGTGCAAAAATGTGGATCCAGTGTCATGACGTTCTGATTGCAAAGGCAACTTTTCCTTTTGAACATGAACTGCACTGCATGCAGCAGGCTATCACTGCTAAGGTGGGACGCACCAGGACAGTTAGTTGGAATTTTTTTAAGGACATTCCTGCGTGTTCCCCTGATCTAAATCCAATTGAGAAGCTTCGATGGATGGATGGCACCGGAAGTTTACAAAAATGGAAAACAGTTCCAGATGCCATTCGTGCAGCCGTCTTCACCACTTGGAGAAATGCTCCCACTCACCTCATGGAAACACTTGCATCAAGCTTGCCGTACAAAATTTTGAAGTGATCAACAATAACGATGCAGCTACTCATTGCTGAGTTCATGTTTGGAACTTTGAGTTTTGATTTGGGGTCTTTACAGCGTTTCTGAGGTCTTACAACTTCCTAACTTTTGATCAGCTGTAAAGCAGCCTGTTTCAGTTTAAGCGTCGCTTTAAATAAACTGGATACTCAGAAAAATGTTTTGTCTCACTCTCATTTCTTCTTGTTGCGTGTTGAAGCTCAAATTGGAACCTCGTTAAGATCCAACCACGCAAAATATGATTTTTTGCCATTTTTCAAGTGGACTGTACAAAGTAGGGTGAATGAGCTTAAACATTTCTATTTCAGTGGGTGTTGTGATCAGAGATGGGCAGTAACGCGTTACTGTAATCCGATTACTTTTTTCAAGTAACGAGTAAAGTAAGGGATTACTATTGCAAAAACGGTAATTAGATTACCGTTACTTTCCCGTAGGAACGCTGCGTTACTGCGTTACTAAAACCGTGATTTTTTGCGAGAACGTCTCATGACAGTGACGTAAGCGAGTGCGACGTTCGTGACAACAGCTGTGTGCAGATCAACAATGGATCATATATCGAGTGCAGAGAGAGTATGAGCGTGCAGCGTTTAAAGCGTGGAAGTACTGACCTTACTTTGAGTTTGATTCCATAAAAAGTGACAAAAACATTAGTGTCCGTTGTGCGTGGGAAGAAAACTTCTTTTTACAGCGAAAAAACCCTAAACTTCCGAGCAAGCACCGAGTAGCTACGACGTAATGGGAAACTCACAGAGAAACTCGCGGATTCTTCCACTGACCGCTGCACACCTGCACCAGGGTAAACCTCCGCCTACCCCACTCCTGCTTTACAGGTGAAAATAGAGCAACAGGACCGCTAGTCTTTGACTTTATTTATTTTCTGCTGTGTTTTACTTGCATCTATTTGAAAGACTGAGTGTAAACACACAAAATATTTTATTTTATGTGCTGGAATGTGCAGAAAATAGGTTTAAATGTTAAACTAATTTCTTCCAGTCAGAGAATGTTGCAGATAATTAAATGTTTGCTTGATGCATAAAGTTAAAAGATTAAAACTAATAAAACAAGTTTTAAAAAGAGACTTTTCCATTTGATTACATTTTGTATGATGATTATGTAGAAAAAGTAGAATTGGGCTGAAAGATCTATCACTTTATCACCTATTCAGGTTGTAAATCGTGTTTTTAAAAAGTAACTAAGTAATTAATTACTTTTGAAAATAAGTAATCAGTAAAATAACGGAATTACTTTTTTGGGGAAGTAATCAGTAATTAGTTACTGATTACTTTTTTCAAGTAACTTGACCAACAATGGTTGTGATCAACAGGCAGAAAAGACTATTTAGTGGATTAAGATGACATATATGACATGATTAAGTGTGAAAACATGAGTGTTCATCCTTTCTACCCGCTGACATTCCTCAGGTCTTGTGGTTGTCGACAACATTTCAGTTCACCCTCACAATCCAACATGCAGATGTTTTATGTGAAAACTATCAATAAATTCAGTATTGGTTGTAGTATGGAGCATATTTAACCACTAGGGGGCACCTCCTGACCAGGTGAGTGTATGATGCGCACAGCGAGTGAGATCCATGCTGATGCAAATGACACACAGAGTCAGAGGCCTGAAAGACTGCTGATATTTAATGTAGCACAGCATAGTCTAAGATCATGTTGATGCTGTAGGACAGCTGTCAGTATAAACCGCCCTCACGCACACAGGATGAGACTGCAGTTAACAGTTACCGTCTCCTTGCAGACCCACATCAAGGTTGCCACACGTCCCCACCTCACACACCACAAACCGGGGCCCCGTTCTCCACATGTGGACGCCTCAAGTCGTTCAAGGTTTGCTGATAATTTGATGCGAGACCTGGACTGTTTTGGTTCTTTGAAGCCAGAGTTGTGAAATCCCACTTTTGCACTCGTTTTCTGATCCAAATGTCTGTTTAATCTTAACTGTATCTATGCATGACAAAAAAAACCCAAAAAAGAGCGCACAACCCATTAAAAGATAGACATCAGAATGACAATGCATCTTCTTAAACACTAAAAATCCTAAGTGAACCTGCAGAACTATTTTAAAGCTACGGTGCTGATTGGAGTTCCGGCTCCAGCTCCACGCACTGAGAACTTCATCCGAGGTCATCAGTCCTCAGAATGCTTTCAGATCAGATGAACTGTGCGACAATCCGCTCTGTTTTAGCCTGATAGCAGCGTGCAGCTGGTTTAGTCACCGCACACGTGTGAAGAACAGGGCCCGGGTCAGCAAAGCTTCAGAACAGTAATCTGTCGTGGGTCATTAGCCCGTACGGTGGGTATGATGGTGACGATGGATCAGATCTGTTCCTCACATTACTCCTCATCAGCTGCTCTGTGTGCACCGGTAGCCTCCAACCCAAGCCGTGCGCGCCTCTGTGTGTTGATCAACACTACTGCAAAGTAAGAGCACGGCCTCATGATCGGCGGCAGGTGTGCAAGGGCCAACATCTCAAGTGAGTTTGACTCAACTTCAGTGGGTTTTTGTTCTTAATGATAACTACACACGGTAACAGGAGGCTAGCTAATCCGACTATAAAGGCAACAGCAGCACGTTTTTCTGCGTGGCCCTCTCACACTCTAACTGAAGACGCATAACTGAATCTCCACTTCATTCACGCTCCTATTTAGCCACATCACTTTAAATTCAGTTTGCCACAGACCAGGATGACTATAGGTTATCTGCTCCACGAGGAAGCTGAAGGCTGATTTGATTTCCAGACCTTTCCTTTTATTTTTAGTGTCCGAAAGCTGATTTAGAAGGAAACTCAAATTTAAAAAAAGAAGCTTTTGTAAAAACCCAGACATGTTACTACACTGTAGCAAGGTAGTAATCAGACAATGAGTCCACTTGTTCTTAAAGGGGAACTATCATGCTGCATTTTTATTCTTGGACTCTGCTAGAGAGGCGACGGAAGACTCGCAGCTCAAAATAATCCTCATCTTAAACTAGACTCAAGTTTCCCCCAAGAAACAGAAGATCTGAGCAGCAGGTGGGGACGCCCCTCTCTGTGACATCATACAGAGCCAAGAGAAGAAAAACTGCCTGAAAGTGATCGTTTGCCTCATTGGCGCTTGTATATACACTTGGATCGTTAGTTGAAACTCGTTGCTATGTTTATTATTCCATAATTTTAACACTACATAAATATGACAGAATAAAGGAAAAGCATAACAAGTCTACTCTGATGCAACCTGTCGAGTTAGAGAAAGAAGACGCTTTAGATGACGCAGTCTTCTTTAAAACATAAATTCACTGCGTTAGGTCATTCCTCGTTATTATTGTAGGTTTTTTCCTTCATGATTGTCAATTTAGAAGTTTGTCTCTCCGAAGCTTAAAGCCTCATGAGTATGAAGCGATGCAACGCGATGGTGACCCGGCGCTGCTAATCGTCGGCACGTACACCTGCCACCACAAATTAACGCCGCGTTCTTACGGAGCGCACCACAGATGTTTATGAGTCGTGTTAATTGGCACCAGAAGCGATCAGCGCACATAAAAGCCTCAGATGTTTGAGTGGGCGGGCGCAGTGTTTGCAGGGACTCCTGACTGGGCAAAGCGAGGAACAGGAATCAGTTTAGTTCTCGTGTGGGCCGATGGTTCCCAGCAATGTCACGAGCAAGAACCAGTCCATCTATGCCAGATGTTGTTCCTCCACTGTCAGCTTGCAACAGTGGACACGAGCAGTTTATACACGCACAGACACACAAACGCGCTCACGCACAGATTACGTGCGGTGAGGAGTAACGTGCTTCCTCGCGGCTACAGCATTAACAAACTTAGAGAACGCGAGATCGATTACTTTTTCAGCTTAACTGTATCGCATCCATCTGCACAGGCATACGTGGACACACACGCAGACACACACTCTCACTGCCCCGCCCCTCCCCCCCCCACCCTAATGTTCACAAAGCGCGTCTAAAATCAAATTATAGATCTCCCTAAACAAACCCCACACATTCCATTGGAATTCTCGTGGATTTCATCATTCTTCCACTTTTTTCTCTTCTTTAAAACCGCCCGACCTTCCTGCACACAACCGTCGACCTTGTGTACTTGTAATCCCTCCGAAACCTAAACCCTCCCCCGTCTCCCCTTCCCATCCCCCTGCCCCGCCACCCCTCTTCTCCCACCCCCCTCCACCCTTCTCCCGTCACTGGCTTCCCCCCCTCCTGTTTGGGATGAGCTGAGGTTGTACAGTAAAATCTGGGGGTGCAGTCTTTATGCTGAGCTGAAGAAGAGGGGTGAAGGGTAGGAGGGAGGAGCGGGAAGGCAGTGACCCTCTGCCGTTCAGTCGTCTTCCAGTCCCTGGTTGAGGAGAAAGTTGGCCGCCAGGTTCTCGTTCTTCTCGCAGGCAAAGTAGGCCTGAATGACCAGCGCCTCAGGGAAACCCAACGCTTTTAACTGCTCCGTTGGAAACATGGAAGAGCAGAGGAAGGAGAAGACGTTTAAAACCAACCACCTTTCTTTAATTAAAGAAACTGCCCATGTTTAGCCTTCCTCGCTCACCCTTTCGATGGCTTCCTTCTCCTGAGGTGTAACCTGGATGTAGTTGACAGGCGCGCCTTCCTCCCCTGCTGCCCCCATCTCTCCAACCTCTGGTGCATCTCCCCCCTCTCCCACTGGTTCGTTCAACATCTGGATAAACAGCTCCTGATGCTGACTGATTTGCTAGTTGGGAGAGGAAAGAAAGAAGAATTGAAAAGGCTTCTCACAGAGACGAGCAGCAGGAGGATTCGGACAGGCTGTGCTACCTGTAGAAGCTGAGGATTCTCCCGGCCTAGCTGCTGGAGGAGAGCGGGAAGCAGGGCAGGGTTCTGCTGGATGGCCTGTCTCATGTGCAGGAACTGGGGCTGAGTGCGCAGGAATGCAAGTGGGTTCTCTCCTAGAGCACAAAGAGAAGGAGCAACAGTGAGAGTTTTGTCCTCTTTCAACATTTCCACCAGGAAACTTGTGCGAGCCTGCAGCTGTGACCCATGTGTGTGTTTGGGATTAGTTACATCAACAATGCTGCACACTATGACTGCAGCACGACCAGCTCAAACAGCGAATCACTTATTCTTTGAGACTGAACAGCTGGGCTGCATGCATTCAGATCCACAAGGACCGTGATGTCATTTTAACACCACCAGCTCTGCACCACCAGCTCTGCACACCACTAGTTGCTTTTAACTCAAATCTTGCATCAAGCTGTCATGTCGTCACAGGCCTCACTGGGCCATCAAACTAAGTCATTTGTCTGATTGTTTTTGAGGATCTGAAGATAGACGACTGTGTACGAGTCACCCAGCCCCCCCAAAATGAACTGAGGAATTGTTTTGTTAGATGATGTAAGAATATAGTTACTGATTTTTAAAGGTCATCTTTTCTAGTCTTACAATTATTACCAAAAACCTCCACAGCATGCAGAAATGTACATGATCTATTAAACACTGAACCCTTGATGTGTTATTAAACATTAAACATGAAGTCAGTACGTGCAGCTAAATATGAAACATCATGTTTGTAACTAATGACTTCTCCCATAATCCCAAACCAGATGTTACAGCCTTGGAACAGGCTGCATAGTAAAGAGTGTGTTTCTATACATGCATGCAGATCCATGATGAGTCCTGGTAAACTAACTGGATCAGAAAGAGGCTGCAGCTGAGCAGCAGGTCTGCAGTGATGTGATGGACGTGCAGGTTTGATGCCACCTAACAGGTTTAACAACACTTCATACAAGCCTGTGGTGGAGAGCCGCTCAGCCACTACTGAGTCACGATGAGTCACGATGAGTCATCTTGCAGTGACAGTTATTAAGTGCAGCTCTGTCTACACCCCTGCAGCAGTCACACATTCCAGTGCTCTGGGAAAAATCTTATTTTTGACGCGAGACATGTTTTTTTCTACCTTTTGAAATCGAAGCTTACACGGTGCCAGTTACTGTGCTGTTTGTCGCACAGCTGACAGAGATGCACAAACACACTTGACACCATGTTTGTGTTTGGATCACAGCGAGTCGGATGCCCTACCTTCTGGTACAGACGGAGCTTCTGTGGTTCCAGATGTGGGAGCCTGCGCTGGGGGATTACTCTCCTGGACTGGGCTGCTGGGGATACCCTGCAAACAACGATACAACTGTCAATCACACCCACAGACATTTAAGCAGGCTGAGAGCATCAAAGTCTACGGTCAGTCTGCAACAGCCACGCTCTGTGGCACACAGGCATATTTCACTCTTTATATACACAACAACATCAACACAACAGCTAACAGCCACAACCAACAGAAGATATTCAAAGACATGTTTGACAGTTATAATTATAATTCATCTATTATTTCTTGCCCGTTAGAAAGCATATCGACATCCTGTGTTTTCACTCATAAATCAAATGCTACATTTTGTTAAAAGAATAGAAACCTAATCAAAATATTGAAGTTTTTATTTATCCGCCATATTGGACATAACGCAAACCAGTTGCTAGGGAAATGTGTAGTTGCTGGGTCTTGCTGGATGTCTCCAAATACTCTACAAGCTGAGCAGCAGCACAACGTGACAAACTGACGCAAACCAGAAACGGAGAACAATGACCTGTACAGTCAGAGCAGCGCTCCAGCAACATGTTCCCAAAGGAGCAACTTTCACTTTGAAGGCAAACCGTCTCCGCTTCAGGTTTATGTTGCACAGATTCAAAACAGCTCCAAGAGCAGCTGAACAGCACTTGTGTACACGTCTGTCACTTTCATTCACACCAGGACAGCAGCTATGTGCTACTGACCAGTCGATGAATACATGTCTTTCCCGAGGGACAGGTGGTGACTGACCAGTGTGTAGGCCTGTTTGACGGCTTCAGCAACATTTCCCCTCAGTACCAGTGGTTGCCAGTAGGGGTGGGGGAAAAAATGGATACTGTGTAGCATGGTGATATTTTGTTTGCTAATAATGTATCGATGCAGGGACAGCAGAAATCGATATTTTGTTACAAAAAGGTTTTTGTGCTCTGACTTCAGAGCATGTTGATCCTTTTTCTGAGCAAGAATCCTGACATTCCTTCACTGTCCAAATGTGTTTAACTTGTTTTTGGCAGCAATAAACATGACAGTTTACTTATTTTAATTTAAGACATGTTTTATTTTAATTAAGTTTAAAACTTTTTTATTTAATGTAAAATTATATTTTGTTTTAATTTACTTTCAAATTCTTCAGTTGCTGAAGGGGCTGCATAGTTTTCATAAACTGCATAGTTCAGAATAGCTATAATTGTACCAGATGGTTGATTCAGTTAAGTTGGACTAGACTGTAATACAAACCGTTCAGTTTGTCAACAATAAAACTGAAATGAGACAAAGACTGAGTGTGAGACTTTGATATTAGAGAAAATGAATATTGATAAAGTTTACCTTTATGTACAGAATCTGAATATCGCAAAATATTTTTAAAAATTGCAATAATATCGTAACGTGGGATGTATGGTGATTCCCACCTCTAGTTGCCAGATGGTCTCTAGTCCTGTGTGACTGCTCCCACTGTCACCTTGAGTCCAAACTGGTTATTGGTCACGTGTTTGCACAACCTCAATACTTTTCCTGAGTATTTCTGTCTGTTGGTCTGTTAAATTAGAGCTTACTGTAACTAATATTTGCAGAAATGCTCTTTTATCTCAACCTTTAAAAGACCAACATGTCTGTCTGTGCTGCAAACACCTGACAGTGAGTCTTCTATACACACAGAAACAGATGAAAGCCATTTTAGCCGCACTTATGGCTGCTGTGGCTGAATCACTCATGCAAACATCTCCCTAGTGTCTCAGCATCACCAGCAATGCAGCTACTGTGTTTTCATGCAGTATGCATTATGGAGAGTGACGCCCACCACCTTGACTAGCTCGTGTTATAACCCCCTCCCCTTGATGTGTGTGACGTACAGTAAGAAGGTACTCCACGGCTCTGTGGGGGTTGTTGAAACTGGCCCGTAGCGCAGCCACAACTCTCTCCCTTTCATAGCCCATAGACATGATCTCCGTCAGCATCGCCTCGTACTCCGCTCCGGTCACTGAAAGGGCAGATGGAAACGTTTGAAACAAACATTGCTTGTTTGCAAATCAACACATTTTAAAAAAATATCCTCTGAAATTTCATCAAACATGACAGTTTATCTACTGACAAATTAAATCCACTTTGTACGATCGAGAGACAACGTTCAGACTCTTTTACCATGAAAACACTGAAACTTTTTATTACAACATGGATTTAAATAGAATCGCTTTACGCATACACTCCCCTCTCTTATAATGGGAATCCCCCATCACTCATAGGCACAACAAGAGGCGGCTTGCGTTTGTCAGAGCCTAAATATAGAAATGGCATGTAGCACACTGCAGCCAGTTAAGACACACTTTTACAACAGTAACAGCTTCTGGTAGTTCATGTACGCGTTACACAACACAGTCTATTGTCCGTCTCTGTACAGTTCACTTTTAACAGCTACTTTTTAAATAAATCTATTTCATTAAAACAGGCGCCAGCTGCTTTTGTCCGATCCTGTGATGTAAGTCTGATAGCTCGCTTTACCTACCCAGCGTCGAGGATGCATCCAGGCCCTGACTTCCACCACTGGAGCTACAAAGAAGAAAGTTGGAGCGAGGGAAAAAATATACATTAGACGGGTTTCCTGTGATTTCATGTGAACGGAGGCTGTGCTGAGAGAGGCACCAGGAAACGGTGATGGAGGTGAGCTTGGTGATCAACATCTGCTCCATCCAATGAACAAACAAACAAAACAAACAAACAAAATCATACAGGCAAACTGGATTAAAACACATTTACAAAAAACAACAACAAAACCTTCTTAGTTGCTTCTAAAAGCCTGTGGACTTGATGTCCCACAGAAAGTCTAAAATATTATATTCACTCCTACACGCTTGGCCTCAGTGCCTTTCTTAACCTTCCTCACAGCATTAGCAATTAGCCAAGAGAGTCCGCTGATCACGTAACGTCAACAAGCGGACATTTCTCAAACAACCACAAATTTCACAAAACTCAAAAAACACAAACTTCAGACAGTTTTATCACCAACAACACTGGAGATAAAGCAAGCTCAGATTAGTCAGGAGGCTGCTGCGTTAAACTGACTGACTAAGCAGGTAAGCTAACATTAGCTAACATAATGAACAGCTGGTTTTAATGCCCATACAACCAACTGTACGGCTCAGTCAGGGAAAAACTAGGGTCAAGCTTAGGATTTCTTTTGGGTAACATTAGCTAAAACTTGTTAGCCTGATTTCAGGCATAAACACTAGACTTGAACTATCGTGTCTATGCCAGCTAATTAACCCAAAGCACAGGGAGGCGATCTTTCTTTTAATGTAATTATCAGATAACAGTATAAATTTGATGCTACCAGATTCCAATACCAGTTGTAGCTAGGCTAACTGTAGCTTTTTTGCTTGCCATCGTTGTTGCTGGCAACACACTCCCAAGTGGAAGTCCGAGTTAAAAAGCTTTTCAAATCACTAAATGAGTTATGATGCTAAATTATTTATTATACCACATAATGGTGCATAGTAAGTAACGGCAACTCTGTTGAACAGTTTATTCAAAGCCATTGTCAGTATGCAGATTTAACTATACATGAGTCCAGAACATACAAGCAGGTCGACTCCTGCTCAGACACACTGGAAATGTTTAAAATGGTTTTATTACAGACTAATCATGCACATCTCTTTTTCCAAGGTATGCCTGCTAAATACAAAGCATAACACTTTGGTTTGTAATTTAGCTGACTTATTGACAAACATGAAGCCTAAGAGCAGCTGAATGACATAAAGAAAAGCACAGGATGACACGAGACAGAAAAAGGGATGGCTAGTTATCTGCAGCTGGTCTTTGACCAAAAAAAGACAGGATTGATTTCCACTATAAATCTCACTCTAAGAGAATTTCCATCTTTGATGGTGATTCTCTCAAATTGATAAATAGAATTTTTTTTAAGTCACCAGATGAGGCAGCCCAACCAAGAGTCTGTGTGCATGGGAAGCACTCCAGTTATGAGTTGTGTGCTCGGGTTAAAACCCTCCCTATTCATATCTTAAAAGTTATCAGTTGTGACTCGAACGAGTCCTATAATATGTTTTATTACTAAAATGTAATACCTACAGTTGTTTTCATTATTCATTAATCGAGCCGACTGGTTTCTAACAACCACAGACGGTCGGCTGTATGTCTACAACCAGGCAGATATCCACTTAACATGATAAACAGAAGCATTAATCAATGACTTATCAGCTTGAAGAATTTAAAAAAGGAAAAAGAAATGACTAATTTATGATTGTAATTTCCCACCAATCACTTAATTAATGCACAGTTCTTACAGCTCTAAACATTTCTCACTTACACACTTACATTCTGGAAGATATGATGTAGTGACATCATCCAGTTTTCTCCTTTATCAGAGTAAACTTTAATGATCAGCATGGCCAATTATCACAGGCAAAGCTACTGGAATTATTACACTTTGACACATTTTCCTATAAAATAGTTAAGAATGTGCAGGGCTGGCTCTGATGCAGGCCTGAAAAGAGCAGGAGGCAGGACACAGGATGTACAATTGCTAGCTGTGACTTTGCCTACACTCTTCTCACACTGGCACAAATTAGGTGCATTCAGAAACCAGACAGACTCTATAATATGACACTGGCTGGTTAGAGGCTGTTTAATGTCCGAGCTGTCCAGATCATACAATTATCTCCACTTAGTAGTGTCTACACGAGTTCAGCTGGCAGTGCAGAAAAACAGCTTTAGTAATAGAGAGAGTGTACCTAGCTGGTTGTTGTGGTTCTGTGGCTACGGCACTTGACTCCTCTTTGGCCTCCCCGCTAGGAATGGGGACAGCTGCAGGGGCAGGGGCTGGGGCTGGAGTTGGGTTTGTAGTCGGGGCAGCTGTTGATGTGGAGCCAGAGTCCTGTACTGGGGGTTTGGGTGCTTCTGAGACTGATGGTGAGGCTGCAACTGCAGGCTTAGCCTTTTGTTTATTTAAAAAAAAAAAAGTGCTATTAGACTATCAACATATTGTTAAATCTGTTTAACAGGAAAAGAAGCCAAAAACACTGATGTCACCCACAAGTATTAATTAGGATCTCACCTTGGACACCATCACTACAACAAAGTTCTTCTCATCAATTTTGTAGTCCTTAATTGGTGTGTCATCTTGCAAAATTTTCCCAGCATATATCAGCTTCTGCCCGGACACAGGAAAGTTGTCTTTTCCCCTTTCTGCTTCTATCTTCTCTTTCAAGGCCTTCACCTAATAATAATAATAATAACAAAACAAGAAACAAAAACCACCCCAGGACTCATTATTATCCATGACATGTCTCCCAGTGCTTGTAATACCAGAGGTTTAATATTAGATGACCGGCTTTCCTTCAAGTCATTACAAAGCAGGGAGTCATCCTAGCTGACTTCAGCTTTAAAGTTAGGTCTCCTAAAGCTATAAAATGCAGTGGTCTATTTCACACCTAGTCTATTACGTGTTTACTAAAAACTAAATTTTGGAATGTCACAAGAATTATATCCACTGAGAGTATGCTCGTACTATTTCATTATAATATATCACTTAACAATGGGCCCTGCAAGCTACACCTTCGGATGTGAGGACATGCTAATAGAAAGAGTCAGTTTCTGAGTGAAGCTAATCGCAATTGGCAGTGTCATAGGCGTTAGCATTAGCAATCCCGAGCGTAGTCCACAGCTTGCGTTCATCAAAAAATATTAGATTTAAATCTTATCCTATATCACTCTTTAACAAAGAGTAGTAGCCACACCCGCGAAATAATATTTAAATGATGAAAAAAGTCGTTTAAAACTGTGTCGCTATGACTTTGATAATGGGCTACTTTGCTAGCTAGCTTGCTAACGCTAACTCATCACAGAAGTGAGGCGTCGCGTTGTTTTGCGGTTTCTTGTGGGTTGCCTCTTTGTAACGTGTGCGACTATTGCGAAACCTCCAGTCGAGTCTAGTTGTTAGTCGTTCTTTAATGTGTAATATAAATGAATGGGAAGCTGTCGGGTCTTCACGCAAAGCCAAAACACAGGTCCCGCAGCTAGCACCGTTAGCTTAAAGCACGTTAGCTATAGCCACTCACCGTTTGTTCGGGGTCTATCTCAATCTGAATAGTCTGCTGCTGCAGCGTTTTAAGTGTGATCTGCATGGTAGCGGCGACTGACGCTGGGTCAGAGGTGCTTCAAACGGAGAAACAGTTGCTCGCTAAACAGTTAATTTGTTTTTAAAGTTGGCGTTTCGGGTAAGATAACAACTAGCCGAGAAATGTGTGTATCCATGAGCATTCAGCAACTCGCCATCTTTGGTGACAAGTTGGTGGTGCGGCGAGGAAAGCTCCGCCGGAGATCTCGCGTTCACGTGCTCTGCTCCGTGACTATGGCAAGCTATGGGGTTTCTATCTCTACACAGTCATTTTGAATAGACAGCGTGTCCACATGGGATAACTTTTAAATCACGTCTTAAAACCCACTTTTATTCCTTGGCTTTTAACCTCAGCGAGACTTAGTTTCTCTTTTAATTGAAGTAGTTATTTAATGATTTCACTCTTCTTTTATTTGGTTTTTACTTATATCTTATGTAATTTTATTTTACAGTTCCAATGTACAGCACTTTGTGTCAGCTGTGGTTGTTTTAAAGTGCTTTATAAATAAAGTTGTTGTTGTTGTTGTTGTTGTTGATAATTATTATGAAAATATGGCCAATTAGAGTTACAACAGGTTAAAGTCAGAAAACTTCATGCTATTGTAAAATTTAGTTTATATTATCTGAAATGTGACAAAACAATAACATTAACGAACTGGTAGTTAAATAACTGGCTCTATAGAAGTACATGGTCAGAATTATATGAATCTTTATATGTCTGTTTTGTTGCAAATCAATTAAAATAAACAAAAGAATCAATCTTGTGATTGGATTGCTACAATAGTGAGCACCCACAGACCTTTTTAAGCAGCAGCTGTTTTTGTATGACACAGTCTGTAAATCAAGCTATGTAATAATTCTGTACCTACAGAGAACAAAGCCGTTTTAAACGTTTAGTAACACCTGTGGCGTGGATGCAGTGTGTGTCTGTCTGTATCAAACTATAAACACAAAGCCCAGAACGCTTAATAATTACATTGGGCTGGTGAAGAAAATATTCAAGTTGGAAATGCTTACTGACCTAAACACTCACCGGCCAGGTCATGACTGTCATGTCAATATGGACCAAAGTCTCTTAGGGATGTTTTCCAGCACCTTGTTGAATCTATGCCGTGAAGACTTAAAGCAGTTCTGAAGGAAAAAGGCAAGATGTACCTAAAGACACGGTGAATGTATGTTCAATGAGAAGAAAATGACAGTCAGTGGAAACCAAAATCATCAGCCCTTATCAGACTGGATTTAAATTATACCAATTATGGAAACTAAAAATTCTCCAAGTGTTCCTTTTTTCTTTTTCTTTCTTTTGTTTTGTTTTTTGAACCATGAGAGAAGTACTGTCGTTGTGTCTATTATCCCATTATTAATAGATTACCGAAGATATCCAAAGTTTGCCTTTTGCATGGCCACTTTCCTGTGGTGCTTCGATTAGAAATCTACCACATATCTGAACACAAGTACACGAAAGAGCCACTTTTTAACTCCTTACTGAAATTGAAATATTACGTAGAGTAACTACAAAAAAGGTAAAATAAAATTCACATCCTTTAACATCCACCAGAGGGCGCTGCAGCTTCCTCTGGACCTACTTCCCAGGCTTTGCAGCGCTTTCAGATTGGCCCCAGCGTTTGGGCACAGATAGTTGTGCTACAGTAACAGTCCCATATAAACTCAGCCCTGTATTGATCACAACTGTAAAGTTTAGTTACTCTATGTTGCGCATTGACAAAAACTACCTATGAGGTATACACACACACACAACACACACACACACACACACACACGGTGAAAGCAGTTTGGAGAATGGTTTCTTGGCATCTTGTTCAAACACACACTGCAAGCACGCACTTTATCAGTAATCAGTGTAGTTTAGTGTTACAGTCACCAGGGGGCAGAGTTTGACCACTGCGAAACAAATTCTAATTGAAATGAAGAGGGGAGTAGAAAACATGGGAAATCTTTGAGCGTGTGTGAGAGAGATTGTGTTTGTATGTGAGGCTGCTTTGGTTGTTTAACTGAAGCCTTCACGAGAATGGGAACTGGGCACTGTCATCAGACACATGCTACACCCGTACTACAGAGGGTGGATGCTTTTACTCAGAGTTACACGACTGTGCCTTTTGAGAAACACGGGGAATGAGGAAATAGCTTGTTTCCATTTTACAAACCTTTAGATGAATGTAAACTGTGGTAGGTGCTACAGTAATCTGTAATATAGTAGCCTATGTGTGTGATTTGTTACAAATGCACACAACAACGTGCACATACATTGAGCCAAGGATCAGTCAAGTCTTGAGCCAGCTTTGTGACATCAATTTTTTATCAAGTTACCCCCTCCTTCCATCGTTCACTGCCAGGTTTGCGAGGGTCTCCCTGTCGGTTCTCTCCCGCTGCTCCTCATCCTCCTCGTGATCATCCTCCTATTCTTCTCAAGATTTTTTTCCCCCTTTCAACCTTTTTTATACTTGTATTTGGTGTTTTTTGTCACACCTGATGCTACCTCTACCAAAGTGGCTTACCCTGTTTTGTGTGAAATCAGGAGAAAAAGGGTGAGGCCTACGAGGGGAGACGGAAGAACAGAGGGAAGTGAAGACAAGATTAGAAAGAGAGCGGAGAGAGGAAGGAACGGAGTGATGAGTGATGAAGTGAAAGGAGAAGGGTGTCAAAGGGGGAACGTCTGGAGCGTAAGAGATTGATGAAGAAGAATGAGAGACGGTGTGTGTGTGTGTGTGTGTGTGTGTGTGTGTGAGGATGGTGCCCTAAATGTGTGTTCATCTGGGTTAATTCTCAAGGACAGGAACTATTAAAGATTAACAACCAACCACCATGTTTTATTGAGACCAGCCGCATTTGCAGGCATATGGCTCTAAACACAGACCCACTTAAATGTCTGTGATTGTGTGTCTGCTTTTGTGTGCATGTGTGTGTTTTTCTGGAGGTTTATTTCGTTCAAACAAAACGACAGTCTTTTCTAGGAAGATATATTACGACTGTAAGCTTGGCTGTTTGCTGTGCTGCAGTCAAACCTCAATTACATCAGCCTCACTTAAGCCACACACCTGACAATAGAGTGCTACAGTATTATGGAGTTAACCAGAAACTGCAAATAATGGCTGTTAAATGATCTCTTGGATGGAAGAAGCTTTAACAAAGTAAATAAAACACTAAATCTTGGTGCCACTACTCACCAAATCTGACACCATGACTGTCTGGTTAAAAGCACCGAGGGGCAGCCGCATTTAAAACGATATGTGGAGACCAAAGAAAGTCAGTGCAAGTGTGACGCAAATTAGGTGTCCAGACTTTAAAGTGAGTGATTAAAGTGATTAAGCAATGAGAGCCAAAGATACAGCCGATTAACACGATAAGGTGGCAAATACATTAGACAGTTATCTAGGGAACCAGAGCATGGAGCCATCTTCTAGAGTGAAGCCCAGCCGCTGATATTAGCCATTTGCTGACTGAAATTAAAAAAACTAAAGAAGGGATGGGAGAAACACCATTCAACCATGTTCAAGTACTGATTTAGCATAGTTTGTCCACCAGAGGGCACTCTGAAACGTCTCAGATGCCAACGCAGAGCGTAACAATCGGCTGTTCCAAGCAGTGTTGGGCAGAGCGTAAATGAGTGTGCGTGACATGTTATGATAATATATAAAATATATATTTATATAATATAATGTAATATAATAAAACAAGCGTATGTTTTTAAATTCCATTATCATATTATCTTAGTAAGGACTCATAAGTAACTGCACATGACCAAAATATCAGATTTATCTAAAACATTCTATATCGGTCGGGCTCTATTCTTGAAACACTGTAACAGTTTTTATTGATGACTCAATCTAGCTGCTAACACAAGTGGGTGGCATGTATTCCTGTCTTATACAGGCTATACCAGCTGTATTATTACAACATGCTGCAGCCACAAGTCTTATATACCAGCAGTCTAAGGAGCTTGGAAAGAAAAGCGTCTGGACTTCCTTAAGTTCCTTGAAGACGTTTCACCTCTCATCCGAGAAGCTTCTTCAGTTCTAGGGTCAAATGGTGGAGAGCCTCAGATTTAAGTTCTAGGGGATTGTCCCCCAAGGGGGTCACAAACCTCCTGTTGATCCTCTACCTCATAGGTGTCAAACTCTGGCCCGCGGGCCAAATTTGGCCCGCAGCCTAATTACATTTGGCCCGCGGGCCATACCGAATTACTATTAGAGCTGGCCTACTGGTATTATACAGCTAATATATATATTGTTTAGTATTAAGCTTTGCTTGTTCCATATTCAGTTTTTCAGTAAAACGTGTTTGAGTCCATAAGAAAAGATTCATTCTTATATCTGGAGGAATGAATATATTTCAATAAATATTAATGTTAGCCCGCGACTTTGTTCCTGTTTTGAATTTTGGCCCTCTGTGTATTTGAGTTTGACACCCCTGCTCTACCTAATCACACAAGCCAAGGTGTGAAACTGGGTGTGGGTCCCAATCAGCCAGGGTTTCAGGTAAACTCATTGTGAAACCTGGCCCCACCTTATCATGTGATTTCCTGAGGTCAGATGGCCCAGGATGTGAGTGGGCATTAAGGCGTCTGGGAAGGATCTCAAAACTGGATTATAGATGGCAGACAGTTGGTGTCGTAAACCACCGCCTCTGTTCAAAGATGGCTGTTCACAGACTTCTTTCACTCTTCTTTCAAACCATCTGTCTTCTCTGTCCAAAATGTGAACGTTGGCATCCTCAAGACAGATGATAGGGTGGGGCTAGGTTTCACAGCGGGTTCACCCGAAACCTGGGACTTAAATCTGGGACTCTCCACCATTTGACCTTTGAACTGAAGAAGCCTCTCGGATGAGACGTGAAACATCTTCAAGTAACTTAAGGAAGATGATTTTCTTTCCAAGCTCGACAGACTACCATAACCTGGATGACTGAGAGCCTTCACAGATATACCAGCAGTCCTGCATCCATACACTGCTTATTTGTATGATTTAGAACTGCTTAAGATTTTTTAATGATGACTTTTAAAGCACACTTGGGGTTGCCCCTAATTATATCTCTAACATGCTAATTCTTTATGAGCCTAAAAGGAGCCTCAGGTCTGTTAGTCATTCTTACATCTGGGGACAGCGATGATTATTAACCACGAGCCATTCATTTCTCAACCTTGTTAAGGAGGGCCAGTGAGTTTTTTGTGTCCCATTAGACACTAAAAAGATATCATAACATGCAAAACATTACAAAAAAATATTAAAAGGCAAAAAAAGAAAAGAAAACAGTGTTTTAACATGAATGAATTTAGTTAGTAGGGGCTAATAAAGCTCCAGGTCAATGGAGCACCTTTAGTTTGTATTGTGGGGCCTACTATTTTTCCCTGAGTCCCACTATTACACGTACATAATGCAGAACTGAAGGCAGGGAACAGCAGCATAACAAATACGGATGTGCACACATATGCTAGGATTAGACACCATTTGTTGCAGGCTATATCTTGGCTAGCTCTCGCTGTCATGTTCTCTGTTTTATCCTGTTTGTGTCAAAATAAAAGATTCACATACTAACTGGTTATTAATGATACGCACCTGCTCAATTTAGAAAAATGTGAATTATAATTTATAACTAATTTCTGCACTTATCCGTATAGAATATCAGTAAAACATATACGAAACACAACCACATTTTCCAAGAGCGAAAAAATGTCGTGTGATTAAAATAATTTTTAATTGGGGAGTAGCTGGCAGAGAAACTACTGACTGTGTCACTCCTCCTCCTCTTTCTGTCCTCTGAGAGAAATCCTTCTATTCTTCCACAGGTACACCCCCACAGCGCGGTATCATCTGCACACCCATGATATGTCACACTGTGTGTGTGTGCATGTGTTTGAGAGAGAACTGGTGCTGTCACTGATACAATGAGTGACTCACGTACACAGCCCACAGGGATTCTTGCTAATATGAGACTTTTGAGACCCAGAAGGCCTACACTCCACGCACACAGGCACACGCTCACAATCTGTACCTAATTATAATGTGTTTATCTCCTTATTTGTGTTTGGCATTCAATGCTTTGCTTTCGTTTGTATTTAAAGAGCATTGCCTTATTTGAACAACCCCCTGCCTTCTCTTTGTGATGTGCAGCTTAAACCGACAACTTTTAGTTGGCCCGTTGCAGCAACAGTCGTGATTACATGTCGTCGTCTACTGTCACCATCAACCCACAGTGGATAACCCTTGAAATACTGAAATACTTTCAGTGGTAGTGCTCATAGATATATAATCTATGAGCACTACCACTGAAAGTATTTTAGTGTGTTTACATGTTTGAAGCCTAAAGATTTCAGTGTTGAGTGCTACATGATGAGCTAAGCTAGCAAGCTTTGTTATCAAGCAGCATCGATAAACTTTATAAGTGTAGCACTGCTACAATATTAACATATTACAAAAGAGAGTTTATTACAGAGAAATGTCTCTTTCCAAAATAAAAGCTATACTATACGCTTCTTCTGGGCTATATTCTCAGCAGCATATTAAACATATCAGGTCCCCATAAGGAGAATCATGTGCTAACGGCTGTCTAAATGACTCGGGTAAAGTTTGTAGCATGCGTGCTTGTTGTTTTTGTCTGCTTCCACTTGTCTTTGCACGAGGATGATGTCGGAGTAAATGTGCAGTCATATTCGTTGTGTTCCCACTAGTGCTGTCAGCGTTAATCTGAAATGACGTTAACGCCACAACACGGCAAATCTCCGTTAACGAGCTACCGCGGATCGCCCCGTGGGTGGGGCTGGACGGCCAACAGCTAACTGCGCTAACGCACTAGTTCCCACCAATGTAATTGAGCATTACGTGGCACATCCAACATACTGTTTTACTTTTGTCTATGACGCGCTTACCTTCAGGGTCATACGTCACATGAAAACCAAAATAGTTCCAAACGCCAGATCTGAATGAGGGTGGGGGAGGTTCAATTTGCCATGTTGCAACGAGCTTAGCTTCTGTCTTGCTAGCTTGCGCTGCACTCAGTGAATCTGCGTTCGACTACTCCGCCTAGGCTGCACTGTCGAGCGCAGATCCACTGAGCGCTCAACACAGACAGCATCATCAGAAGGAAAGTTGATAAAATAAATTTAAAATTTTGTATTGTTCGATACATATGCGTACCGAACTGAAAGCACTGTATCGAACGGTTCAATATCAATACGAGTATTGTTGCACCCCTAATATTTGGGGACATTAAAATCTTTACAAAACCCCAACACACGTGCAAGGCCCAGTTCAGAGACTCTGATTAGCTGAGTTGAAGCCCAGTAAATATCTATCTGCCACAGCTAAATGTGTCACCGACCAACTGTCACCGTGGCCACGCCCCCAAACATGCAAACTTTAAGACTCAATCTAATTTAAACAGCAGTTATACACAAAATACTCCCAGTGAGCTGTTATGGGAGGGAAATTATTATGCTGAGTATAGCTATTTGTTTGTGCCAGGCTTAAAGGTACAGTGTGTAGCATCTCTGGAAAGAAAAGATGAGAGGTAAGTGTGTTAGCCTAACTATTAGCCTAAAAATCCGTCATCAGTATTATATGAATCATGAGATCAAAACACACTTACCTGCCATATTTTGGTTTCTGCAACTGATCCGTCAGATTATTGTCTCCCCAGAAACACTTCCCTTGTGCTTTGGGAAATCTTTTTGTTTTCCTATTTCTGTTGTGTTTTGTGTGCTTTTGCAGCATTTTTCATATTGCTGGTGTTTTCTTAAAGTTGCAGTCCGTTTGGCCTCTCAGGGCCACCGTACAAATAGCTTTGGCTGATATCCTGAACATTTTTTGTTGGTAAGTCCTGCTAAATGTAGCTGTAAAAACACAGGGATGATCCTTCATATATTAAGTGTAATAAAATGTAGTTTCCACAGCACAGTACTGTATTGTGTATTTTCTCCCAGATATTTTTATTTAATTTTTTGCATCAGTTTTACAAAAGACACATTGAACAGTATGCTGTTTTCTTTTTGAAGAACGTAAAACAATATGAGACACACATTCCCACCTCATAATTACAACAGTGCCAGTAGGTGTAAAAAAAAAAATCCATGCTAATAATACAAATAATAAACCCTGGAATACGAAATAACACTTCCTGATTGGACAAAAGAGATGTGCAAAGTTTGAAAACCCCCAACCGTACGCAAAAAACCCCAACAAAAAACAACAACAAAAAGGTCTAAGATTTAAAATGAGGGGTCAGCTTAGTCATCGTAATAAGTCAAATCCGTAAAATAAATAAATAAAGTAGATAAATAAATGTCATCATAAAGTGCAGGAAGAATAGAGTTTGGATAATTAAACATAAAATAAACTTCTATTTTTAATGGATTAATTCAAAATTCATGATCATGCATCAATTTGTTGGAAGATGTAATTAAATAATAATAATATATATTTATGCAAACAATACACTTTTTCTGCTGAAGTCTGTGGGGATTTGTTGTTTTTGGAGTGAGCCTCATGTGGCCACTGGAGGAACTGCAATTTTTGCCATTTTGCATTGGCTCTATTTTTGAAACCCAGAAGTAGCCACTCGATTGACTCGGTTAGCGAGCGGTAAATGGACTAATGCTAATCTATTCTGCTTGAGCACTCAAAGCACTTCATACAACTTACCTGATTCACCCATTCACACAAGCAACTTGGGATTAGTACCTTGTCCAAGCATGTTCGGCACATAGACTGGAGCAGGGGATCGAACCATCAGCAGTCTGATTAGTAGATGACCTGCTGTCAGTGTTGGGAAGGTTACTTTTAAAATGTATTCCATTACAGATTACAGAATACATGCCCCAAAATGTATTCTGTAACGTATACCGTTACGTTACTCAATGAGAGTAACGTATTCTGAATACTTTGGATTACTTAATATATTATCATGCTGTTTACAACTACATGAATGTACTATTGCTGTGATTTATTACTGTTACTGAAGGTCTGCGGCTCCGAACCGTAGTAAAGGGACCTCTGGCTCTGTCACCGTGGCCACGGTGGGTTCTGTGTCGGCTCGTAGCTGAAAACTAGCTTTACTTTGTTGTCTGGGTCAACTTTGCTAGCGAGAGACAGAGAGAGGCGTTGAAAGGCTGCTCCAACGGAACTTATTGTTTCAGAGGAAAACACGAACACGGTGTACAGTCGAGTCTTAATAGCTTACTTACAACTGGGCTCGTCAGGCACTCTTCTTGGCTGCAGTGGTTATTATTATATTTACATGCTTCCAGCTCCCGTTTCTGCTCGATGACAGCTCGTACTTTTCCTTTTTCTCCCTCCCTCGCTCACAGACACATAACGTGTATGGCAGTCCATTCTCCCTGCAGCACGGACTACACTGCCCATGATGCTACATTCTTTAGCGCTATACCTGTAGCATTCTGCCTGTTAGCTTAGCACAACAACAACAAAAAGGCCTCTCTCACCCAGGAAACACGCAGAGAGAGAGCGTCACCCTGTAACCATGGCAACCGTAACACTGCCGCCTGGAACAACAGAACGTAGCTGTCAAACAAAACCCAAACAGTCCTGACCCGCCACAATATGAAACAGGGAAGTACCGCCGTGTAATCCATTTATTTCAACAAAGTAACTGTATTCTAAATACCACCTTTTTAAACGGTAACTGTAACGGAATACAGTTACTCATATTTTGTATTTTAAATACGTAACGGCGGTACATGTACTCCGTTACTCCCCAACACTGCCTGCTGTACCTCCCGAGCGCACGGTCTGTGTAATGCACCTTTATTATTCCTGGTAGAATATTTTGAGTTTTAGCTTTTCCTAGGAAATCTACATTTGCATCCCGAAATTGCAACAACACATGAGTTCCTTAACCGCTTTCAAACTTAGTCAAAGATCCTTGAACCAGTCCACGGCAGGGCCGGCTCAAAGAAGAAGAAGAACCACACCCTCTCACTTCCACACCTGCAGCCAGAATTACCTACATGCATGTGTTTGGATGAGTGAAACCAGCATGTTCTTGCTGTGTCAGCGACAAATTTCTCACGACATAAATGTAGCACAAATGTATTTCCTAGTTTAGTTAGTTGTTATTCATGCATCGGCTGACAAGTATCTAATATCGTATGCAGGTTGCATTTAAAGGTGACACCCATTTGGGCGCACTGCATCTTTTGGTTGCCATGGTGATGACGGATGCATGACTCCCGCAGTGACAACTCGGAGACCATGCTGGGTAAACACAGACTCCCCTGAGAGTGGGACAACCGGTAATGACACCTCAGAGGAAAAAACACAGATGAGCGTGCAAACACACACACACAACACACAAGAATATTCAAACACACACATACAGGAAACTCACAAGGGAGTGCAGCGCTTTAGTTGCTAACAACTCCAGAATCCCTCCCTCCCTCTCCTTTCTCACTTCTATGTATATCCGTCCTTTCTAACCCCTGCCTTTCTATCAGGCCTGCAGTATTCTCCCTTATTCAGCTAAAACTGGGCCACAGAGCACAACCCTCTCCCAGGTACACACACACGCTCTTTTCCCACGGACAGATACTCGTACACGGAGCGAGCTAATGCTAATTAGATCTACAAACAGGTCTCAGCGTGCTCTTGCTGTGTGTGTGCGTGTTGGGGTGAGAGAGGGGCAGTGTGCTGTTAAGCAACCAGTGTGTCAGGATTTCTTTTTCTGTCCTCATTTACGGAAATGAAGTTTGCCCCCTGTGTGACCCATATCTCTCGACACATGGAGCCTAGAAGCAGGAGTAGGAAGGGAAAAAAACAGTGGATGTTTAGGAGCTGTATCTGTTGGTTTATATATGGGAGACGTTAAATGGGCAGAGGAAGATGAGGGATTATGTCAAAGTGAGGCAAGGAAGTGAGACAGAGACATAAAAATGGATGACGACGTTAAGCTCTAGCCGAGATGGACTTTTCCTTCTAAGGCAAAGAGATGAGGCCAAAGTCAGAGCTCAGACATCAGATGCTACATGGCTCAGAGCGTCTTAATGAACCACATCCTTGATCCTTTCTCCATTTACAGCCATGGACTACAGTAGGGTGACCTTGACAGTTTTGCGGCATAGTTGTAGTGATGTTATCTCATGTGAGACGTCTTATGTGTTGTTGTGACACATAAATGAGCCTCAAAACTGATGCTGAGTGTCCCTTTACTTTCAGGTTGGTTTAAGGTGATGTCATAAAAACGGTCAGTTGTGCCAGCATAAAAACGAAGATGAAATTTAATGTTTGTGATCTGTCTTTAGGTTTCATACGAGGTTTTAAACCATTGATTTAAATTTGATATTCCTTCAGTGCTGTTGCTTTGTGCGGTAATTACAAGGTAACTGTAGTGGAGTAAAGTGATGCAGTGTTTCCCTTTAAAACCTACAAAGTAGGTGATGTAGAAATGGAAAAGTATCTAAAAGCTGTGGTGCTGTAATGTTCTTTGATAAATGCATTTTCCACTCCGTCTTCATCACGAGGTCTTGGCCTTTGTGAAAATAGAAAACGGTGGGTTGCTGTTTAACTTGAAGATTTGCCAAACTTTTGAGGAAAATCCATCACATAAGCCGCTTTTATGCAGCTGACCCAGGTAAAAACGCTGTTGCTGAGTCGGAGTAATCCGGATAAATTTCCACAGGCGTGCCTTATATGCCTTTTACCAAATACGCACAAAGATGACCAAGTATGATCGTCTTTGTTGAGACGGCGACAGTACAGAGCAATCACCGCTCAGGAATCGTGTGCAACAATAGTGGGCAGTTCTGTGTAGTAGTGCTAAAGTAGGCTATACCAGATGGCTACTGTGGCATTTGGACAACCTTTTTTTCCCAAGATTTTCTTTATGCATATTAAATAAATAAATACGTAAATGACAAAAATAAATAATTAAGCGTCATGGACTCTCTTCTTGGATTTGTCTCCACCAGCTATCCTTGTTTTCTTGGTTTACACCTTTTTACTGACGATGCAACATGCTGGCATGTGCACTAGAAATTCAAAGTAAGTAAAGTGTGCAAAGCTGGCCATCATATCTCAAAATACATATTTCATGCCTCTTTAATAGGTTGCTGCAGCAGGAGAGGGAATGCATCGCATACAGTCACGATTCCTTTTAAGGCTTTCACTGTTTTACTGTCACATAAAATGAAGAGATGCAACACGCAACAGCGTTGTTTTGTTCCATTATCCAGCTTACTGTGAAAACTGAACAAACAAAGTTTACCGTCATGGTAAAACCTGTGTATGCTGAAGCGTTGGCAGCGGCAGTAAAATGTGAGGACAGCCGAACTGAGCTGAACTCAACGACACGTCTTCGTTCTGTTTGACAAAGACAGGCGACGTTTTAGTGCCTTTTAGGAAGAATCTGCTGCTGAAGAACAAACTCATATCCGTCAGTAAAGATTTGCACAAGTGCTGCGATGAAACCGGTAAACAGCTTTTAAACTGGAATTTTCCATTATATAACATGAACAGTTAGTTTGTAAAGTACTAAATTTCTAACATAAATCATGTACCTATAGTAGTGTATCAAGCTTGTTACCTGTCACTGTGCAAATGTTCATTATAGAATCATATATAAGATATAGATGTAAGAATATTTTTTAAATCAATTGATACACTGAGCACAGTTTGCTGATAGTACTTTAACTTAAATAAAATATAAATCTGCTGCCCATCGTACCCAAAACCCAGCATAATGGAAAAATGACGGGTTAGCAAAAAATGTATCCATTTACATCGACAGTGCGCCTTATGTATGAATTCTGGTTGTGCTTACTGACCTTGAACAGATTTTATGAGGTACATGGTGCTCAAAAATCTGTCAAAAAATGTTTTAGTCCGACTTTGCTAAGCTACAAAGCCGCACCGCTTGATGGATTGTCAGCACATTACAGCTATCGTAGTCTGGAGCCTCATGGAGTAATCTGGGTCCTAAACTCCGTCTATTTCAGGTCCCAAAGTCAAACGAAAACTGCGGCGTCACTGAGAGTTAAAAATAGTCTAAATTCTTTCATCTTTAATCAAATGATCAGCGTTGCTGCTTTACCAGGTGTAACAATTAAGTTTAACATCCAGGCATCCATGAAAACAGAATTTATTCAATTTAACAGAGATAGAAGTTAGCAGGAAGTTAGCTCGCTAGTTTCCAATGAAACATGATATAGCATGTTCTGACTGAGAGATTTCTGAAAAAATGTACAGCTCTGCTATCACTTCCAACATAAATGAAGACAGAAAACTAAACAACAGTGACGTTTGTAGGGTTACTGAAGTTCAATTCAATTCAATTCAATTTTATTTATATAGCGCCAAATCACAACAAATGTCGCCTCAAGGCGCTTCATAGATACAGAGAAAAACCCAACAGTCATATGACCCCCTATGAGCAAGCACTTTGGCGACAGTGGGAAGGAAAAACTCCCTTTTAACAGGAAGAAACCTCCGGCAGAACCAGGCTCAGGGAGGGGCGGCCATCTGCTGCGACCGGTTGGGGTGAGAGAAGGAAGACAGGATAAAGACATGCTGTGGAAGAGAGACAGAGATTAATAACAGATATGATTCAATACAGAGAGGTCTATTAATACATAGTGAGTGAGAAAGGTGACTGGAAAGGAAAAACTCAATGCATCATGGGAATCCCCGGCAGCCTACGTCTATTGCAGCATAACTAAGGGAGGATTCAGGGTCACCTGGTCCAGCCCTAACTATATGCTTTAGCAAAAAGGAAAGTTTGAAGCCTAATCTTAAAAGTAGAGATAGTGTCTGTCTCCCGAATCCAAACTGGAAGCTGGTTCCACAGAAGAGGGGCCTGAAAACTGAAGGCTCTCCCTCCCATTCTACTTTTAGATACTCTAGGAACAACAAGTAGGCCTGCAGAGCGAAGTGCTCTAATAGGGTGATATGGTACTACAAGGTCATTAAGATAAGATGGGGCCTGATTATTTACGACCTTGTATGTGAGGAGCAGGATTTTGAATTCAATTCTGGATTTAACAGGAAGCCAATGAAGGGAAGCCAAAACAGGAGAAATATGCTCTCTCTTTCTAGTCCCTGTCAGTACTCTTGCTGCAGCATTTTGGATTAACTGAAGGCTTTTCAGTGAGTTTTTTGGACATCCTGATAATAATGAATTGCAGTAGTCCAGCCTGGAAGTAATAAATGCATGAACTAGTTTTTCAGCGTCACTCTGAGACAGGATATTTCTAATTTTAGAGATGTTGCGCAGATGGAAGAACGCAGTCTTACATATTTGTTTAATATGTGCGTTGAAGGACATATCCTGGTCAAAAATGACTCCAAGGTTCCTCACAGTGTTACTGGAGGCCAAGGTAATGCCATCCAGAGTAAGAATCTGGTTAGATACCATATTTCTAAGCTTTTCAGCGCCGAGTACAATGACCTCAGTTTTATCTGAGTTAAGAAGCAGAAAGTTAGTGGCCATCCAAGTCTTTATGTCTTTAAGACATTCCTGCAGTTTAACTCATTGGTGTGTGTTATCTGGCTTCATGGACAGATAGAGCTGGGTGTCATCTGCATAGCAGTGAAAATGTATGCTATGTCTTCTAATGATGCTGCCTAAGGGAAGCATGTATAATGTAAACAGGATTGGTCCTAGCACTGAACCCTGTGGAACTCCATAATTAACCTCAGTGTGTGAAGAGGACTCTCCATTTACATGCACAAATTGGAGTCTATTAGATAGATATGATACAAACCACTGCAGTGCAGTACCTGTAATACCTACAGCATGTTCTAATCGCTCTAATAGAATATTATGGTCAACAGTATCGAATGCTGCACTAAGGTCAAGAAGGACAAGCACAGAGATGAGTCCACTGTCAGAGGCCATAAGAAGATCATTTGTAACCTTCACTAAAGCTGTTTCTGTGCTGTGATGAACTCTGAAACCTGACTGAAACTCTTCAAATAAACCATTCCTCTGCAGATGATCTGTTAGCTGTTTGACAACTACTCTTTCAAGGATTTTTGATATGAAAGGAAGGTTGGAGATTGGCCTATAATTAGCTAAGACTGCTGGGTCTAGAGATGGCTTTTTGAGTAAAGGTTTAACTGCAGCCACCTTGAAGGCCTGTGGTACATAGCCGATTATTAGAGATAGGTTGATCATATATAAGATCAAAGAATTAATCAATGGCAGGACTTCTTTGAGCAGTTTTGTAGGAATGGAGTCTAAAAGACACGTTGATGGTTTGGAGGAAGTAATTATTGAAGTTAACTCAGAAAGATCGATTGGAGAAAAGGAGTCTAACTTAACATCAATGGTACTAAGAGTAGCTGTAGATAATATTATATCTGTGGGATGATTATTGGTAATTTTTTCTCTAATGATAAAAATTTTATTTGTGAAGAAGTTCATGAAGTCATCACTAGTTAACGTTAAAGGGATGGTTGGCTCAAAAGAGCTCTGACTTTTTGTCAGCCTGGCTACAGTGCTGAAGAGAAACCTGGGGTTGTTCTTATTTTCTTCAATCAGGGATGAGTAGTAAGCTGTTCTGGCTTTGCGGAGGGCTTTCTTATAAAGCAACAAACTATTTCTCCAGGCTAAATGATGATCCTCTAAATTTGTGACACGCCATTTCCTCTCCAGATTACGAGTCATCTGCTTTAGGGTACGTGTTTGAGAATTATACCACGGGGTCAGGTACTTCTGATTAGAGACCTTAGTTTTCACCAGAGCTACAGTATCCAGAGTCGTACGTAGTGAGGAGGTGAAATTATTAACAAGATAATCGACCTCTGTTGGGGTAGCGTTCAGATAGCTGCTCTGCTCTGTGTTGGTACAGGGCATTGATGATGATAACAGTGGCTGGATTATATTCTTAAACTTAGTTACAGCGCTTTCAGAAAGACATCTACTTTGATAAAGTCCACTCTCCACTGCTGCGTAATCAATTATTGTAAATGTAAATGTTATCAAGAAATGATCAGACAGGAGAGGGTTTTCAGGAAACACTGTTAAATGTTCAGTTTCTATGCCATATGTTAAAACAAGATCTAGAGTGTGATTAAAGTGGTGGGTGGGTTCTTTTACATTTTGAGAGAAACCAATTGAGTCTAACAACAGATTAAATGCCATGTTGAGGCTGTCATTTTTAGTATCAACATGGATGTTAAAATCACCCACAATAATTATTTTATCTGAGCTCAGAACTAAATTAGATATAAAGTCTGAGAAATCAGACAGAAACTCTGTGTAAGGCCCAGGTGGACGATAGATGATAACAAGTAAGACTGGTTTCTGAGTTTCACAGCTGGGGTGGACAATGTTAAGCATCAGGCTTTCAAATGAATTAAAAGTCTGTCTTGGTCTTTCATTAATTAATAGACTGGTGTGAAAAATTGCTGCCACACCGCCCCCTCGACCTGTGCTTCGAGACTTCTGGTAGTTAGAATGACTCGGGGGTGTTGATTCATTTAAACTAACATAATCATCCTGCTGCAACCAGGTTTCTGTAAGGCAGAGTAAATCAATTTGTTGATCAATTATTAAGTCATGTACTAACAGAGACTTGGAGGAGAGAGACCTAATATTTAATAATCCACATTTCACTGTTTTACTCTTTGGTTCAGAAGTGGATACTGTATTGTTCTTTCTTTGTAAATGTTTAAGTTGTTTGTTGCTGGTTTTTAGTTTGTTTTTTGTCTTTTTGGAAGCAGACACAGTCTTTATGGAGATGGGTTTTTGGGGGGGTAGCAGGAGGAGAGAAGCTGCAGAGAGGCGTGTAAGACTGCAACTCTGCTTCCTGGTCCCAACTCTGGATAGTCATGTTTTGAGGGGTTTAATAAATTTGTCCATATTTCTAGAAATGAGAGCTGCTCCATCCAAAGTGGGATGGATGCCATCTCTCCTAACAAGACCAGGTTTCCTCCAGAAGGTTTGCCAATTATCTATGAAGCCCACATCGTTTCTGGGACACCACTCAGACAGCCAGCAATTTAAGGAGAACATGCGGCTAAACATGTCACTCCTGGTCTGATTGGGGAGGGGACCAGAGAAAACTACAGAGTCCGACATTGTTTTGGCAAAGTTGCACACCGATTCAATATTGATTTTAGTGACCTCCGATTGGCGTAACCGGGTGTCATTACTGCCGACGTGAATTATGATTTTATTGAATTTACGTTTACCCTTAGCCAGCAGTTTTAAATTTCCTTCAATGTCGCCTGCTCTGGCCCCTGGAAGACAATTGACTATGGTTGCCGGTGTCTCTAGCTTCACATGTCTGAGAACAGAATCACCAATTACCAGAGTTTGACCCCCAGCGGGTGTGTCACCGAGTGGGGAAAAACGGTTAGACACATGAACGGGTTGGTGGTGTACCTGGGGCTTCTGTTTAGGACTATGCTTCCTCCTCACCGTTACCCAGCCGCCCTCTTTCCGCAGCTGCTTGGGATCTGCCGGGGAACAGCTAGCGGGGCCTACGCTATCTTCGGCTGCACCAGCTACAGGGGCCTGGCTAGCTAAGGGTGAGAGAAGGGTGCAAAGCCGAGTCTCCAGATCAGTAATCCTGGCCTCCAGAGCTGCAAATATGCTACATTTATTACAGATATCATTACTGCTAAAGGAGGCCGAGGAGTAACTAAACATCTGACACAATGAGCAAGAAAGTGCAGAAGGGACAGGTGAAGTAGCCATGGTGCTAACGAGTCGGCTACGAGCTAAGCTAGCGAAACAGTACAAAGACAGTGAGTGAATACTTTGGCTATAAATTAGGTAGTGAGTACACAGAAAGTGTGCTTCGGATGAAGCACGTGAAGATTATACTGTGAAAAAAGAATGTATTTAAAAGTTGTTAATTAAACTGCTAAGCAAATAAGCTACTCAGAACACCACTGTGTTTGAGCAGGAACAGGAAGTGATACTATACCACAGAGCGAGCGAACACCAAGTTGGGCTAGCTGCTATATAATGATGTGCTACGTGATCGCTAGCGACACAGCTATGTTAGCATAAACACAGTGAAGCTGGAGGATGAATGCTAACTTTTTTCCACTTGATAAATATTAACAACTGAGATAATCCATCCACACTACGAGGTTAGTCATTAATATACTGCAACAACATCTGAAAGAGCAGCTGCGAAAGAATTCAATATTAATGAATCAATGGTACGGAAGTGGAGGAAGCAAGAAGAATGAGTTGAGTAAAGTTTGACTGTTTTGATTCGCTTAATGCGCCCTATAATCAGGTGCGCCTTATGTATGAAAAATACGGCACTAGTTACTAAAAAGCTTTCATATACCTGAAGATCAATGACAACTGGAAAGAGGTTACATTGTCCCCTCGTGTTTATTTTTTCATTCCATTAATGATTCGACAGATTTATAAACAAAACTCAGGTTTCGTTGTGTATGAGGTCAGAGTGCTTGACTTTGACAACCTTTAGTTTTTGTCCCTTGGCTGTTGGTTGATGAATATTTATAGAAGAACTTTACAACATTTAATTTACATCTCAGTGAAAACCATCTTTGCTTTAACAGTTCTTACCTTGGTTTGATTTTCTAAAAACACATGGTGGAAAAGCAGTGTCTGGCAACCAACCCCGTCCCTGCATACACAGTGAACCCCCCTCCCTGACCTGACCCCACTGCTGATTTAGCTGTGTATATAAACTGTGCAAGCGGGTTGTTTGCTCGCTTATTATTGATATTGTAGAGCTGAGCTTGGATTAATTCTGGGTTAATGGGTGCAGTGTTGATGGGGCTCTGAATATTAACTACTCTGTCATTATCTGAAATAGAAGAAAGTGAAGCAAACTACTGAATCAGACCATCTTTGGTTTATGTTCCCAAAATTATAAATGACTATATTTCTATGACAGTCGTTTTTGCATCTGCAATCATAAACGTTTTCATTTTAATGAGGCTTAATCAGTTAATGTATACGTTACCAGGACAGTAGACATCGTCATAGTCCGCAGTATTATTTGTACCTCAGGTCTGTTGCAAGTGTCACATAATCAGTTTGGGTACGTGATAAAATTGGTGATGTCACTGAAGTTGAATGTTAGTGGCTTCATCATAAAATGTTAGAAAAGTGAGATAATAATTAGCTTAATTAAAACATGTAGATGCTCCAGTAATGATTTTATTGGCTAGATTAAAGGCTTCTTAACTTAATGACAGCTATTTAATTAGACTAGACATAACTGCAGAGGACTTACATGCACTATATGACTGTTGTTTTGGAAATAAGGCTGCCATGGTGCAGTCATGTCACTCTTTGTAATCCTGTAAATAAATACGTGCACCCCAGCAGCTTTAGCAGCAAGTTAAATAATCATTTTCTGTGTGACTTTATCAGTCTTTCACATTCTTGTGTAGGAATTTTGTGCCACTCTTCTTTACAACATTGCTTCAGTTCATTGAAGTTTGTTTATGCACAGCTCTCTAAGGTCCACACAGCATTTCAGCCAGGCTGAGGTCTGCACTTTGACTGGGTCATTGCAAGTCCTTAATTCTTTCAGCCACTCTTTATATTTGCTGCTGTGCTTGAGATCTTTATTCTGTTGTGAGCCCCAATTTTAACCAAGCTTAAGCTGTCACACAGATTTTGACTCTAGAATACTCACAGAGGAGTTAACAGCTGACTCAATGACTATCTAGGTCCTGTAACTGCAGAACAAGCCCAAACCATCACCCTTCCATCACCGTGCTCTAAATGCGCAGAAAACTAAACATATCAAAGTGTAAAGGACATTTTTCCAGAAGTCTTGTGGTTTGTTCAGATGCAGCTTTGCAAACCGAACCCCTGCTGCCATGCTGGTTCTTGTTAGGAAGGCTTTCTCTTCCAAAATACACATTTCTTCATCCTTTTTCTAATTGTCCTGTCATGACCTTTAACGTGATAAATAGGGTCTGCTGAGCTTAGCATTAGCTCTTGGTTTTTGTAGCCTCTCTGAACATTACACAGCTAACCTTTGGTGGGACATCAGTGCCACAAGATTGTAGCACTAAATGCTCATTGAATTCACCTAAATTAACAGGAGCAAACTGCCAAGACTTGTGCTTTCATGGAAGTAATCACATTTGCTGATGATTAATTAATCAAGTGCATTTGATTAGCACACCTGGCTGCTACTTACCCTCTTTATTCCTGTGGAAGCTGTAACGGTGTAATTTGTGCTTCACAGGACTGAATAGAGTCCTATGAAGCTGTCCTTTTCATGTGACTGTATATGCCTTTTTTAAATAAGGAAATACCAAAGATTAAATTGTTATTCTTGTGTTACTAAGTGACTACATTGTTTCTTAGTGCAACATTGCTTCAAACCAGTTCTACACATTTTTAAAAGATCCTTCCAGGTTTTAGTGACATAACTATCTGTTAGTCACAGACTCCTCAGCACTGCCTTTAAATAGATGGGATGGTGCTGTCTTTTGATGCACAGATGAGCAACTGTAGCTCAAAGTGCTGAAAAACTGCTAATCAGGTTTCAGAATACACAGTCCATAACAGCTTAGGGTGTGGTGGGCCTGCATAGCTACAGACCAGCAGGGTTTCCATGCACCCTGTACACCAATGAAAGCACCGTCAATGGGCACATGAGCATCAGAACTGCCCCACGGAGCAAATGAAGAAGGTGTCCTGGTTTGATGAATCATGTTTTCTGTTACATCACATGGAGAGCCCAGTGCATGTGCATCACGTACCAACATCTGGTACCAGGATGCATTATGGGAATAAGGCAAGCCGGCAGAGGCAGTGTGATGCTTTGGGCAATGTTAAACTTATGTTCTGCCATCCACGTGGATGTTAGTTTGACATGTAACAACTACCTAAGCGTTGCTGCAGACCATGTACACCCTTTCATAGAAACAGCACTCCCCGATGGCTGTGGCCTCTTTCGGCAGGATGATGTGCCCGACCATAAAACAGAAATGGTTCGGGAATCATTTTAGAAGCACAACAACTTGACTTGCCCTCCGAATTCCCCAGGTCTTTGGGAGATCAGGAGAAGCAAGTCCAAGCCCCACCTCACGACTTACAGGACCTGTAGAATCTGTTGCTAACATCTTGGTGCAGATACCACCCCCACACCCGAGTGGAGTCCATGCCTCGATGGGTCAGGGCTGTTTTGGCAGTAAAATGGGGACCAATACAATATTAGGCAAGGGGTTCATAATCCTATGGCTGATGGATGTACAGGGTGGGCCATTTATATGGATACACCGTAATAACATGGGAATGGTAGGTGATATTAAAGTCCTGTTGGCAAACTCCTCAAGATGGGTGGTGACCATGGTGGCCATTTAGAAGTCGGCCATCTTGGATACAACTTTTGTTTTTTCAGTAGGAAGAGGGCCATGTGACACATCAAACTTATTGGTAATGTCACAAGAAAAACAATGGTGTGCTTGGTTTCAACGTAACTTTATTCTTTCATGAGTTATTTACAAGTTTCTCTTTGTTCACAGCCATTGACATGTCGAAGAGGTTAACACGTGAGGAGTGGATCGAAATTGTGTTGATATCTGCACAAAAAGGTGCTCCTCCTGTTTGCCACCTAGTCAGTTACTTTGCATGTTTGCCAGCTGTGACGTTAGCGGAGTATGAAAGTGACTCAGAGCACTAAAGCTGTGGGCTAAGCAGCTAAACAAGGAGCTGAAACAGTCTGTGAGCACTTTATGAAAATGATCAAAGTAACTGATTAGGTGATTGTTCTCTATTTTCATCCTGCATACTTGTTGTATAATTATCAGCTGTATCAGCTTGCTTCCAAGTTCAGTTACCAAAACCACAAACTGTGGAGTTAAACTGCATATTTCCTACTTTACACCTGCCTGTCTTTCGACCTTGGCATACTTCAGCTTTTTTCACATCATTACAGATGGAAGAAGCAGAGAACGTCAAATACATCTTGGAAGCTGAGCAAATATTCAGCAGTAACTGCTGCAAGCAGTCTCTCCCACTAAAAGCTGCCCGAATCTGGCACAGCCTCGTAAAAACACTCGAGTTTCTTGACAGCTCCATCTGGATATGGCAGAGTCTGAGCTGCAGCTCGGGTAGATTAACCCTTGGTGTAAATGAGTGCTAATGGCAACCTAAAGATCAGAGAATCCACCGCTTCCACTATCAGCTCAGTAATCTCTAAGATCACACAGGAAAGGCTGGCAGATGGGCGGATAGAGACACACACACAGGTCATATCTTTTGAGAAACCTGAAGCAGAACAAGAGTAAACATTTTGAGTAAAGGGAGACAGATCGAAGA
Source organism: Neolamprologus brichardi (assembly GCF_056152115.1). NCBI lineage: Eukaryota > Metazoa > Chordata > Actinopteri > Cichliformes > Cichlidae > Neolamprologus > Neolamprologus brichardi. The sequence goes on from NW_028270136.1 coordinate 4,356,362, forward strand.
AGAGACAGAATTTTTTTCTAGCGCCCAAAATAGCTTCCGAGAGTGGAAAAACAAACAGATCTCTCTGACTTGTTTCAGAGCTGTGACACACGAGGGTGCCTTCAAAGCTGCCTTTATACAAGAGCTCCAGCTAAATTAAAAAAGGATAATTTAGTGGATCATTTCATTGGGACTGTGATGTTGTGAAGCCTACTGCACGCTCTTTATAGCGGTTTGATAAATGTTCTGCATAAAGACTGACTACAAGTAAACTAACACCTTATGTTTCTGTAAATAAATACATAAATGAAAGCCTTGTCTAAACCTGGGGAACATTAAGGTAGGTAATATGATCACAAAAATCTGAATTACTTTATGTTAATTGTGATCCCATTAAAAAATTGAATGTAATGTTATATATATATCTATATAGATATATAGATATATAGATATATATATGTAGGCAAAGGCATGAAGGCAACCACCAAGTACCTGCAGAGGGTCAGGCAAGTCCTGAGGAGTCAGATGAACGGTAAGAACAAGATCCGGGCCATCAACACGTACGCCCTGCCTATGATCAGGTACCTGCTGGGATGATAAGCTGGCCAAAGGAGGAGATAGAAGCCACTGACATCAAGACAAGGAAGCTCCTGGCCATGCATGGAGGGTTTCACCCCAAGTCCAGCACCCTGAGGCTGTACGCTAAGCGGAAGGAAGGATGAGACAACAAACATCCACAAATACGTCAGTAAGATGGCCCCAACTGACAGCGTGCTCAGTGACTACCTCAGGCAGCAGAAACCCAAGAAAGTGGAGGAAGAGGAGGCACCATCATGGAAGGACAGGACCCTGCATGTATGTACCACCGGCAGATAGAGGAGGTGGCTGATATCCAGAAATCCTACCAGTGGCTGGACAAAGCTGGACTGAAAGACAGCACAGAGGCACTAATCATGGCAGCACAGGAACAAGCTCTGAGCACAAGATCCATAGAGGCTGGGGTCTATCACACCAGGCAAGACCCCAGGTGCAGGCTGTGTAAAGATGCCCCAGAGACAATCCAGCACATAACAGCAGGGTGCAAGATGCTAGCAGGCAAGGCATACATGGAACGCCATAACCAAGTGGCTGGCATAGTGTACAGGAACATCTGTGCCGAGTATAACCTGGAAGTCCCGGGGTCAAAATGGGAAACGCCCCCAAGGGTGGTGGAGAATGACCGAGCTAAGATCCTGTGGGACTTCCAGATACAGACGGACAAAATGGTGGTGGCTAACCAACCAGACATAGTGGTGGTAGACAAACAGAAGAAGACGGCCGTAGTGATCGATATAGCGGTCCCGAATGACAGCAATATCAGGAAGAAGGAACACGAGAACCTGGAGAAGTACCAAGGGTAACATTGGTCTCCTTAGTAATCGGAGCAGTAGGTGCAGTGACTCCCAAGCTAGGCGAGTGGCTCCAGCAGATCCCAGGAGGAACATCGGAGATCTCTGTCCAGAAGAGCGCAGTCCTGGGAACAGCTAAGATACTGCGCAGGACCCTCAAGCTCCCAGACCTCTGGTAGAGGACCCGAGCTTGAAGGATAGACCGCCCGCAGGGGCGAGAGGGGAATTATTTTTTAATATATATGTTTTATATGTCACCTAAATCTGTTTCCAAATGTATTTATGTAATATTTGCTGTATACGTTACTATTACACTAGCACAAGGAAGGGAAATCTATATGATAAATGGACTGGTTCTTACATATGTGCTTTTCTACCAAACTTCTCAAACTAACACTAACACACAGTCAGACTTCAATGGATGGATTGGATATATATAATACATTTATATATACATTTTTATACTGGTAAATTTACCAGAACAACACTGCCTGTAATCATATAACATGTTTAATGTCCTATTTTGTGTGTGTGGATATCTTTTCAGTTAACATTCACAGGGGCTACATTCCTGGAAAACACGTGAATTGTGAAAAAAAACAGGAATTGATGGGCATTGTGAAAAAATGTCTAGAAATGCCTTTTTTTAAAAAAACAAAAAACAACTTTTAACCCTAAATAGGTGTTTGGGCAGCATCTGGACCACATCTGTGAGAGAAGCAATAAGGAGAAATGAATAATGCTCTAAAATTGGCTACTTTCAAACTGTACAGTACTAAAATACGCATACAGTATTACACTTGATTTATGAATTTACATTCATATTTGTTTATTAATATAATATTATATTTATACTGTTCTTATGGCAATATTATACATTTGCCATGAAAAAGGCTGTAAAATATTAGAGGATCATTTCTGTGAGATTGTTGAACAATTATTGCACAGGTTCTATGGAAAAATCTGCAACTTTGCGGCGGCATACTGTATATTCAGGTTATTATATTCACTTTGTGATCGTCATTTTGTAATAATTCCTTTCCCTTACTGACTGGTGCATTTTTTAACAAGTCAGAAATGTTTGTGATTACAAACATGCAACAGCTGCAGTGTTAGTAGTGCTAGAATCAACCAACAGCCTTATTCAGCCTCTGTAGTACTGTAGTGTGTTAGGAACCAGTAAACAGAATAACAAGAAACGATGGTCCATGATCACTTCAAGGGAACGTGGTACACAGGTCTACAAAGTTTCAAAACTCTGAGTTTCTCAAGTGCTGTGACAAAAACATCAAACACGGTGATGAAACTGGCTCCAGCTGTAGAGGACAAATCCCGAAGAACTGCTTTAGAAATGATCAAATATCAGCATCTATGATTAGAGCCCACGTTGATGCTTTAAAGAGTTCAACTAGCAGACATATCTTAACTCAGGCCTGGGAAGAGTCTGAATCAGGATTGAAGTGCTGCAAAGAAACCACCACACAGGGAGACCGATGAATTAAAAAAAAATATTTGGTCTCCAGTTACTGTGACATTTGCGACACTCACAGAAGGTGAACGGATGGTATCTCTGTGTGTGGTTCCCAGCATGGAGGACGAGCTGTGATGGTGCGTGGAGGCTGGTGACACTGCTGCCATTTTATTCAGAATTTAAGCAACACTTAACCAGCATGGCAGACGCGACATGCAGCGGCGGCATCTGGTTTGCAGTCCACGAGCCTCTCATTTGATTTTCTCTAGGATAATGATCCCAAATCATACTCTGTTTATAAAAAGGTATAGCCTCAATAGGCATAGCCTCCACTTCTTTAAAGTGGAAGTGTCTTAAACCTGGATCTTACTATAATGATTGTAGCATGCATGTATAATACCACATCTCCTCCTTAACAGGTGGGCCAATCTGAACAAAACTTTGTACAAACATTGTCACACATACAGTGTTTATTAACATCTATATGTTTTTTAATATTATAAATCCCAATTCTTACAATAATGTTAATTTCATCGTCCCTCTGCGAATGCAATGTCACGCTGTGCGTTTGCATTTGTTTCACATGTTATGTTCAACGTAGATCAACCAGAAAACCTAATGGCCACCAACATCTGCATCCACTGTGGAATTTTCTTTGACTGACCACTAAATATTGAATAAAGAATTAAAACAATAAACTCTGTAAATATGACAGATATTAAAGACAGCTTAACACGTGACAATTCATTCCAATAAAACTAAAGATGTTTTTGGCAGCCCCTACACCAAGTAAATTTCATATAAAACTCAATTTTTAATTTTAAATATTTTGTGGGTGTTCCTTAATCATTCCATTGATAAACAGCTAGCTAGATAGTTAGTAAGCTAGATAGTTAGTAAGCTAGCTAGATAGCTAGATAGATAGATAGCAGCACTTAGATAGCTAGATAGATTGATAGGTAGCTAGCTAGCTAGCTAGCTAGATAGGCGTTTTTCAGTGGCCATACCAACATTGCTGTATTCCATGTAGACATCAAACCCATGGTTTAAAGGTTAGGTTATGTTTGTCTAAACAGGTTTTTATGTAGCTTGATTATGTTAAACAACTTACATACACGTAAGTTTTTATCAACTTTTTGTCATCTTGTGGCGGACCACTAGAGGGCTCCACTCACACCCACTGTTGAGGAAGTGTGTTCCTGTGTTTTGTGGCGCGATATGTTCAGTTGATGTTGGAGATGAATAAAGAAGGAGTGAGAACTGAGAGCTCTGTGTCGTTGATGCTTACCTCCACATTGGTGACCCCTGACTCAAGCATGCAACGGGCCGCAGATAACGCAGACTCCGCTATGGATGCATCAGCGGCCGCCGGACCTCCGCCTCCTGTTGCAGCTACGTTCGCTGTGGCGCTGAAACTGCCGGACTTTTGGCTCCATGACCCCCCGTCATGGTTCGTACACGTGGAGGCTCAGTTCGCCCTTCGCGGCATCTCCGCTGACGACACAAAGTATCACCATGTGGTGGCCTCGCTCGACCCGCTGGCCACCCGTCGCGCGATGACACTCCTCCGGGACCCACCCACCCAAGGGAAATACGCCGCCCTCAAAGAGCTGCTTCTTCGGCGCTATGCCCTCTCCGATGCTGAACGAGCCGAAAAGCTCCTCAACCTGTCAGGCTTGGGTGGCGGTACCGCGCTCGAGCTCATGGAGAACATGCTATCGTTGCTCGGGCCGGATGACGGTGGATTCCTCTTCGCCCACCTCTTCCTCCGCCAACTACCGGCCGCCGTGAGAGCTGTCCTCGCAAACTCCCCGCTTCTGCCTGCAAAGGATTATCGCTCCCTGGCTGAAGAAGCGGATCGCATTCTCCTGGCTAGCCGCACTTTTGACGTTCACGCCCTGGCTACGGACTCGCCGGCGGCACCTTCCACCCCTCCACCTGCCTCCCCCGGAGCATCCGCCCCCTTGCTGACGGCAGGGGTTGCTACACGCCGGCACCGCGGAAAGAGCATCTGTTTCTACCATCAGCGTTTTGGCGACAGAGCGCGTCGCTGCCTGCCGCCTTGCGCTTTCACGGCCCAGGGAAACGGACCCGCCAGCGCGCCGTAGCAGCCGCAACTGCTGGCAATACAGAAAGGCTGCTCTTCATAGAGGACTCGCGCTCCGGGAGACGTTTTCTCGTGGACTCCGGCTCCCAGAAGAGCCTCCTTCCCCCTACCGCTGCTGACGGACTAGCAGCGAACTGTGGGCCGCAGCTCATCACAGCTAATGGCTCTCCCATCAAAACGTTTGGGGAAAGGTTGGTGACTGTTTGTTTTCATGGCCGGGATTTCCAGTGGAACTTTGTTGTTGCCGCTAGCTCTGTACCTATTTTAGGTGCTGATTTTCTGTGTGCTCATGGACTGCTTGTCGATGTTGCTAACAGACGTTCAATTGATGCTCTCTCGTTTTCTTTGCTACCCTGTTTTACTCGGGCCGCCGAGCCCCTGATTCGGGCTAATGTAGTGACCTCCGGGGATGCTTTTCAGCGTTTGCTTTTAGAGTTTCCATCGCTGTCTGTCCCTAATTTCTCTAGCACGGTAACGAAGCATGGGGTTGAGCATTATATTCCCACGGTCGGGCCCCAGGTGTTCGCGCGCGCACGCCGCCTCGACCCCGCGAAACTGTCCGTCGCTCGGGAAGAGTTTGCAGCCATGGAGCGGCTTGGCATTGTACAGCGTTCGAACAGTGCATGGGCCTCTCCGCTTCACATGGTGCCCAAATCGGACGGTCGGTGGCGGCCATGCGGAGATTTCCGCCGTTTAAATAATGCCACGGAGAATGACCGTTACCCCATCCCCCACATTCAGGATTTTTCTGCCAATCTCGCCGGAACGTCGATTTTTTCTAAAATTGACTTGGTGCGGGGGTATCACCAAGTTCCCGTGTGCGCCGAAGACGTTCCTAAAACCGCTGTCATTACCCCCTTCGGCTTGTTCGAGTTTTTGCGCATGCCGTTTGGCCTGAAAGGTGCCGCCCAGACCTTTCAGCGGCTGATGGACTCCGTTTTGCGTGGGCTGCCGTTTGTTTTTGTTTATCTGGACGATATATTGGTGGCCAGCTGCTCAGCGAGCCAGCACGAGTCCCATCTGCGCCAGGTTTTCCAACGTTTGGCAGCGCACGGCCTGATTATCAACCCTTCCAAGTGCCAGTTTGGGTTGCCTGTTCTGGATTTCCTCGGGCACCGCATTTCCGCTGAAGGTGTGGTTCCGTTGCCCGACAGAGTCCAGGCTGTTTCGGCTTTTCCGCGTCCCACGTCGGTTAAAGCGTTGCAGGAGTTCTTGGGGATGATAAATTTTTACAACCACTTTCTCCCCAGAGCTGCCCACCTGCTACAGCCACTCTATGCTGCCTTAAAAGGTAAAACAGCCAAAGATCCGGTTGACTGGCTGCCGGAACGCGTCCATGCATTTTCCGCAGCCAAGTCTGCGCTGGCTGACGCCGCCCTGCTGGCCCACCCATTTCCATCGGCGGAGATCGCGTTGACCACCGATGCGTCCGACGTGGCAGTGGGTGGGGTGTTGGAACAGCGGGTTTCAGGTCTCTGGCAACCACTCGCCTTTTTCAGTCGTACGCTCCGGGATGCTGAACGCAAGTACAGTGTTTTTGACAGGGAGTTGCTGGCCCTGCACCTCGCAACACGACATTTTCGTTTTTTCCTCGAGGGTCGCAACTTTACTGCGTACATTGACCACAAACCTTTGACATTTGCAATGTCCAAGGTCTCTGACCCATTAAGTGCACGCCAGCAGCGCCAGTTGGCAGCCATTTCAGAATTTACCACAGACATTCAGCATGTGGCTGGTAAGTCCAACCACGTCGCTGACTGTCTCTCACGTGTGCTGGTTTCTCCGGTGTATGTCGGCGTCGACTACGCTGCCATGGCCGCCGAGCAACGTGCTGACCCGGACGTCCTTGCCCTTCAGTCAGCAAAAACGGGCCTCGTGCTGGAGGACACCCCGGTGTGGAACGGCGGTCCGCACCTTCTTTGCGACGTTTCCACCGGCCGCCCCCGCCCGGTGGTTCCCCTTTCGTGGCGTCGTCGTGTTTTTGACTCGGTGCATGCCCTCTCTCATCCCGGCGTCCGGGCCTCGGTCAAGCTGGTCAGCGCCAGGTTCGTTTGGCCGGGCCTTCGCAAGACGGTGAAAGAATGGGCGGCGGTTTGTATCCCATGCCAACGCTCAAAAATCCACCGGCACACACAGGCACCCCTCGAACCTTTCCGTGTCCCGGGTAGGCGTTTCGATCACGTTCATGTGGACCTGGTTGGTCCCTTACCGCAGTCACAGGGTTTCACGCACCTTTTGACTGTGGTGGACCGCACGACCAGGTGGCCGGAGGCGGTACCCCTGGCGTCCACGACAGCGGTGACGGTGGCCAGGGCATTTTTGTCAACGTGGGTTTCACGTTTCGGTCCCCCGGCTGACATTACCTCAGACAGGGGCCCCCAGTTTGTTTCTGAGCTTTGGTCTGCTATGGCTGACGGCCTGGGGGTCAAGGTCCACCGCACCACAGCATACCACCCGCAAGCTAACGGGATGTGCGAACGGTTTCACCGGTCACTTAAGGCCGCGCTCCGGGCTTCCTTAACAGGTGGCGACTGGGTCGACCGTCTTCCGTGGGTTTTGCTGGGATTGCGTAGCGCGGTTAAAGAAGACCTCGGGGTTTCCCCGGCTGAACTGGTCCTCGGCCAGCCTCTCCGGGTCCCCGGGGAATTCTTACCTGAGAGCCCTCCCCCATGTTTCGATACCTCTTTGTTGCCTTTTTGCCCCCCAAGAGACTCATTTCCTGTTCCTGGTCCTGTGCACCACTGCCTGCCTGACACTTTTGTTCCGAGTTCGTTGGACTCTGCTCGTTTCGTTTTCGTCAGGCACGATGCTCATAGGACTCCGCTGCGTCCACCATATGACGGGCCATACAGGGTTCTTAAACCAGGCAACAAACATTTCATTTTGGACTTTGGCGGTCGGCAGGAGGTTGTCTCTGTTGACAGACTTAAGCCTGCACATGTTATGCAGGAGGATCAGGTGGTCCCGGCCCAGGCCCCTCGCCGCGGCCGCCCACCTGCCACCGGGCTGATGGATTCTGTTTTTTCCCCCAGGAGCGACCCAAAATCAACGGAGTCCAAGTCGTCTGCAGCTTTTTCTGACCGCCAGTGCCAGCCTCGCTCCCGGGCTGGGTTGCCCTCTGTCAGTTCCCCACCCCCCCGGTTCAGCCGTTCCGGCCGTTTACTTAAGCGCCGGGTCCTGGACTAGTTCTGCTGGGTGTTCGGGGGGGGGCATGTGTGGCGGACCACTAGAGGGCTCCACTCACACCCACTGTTGAGGAAGTGTGTTCCTGTGTTTTGTGGCGCGATATGTTCAGTTGATGTTGGAGACGAATAAAGAAGGAGTGAGAACTGAGAGCTCTGTGTCATTGATGCTTACCTCCACAATCTGACTATATACAGTGGTATAAACAGTGGTTCAAGTCTCATTTAAGAGAACACAATGCTTATTTTTTTAAATTATGATTCTTTTTAGAGTCAAATAGACCATAAAACAAGGTATGGCTACCCTGTTATCTGACAGGTTGCTGCTATATGACGGGCTAGTGACCTCGCTTGTAACATCTTGTTTACAAAAACAAAGATGGAGTGGCTAAAATGATGAACTTGAGGCTAAGTTGAACTTGATAAATAAACGGGAGATGTTCCTGTGGCTATGGCTGTCTTTTGTATACATTGTATGCTGAAAATGGGCTGTTTCACTAAAAAGAAGGCTGATGGAGTGCTGCATTTGAGGACCTCACCCCTGCAGTCAGCTGATCTAAACCTAGCTGACATGGTTTGGGATGATCTGGATCTTAACATTACTGATTTTACACAGTTTAATTGTAAAAAAGGGGAAAATGATGTTATGTGTGATCTAGCACTGTACAGAGCATAACTGCAAGAAACAAGATTAAACTTCAACATCTCTGTTACAGCAACACAAGCAAATTTTACAAATACACACCCTACACGAGAGCAAAACAACTGAGCAAAGAAAAAAGCATTCATAAAAGAGAAGGAGTGAGAGAGCAAAGGTCACCAAAACAGTGGATTAAAGCTCTTAGATTAGATGACAAGTGGTGATCTCAGCAGCACAGAGTGCAGTTCCCCTGGTCTGTGTGTGTGAAAGAGAGAGAGAGATTATCACCACCAGCAGAATGTGCATTAGAGATTGCTTCTTGTTGTCTTTGTGTACGCATGTGTATCTGTGTAGCAGTGTTGTGAGTGGATTGTTAATCCTAATCCACTCATGAGTGTGCACGCTGAGGACTGACAGGCCATTAGTGCCTGCAGCGTGCATGTGTTCAGTGTGTGACTGCATTTAGGTATACAGTATTGGCACATGTCCACATTATCCCGTGTGTTTAAGTCTGCTCGTGGATGTGCACGTTTGAGTGTGTGCCTGTGACCGCGAGAGTGTAATCTGAGAGTGGATGGAGGGGTTAGAGAGCCATTAGGCAGTGCATTAGTCCCGACTGCAGACAGACTGGGGAAAGAGACTGAGGAGAGGGCTGATATGTGCGCGTGTAAAGGAAAGATGATGGTTTGAGGATTTCAGGGCGAAAGGGACAATGGGGGTGAGGATTTAGCAGAGAGGGCGAGTGGGATTGAGTGCATTAAAGAGTCCATGTGTGTGCTAGTGTGTGGTGAAGGGATTGAGGGGAACTGACCCATAAAAGGCAGACAGACACACCCTGAGCGGGAGTTGGATTCCCCACCATCTGCTTTTTGTGTTATTTAAAATATATATCAAACAAAAAATATAGAAATTGAATCTGACTCAGCTGCCCAAAGGTGCTTCCTGTGTTGTGCTGTGATCAAGGCTCCTTTACATTTGATTTACCAAATGTTTCTCTATATTCATCTCTCAGAAAATCCTCTGTCCTTCAGTATTTAAAGCTAGAGTGGCCACCAGGAGCAGACTCCTCTGGTTATAAAGGAGTCTACTGGAACTCAGGTACCCTGAGTCTGTGACCTCACTAAACACTTTTGTAATGGGTTAACAATATTATCACAATTATGTAATTAAAGTCGCCATTGGATACACAAAGGCGGATAAAACAGAGTATGCTTTAGCTACCTGACAAAAGTTGCTAATGTAAGACTTCACAAACAGTGCATGACATTGTTGTCTGAGGAATAGTTTTCCAGTTCAACTCCAAAATGCATCTCACTGATGATCGTTATGATACAGTTTAACTGTCACGTCTCAATGTTCACGGTGCTCAAACACTAAGTAACAGTTTTTGGTTGTTATGTCAGACAGCAGGGTTGTGACTGTCAAAGAAGACAGCTTCATGTAGAGCCCAGACTTCAGCTTAACTTGGGAAAACACCAGCAAATAGAAAAAACGCTGCAAAAGCACAAAAACGCAGCAGAAGTTGAATAAAAAAACAACAGAAATAGAAATTATGACGTAAATGTTAGTAAATATACCACACTAGCTTTCGGTAGTTTCCAGTGGTGCATGCTGGAACAACTGGAGTAAATGTGGAAACCACCAGGAGAACTCCCAACGAGGCGAAGAAGTCAAAGAGGAGCAGTGTTAGAAACTGTAACCTTTTGCTACTTTAATTGAACAAGAGTATGTTTTATTGCTTATAAAGTGTATTCTTTCTTCTTTCAGGCACATGTTAAACAGAATAACTTTCTTGGGGAGTTTATTTTCTAAAAAATGTGAAATAGTTGCACACAGTTCTGGCTTTAGGTTCGTGTTTCCACAGAACTCTGCTCTAGGAAAAAGTCACCACAGACAGAAATAGGCAGACAGGAAGGAGAATGTAAGAGACCAAAAGGCATTGACAGGGTCAAAGAAAGTTGAGAGTCCTCCTATATTATCCTGTTTTTCTATTATTCATGAAGTGAAGAAGCAGTGGAGAGGAAGGGGGAGAAGAAATTACTTTATCTTTCTTTCCATTTGCTTGTAGCCTTCGTGAATCTGATGTTCTGACCACAGTCCATCATTACTTTAAGAACTGAAGGTCAGTCAGTCCATAACATTGCTCAAACTTTGAACGTGTCTCCAAGTGCAGCAGCAAAAACCATCAAGTGCTGCAATGAAACTGGTTCACATGAGGACCGCCCAGGAAAGGAAGTCCAAGAGTTGCCTCTGCTGCTGAGGATAAACTCATCCAAGCCACCAGCCACAGAAATCACAAGTTAACAGCACCTCAGATCAGAGCCCAGATAAATGCCGCACAGAGCTCCAGTAGCAGACACATCTCTACATGTTCAGACGACAGTCCATGTGACCCATATGGTCAAATAGCTGCTAAGAAACCACAACTAATTTGTGAAAACGGATGGTCTCTAGATGGTTCCCACCGTGCAACATGGAGGAGGAGGTGTGATGGTGTGGGCGGCTTTGATGGTGACACTGTTGGGGATTTGTTCAAAACTGAAGGCACGCTGAACCAGCATGGCTACCACAGCATCCTGCAGCGTCATGCCATCCCATCCGGGTTGCGTTTAGTTGGACCATAGTTTATTTTTCAACAGGACAATGACCCCAAACACACCTCCAGGTTGTGTAAGTGCTGTTTGACCAAAAAGGAGAGTGATGGAGTGCTAGCCAGATGCCCTGGCCTCCACAGTCACCTGACCTTAAACCAGTGGAGATGGTTTGGAATGACTGACGGCAAATGGGCTAACAAGTGCTCAGCATCTCTGGGGACTCTTTCAAGACTGCTGGAAAATCGTTTTAGGTCACTCTATCATGAAATTCATCGAGACAATGTCCAGAGTCTGCAAAGCAGTACTCAAAGCTAAGGGTGGCTGTTTTGAAGAATCTAACACATAAAACATGTTTTGAGTTATTTCCCACTTTTGTGTTTGTAACCGGTGTGATTCTGCGTTGTGTCTGATAAAAAGGTAAAAGAAAGAAAGACCTCCAAGTAAATAATTTGCCCACTCCAGCTGCTACGACCAAATACAAACATTGAGGAAGAGGGTTAGCTCAACCCACCACAACTTCCAAGCTAGCAAGAATTATCTATTCATGCTAGCATTTATGGCGCCTAAAACACATTTATGATGCACACATACCACACACTTGTAACATCTAACAAAAAACAGGCTTAATAATGACAATAATTGAACTAAAATCACAATCAGAAACATCCAGGTGGCTAAATATGCATTATATGTGTGTTTTACAGTGTTGGGGAAGAAATGACACCCACCTCTCCCACAGGGGAATTGTAGAAAGGCCGCCCCTCCCTGAGCCTGGTTCTGCCGGAGGTTTCTTCCTGTTAAAAGGGAGTTTTTCCTTCCCACTGTCGCCAAAGTGCTTGCTCATAGGGGGTCATATGATTGTTGGGTTTTTCTCTGTATCTATGAAGCGCCTTGAGGCGACATTTGTTGTGATTTGGCGCTATATAAATAAAATTGAATTGAATTGAATTGAATAGAAAAGGGGAGAGGCAAAAGGGGTACACTGTATTTATAGGGTTGCACCAAAGAAGAAGAAGAAAAGAATGAGGAGGGGATCTAACTGATAATGAACATAACTACAGGCTTGGAGGTCCTAAAAGTCAGGTATAAAAGGAACAGTTTGGGGGTTTAGAACACATTTTGTGTAATTATAACAATGGGATTTATGACCCTGTTACATGTTTACCACATAATTCCATATGTGTTCATTCATAGTTTTGATGCCTTCAGTGAGAATCTGCAACGCAAATTTTAGTTTCTCCAGCTTCTTGTGTTTCTTCTTCCTGATGTTGCTATCCCTCGGTATCACTACATCTTTCACTCCGAACGCCTAGCTCTGCTCGTCTACCACCACTATGACCGGTTGGTTAACCATCGCCAGTTTGCAAGTATCTGGAAGTCCCACAGGACGGTCGGTCAGTCTCCACCACCCTTGAGGGCGTCTCCCATTTTGACCTCGGGACTTCCAGGCTGTACTCGGCACAGCTGTTTCTGTACACTTGGTAATGGCGTTCCATGTATGCCTGGCCTGGTAGCATCTTGCACCCTGCTGTTATATCCTGGACTATCTCAGGGGCATCTTTACACAGCCTGCACCTGTCATGCCTGGTGTGATAGACCCCAGCCTCTATGGATCTTGTACTTAGAACTCTTTCCCGTGCTGCCATATTTAACGCCTCTGTGCTGTCTTTCAGTCCAGCTTTGTCCAGCTGCTGGTAGGATTTCTGGATGTCAGCACATACTTCATACACGCATCAACTTAAACATGAAATCAGACACAAGTTTGAACCTAAATTCAGATCGAACACGTGCTTATCTTTCTGAAAAAATGCAAGCGGACAGCAAGCACACATGCAAACAAAAACAAAAAATGCACATAATCCACAAAGCCGACCCCCCACTAGCACACACGCGCTAGCATGTGTACACTTGACCTGGATAGAGACAACAGGGTGCCAATTCTCCCCCTTGACTGGGTCCATTAGAGGCCAAAGTGCAGCTGAGCCACATGCTGTACAGCCACAAAGAGACACACTGGATTACAGAAAGGCAGCCAGGCACACAATGGTGAGGGCAAGGTTGTGATGGAAGCAGGGTGATGGAAACAGCAGGAGGGAGAGACGGGCAGAGGACTGGGATGATGGAAAAAAGGGATTAAATCTATTTTCATAAAGGTTCCTTTTTCGTAGTGTGAGCACATCAGCAGCGGCTGCTCTGTGAAACAGACCCTTTTTCCAATTGATTTGAATAAAGCAACAAAAGGCATATTAACAAACAGATTTTTAGATTAGGAGGGTACAGGGAAAGCTAAGAGGAGGGGTGCCGAAAACAATGTCTTTAGGGAACATGATGTGGAAGAGTGGATGCTTTTAGAAACAGAGCATGGAGCACACAGCCGGTTCTTTCTCTTTCCGTCACATCCTCACTTTGTCTCTCTTTCTTTTTCCTTCTTGGTCGGTCATTTTTTAAGTCATGTAAAGCTGAGGTTTCTGATGTGATCTTCCATCCGAGGTGCGCGTCATGAATTAATGATGAGTGCTGAGTAAGGCCCCGTCTCTGCTGGGGCTCACATCCTTACTCAAATTTGTGCGTGTGCATTTCGTAGTTTTGAATAAACTTTGCCTCCTGGCACGCAACCGCAGTCAGTTCAGCATTCACATATGAATATTAGCATGTAAACTGTTCAGTCACAGAATCACAGAGACAGAATGTAAATTCATCAACAGGAAAACAAATTCATGCGAAGGGATCGAGATGAATGTTTCAACCGCCAACAAAACAGAAAATAGAAAGAGGACGTAGTCGATGCCAAAGTGCATTCATCCATGGGAAACTGATCGTTGCTTCCTTTGATTTGAAACTTTCTGTGAATTTAAATTCAGTTACATACAACATGTGTTCTGATGAGAGTCAAACAGGAGGATAAAACAGAGTATGCGTAGCTTGTGAATGACGAGTTGCTGCTGTCAGTCAGATCCACCCTGAGGCCTCAATCACACTAGAGTAAAAGTAGCATGTGAATCTCTGTGCGACCAGGAAAAAATGGTGCTTGGCAGTTGATTGCAATTAATATTGTTTGCTGTTTGGGCCTCGTCCAACTTCCACACGTAGTGAGGTTTAATCAGAATACCCTTCCCGTTCATTTAAATTGCAGCAAAAACGTGCAAAACACCTTATATGGATGCAAAATCACACGAACCAGAAGAGTTCGAGAGGTTAAAACAACCTTTGTTGCCATTTATTTTGCTTCTATTTGATTTTTATTCTTCTTTTTCTGTTAAAAAAATGACGGCTTGGTTAAAATCTACAAGGAAATTCTCACTCATTCATTGCCTATATTACTGCAGTGGTTTTGTCTGCGCTATCATCGTGCCTATTTCAGATATCGACAGACTCCTATTGAATTCTAATGGACGGCCATGTATGCTAAAAAAACAAAACTGCTTCTGAAAGCGTTCTCAGAGGAAGCCCATAAATGATAATGGCTGATAGATGCAGTTCAGGGTAATGCACAGAACTGCTGAAGGAATCTGTGGGTCAGGTTAATGGGAAAGAGGAGTGAAGACTTTATCCATACAATCAGTGTCTCTTTGATTTTTCTACAGTAATTAAGGCAATTATATTTGTGTATAAATTATATTTGTGTATAAATTATATTTGAGTGTCCCAGCTGTTTCTGTTTGGGATCTGCTTCAACGCTCCTGATCACAACTGACTGTGGTCCATTCGAACCAGCGGACCCTCTCTAATGGAGCATCAGTAATCTGCTGGTCTAATCCCTGCACACATACAGATAAACGTGCAGTCCAACAGTGGCATACGCATTTACACAAAGAGCTGTAATCTAATCTAATCCAGACCCTCTTTACTGGCCTCCATCAAATATGTCACACCATTAATCACATCAGATTAATGAGAAATGAATGAAAGAGTGGAGACTTCCAGGATTAGAAACAGCCCATCAAAGGCCTAATGACAGAAGGTGTTTCCAGTGTGTGGAAAGAGAGGTGTGTACCTGTCCTTTACCTGTTCAGAAGTTTCCCAGGAGAAAGACAACAACGGTTTAAATGATGACACTAGATGTGCTAGGTGGTTTGGACATCTGAGTCTTCCCTAAAACACCTCAGGCACCAGTCATACTGGCCTAGAGACCAGTTGGTGACTCCCTGGCTACCATCACTTGTAGGTAAAAATGTATATTCCCCAACCGTTTGGTGAGTGTTAGCTAAAGTGCTGGTACACACACAATTAAATCTTCAAATTGTCCATATTTTCTTATTTGAACCATAAAAGTAGGCATTCAAAAACATTTGAACAAAAAAATTTAAATAAAAACATTAAATTTTCAATTCAGGAGCACTAATAAAAGCAAACCAAGTGCTGAAAAGATCAAAGTTATTGAAATCATAGTGAATGTAGTACTGTATAATCCTCTCTGTTCACATATTATGAGTGCAAGATATATCTGAGCTGCCCAGCTCTTTCGCCGACCTCCTGTCTTCTGCTTCTGGGAATCAATAGTGTCAAGAGAGGGAAAAAACTCTTTAAGGACTTTCTAGGACAGCGAGCCAATTTCCCAGTCATTTCACACCTCCTGTGAAAGTGGTCGACCACCTCTGCACCCAGTGTGCACTCTGGCTCCAGCAGCACAGTAGTGGCAGGTACAGGAAATAGATTTTTTTTATAAGCACTTTAAAGCGTGGCAGACTGTGACCCTGAGAGGTGAGGCGGACTAATTCCATCTAGCAGCATCCTGATATGTCTTAATGGAGACTGCAGAGTATGTCGGTTAAAGCGGGGGGAGAACATGATTTCGCAGAGAGAGTCATTTCAGAGAAAGATTTCCCAGTCCTGCTTTTGCATGTAGACCGTCAGCTGAAGCTTGGCTTGCTTCAGATTAGTATTAGCAGACCACATGTAACAATTTACATATCCAGACTGTGCATTGGGACGTGCTTACTGAAGTTGCACCCAAAAATCACTCATTTCGCTGCGTTTTGGGTGCAGTAATCTGCAGATTGCATTTTATTATTCGATTTGTCCAGATAACAATCATCAGCAGTGTGAACTGTTCTGGTCAGAGTCTTTAAAACCGAGTCCTGCGTCCTGACTCGTGTTACAAGACATCCGCTGACAGATGGTGCCAGTTTACTCACATCTGCTGATTCAGAGCAAACTGGAATTTTAGATGGCGAGTTCAGGCACAACGTGGCTAAAAGCAATTTGCTGGCGTTTGATGTCGTAGCAGGAAGAAAGTACAGCCTGGGCGAAATGTCAGGTTCACTGTGCTGATAGCCACAAGTGAATGTCAGGCCTCACACAGGCAGGTTCGCTCTAATGTAAAAATCTGAAGAAGGTATACTGGTCACTGAAGTCTTACTTTAAAATTCTCAGGACAGACTATTTTGCTGAAAACATGTGGAGGGATTACTTCAGTGCATTATTTTTCCATTTAAAGGCCTAGATGATGATTATATTGTTTTATAAATCTACTGCTTTAGTGTTTTGTTGGTTTGAAGCTCAAGTTTCTGCAAGTGGGACTTTTGCAGCAATCATTGCTTTGCAGCAGGATTTTGATTCCATTCTTCATACACAGTTTACTGCCTTCATATCTTAAACAGCGCAGCACCTTTAACTGACTAAAAATATCATCTCTTCAGTGTTCAGTCTGTTTAATTCAAACTCTGGTTCGTTTTCCTCCTTGGGGCAGTTTGTTTCTGCAGATGTCAACACCGTAATCAAAAGAGCTAAAGTGAGCTAGCGACTGCTGTTCTCCATGTTCACCAGTAGGGGAGACCGGGGATAGTTGTAACATTTTTGACATTTCTGTCTGTAAATTGGAGTTCTTTGAAGGTAGTGGATTCAAAATGTAATGCACAGTATTTACATGTCTCTGCTATTAAATAGCGCAGCTATTTTCTCTGCAGCACAATTACCCATTGCATGGTATGGTCTCAAACACAAAGAGTGAAATGTTACAATTAACCCCATAGTCTGGGTTAGTTGTAACATATCCTGGGGTGAAATGTAACACAATGAAATAAGGGTACTAACAAAACATTAACATGTAATCTTTGTTTATTCAACACATGAATGCACTTAGAGCCATTTATGTAACTATGTGTGTGTGTGTGTGACAGAATGCAGAAATCTAGCTTTTGAACATATGCCAACCCTCCAAAAAAGACAAATTATGGAATTTTCTGCAACTGAATATTTCATTAATTTTGGTTGGTCTTCCTTGAGTTTGCCTCATTGGCTCAGTGGGCATTATAACCTACAACTCTTGCACCAACTTTTGAACATAACAATGAAGCTGAAAAAATGTAGTTGTTCACCAGCATCGCAATTCCATTACTTTTTATCATGGCTTACCTTGGTGTGGTTTGCAAAGTGCTTCAGAAAGATGAGGAAATCTGTTTCTTGCACCCATCCTGATTTATTTCCACTACCAGTACTTCCTACTGGTCCATCTCTGACACAGTGGTCTGCATAATGTATGTGTGGGAACACAAACAGTGGAGGAATTGTGTTGCCAATGGCATTAACCGCATATACAAAAGCGACCAGTGAACCTCTCTCTGCTGATGTCGTTGCCCCAACTTGTTTAACATAAGTTAAAGTAATAGTGTGGTAAGTTGTAACAATAATGCAGATGTTACAACTAACCCAGATTGTTGCTGTTACAACTGACCCAGACTCCTATAGCCATGAACTAGCTAACATTACAGCCAACGGCTAAAACATTAGCACTAAAGACCTACACAGAATATATCCCCATAGACATACAAATAACATAATTTAAGTTTGATGAGTTTAACTGCAAAGCAGATAATGCTGTTAGAAAATGAAATGAAGTAGAAAAACTTACTTTTTGGCATATAAATTACTTTTTTTTGTGTTAAATTGTCTGTGTTTGACAAAATGTGCTGATTTTTCACATGTGATAGCAGAACTGAATTGGGCATGCACAGGATGAGTCACATCATTTGAAACTTAGCCCTGATTGGAGAAATTGGAAGTGTTACAACTGACCCACGTTACAACTATCCCCGGTCTCCCCTACTCCGCTTCGCTTGAAGTTCACTTGGATTTTTGTCTCTGTGAAAAGAAACCGAATAAAGGGGAAAAGCTACATGTTTGCAAACTCAACAACTGATTCAGAAAGAGAAAAATACAAACTTTAATTGACATGATAATTCAGTGTTTTAGCCTGTTTCCACAAATATCAAGACACCCAGGCTGTGTCCCAATTCAGGGTACGTACGATGCGTACTATAAGTACGAGAAGTGCGGAAGTGAGAGGCTTGTGAAATGGGACGGTCTAGCCTTCGTCGCGCTGTTCAGGTTGCCTAGCAACCATGATACTAACCGCAAGAAACATCTCATACAGCTTTGTTTGACATAAATGAAGGAGAAAATTGTTTTGTTGGTCATTCATTTTTGTCATGACATCACTTTGATTAGTTGAGTATCTGAGGCTGAGACCACAGGACTGTAAAACATGATTGTTGGGCTTCATTTCTGTACTGAACAGTCATTTAAGATTAGTTAGTAAATAACAATTAGCTGATGTTGTTCATGAGACTAAAATCATCTCACTGTGGTAATGTAAATATAATATGGCCAATATTATAGTATTGTCAGATTATTATGATCTCGATCTCTCTCTCTCTCTCTAGATATAGATATATCTATATCTATGCTGTAAAACCAAGTTAACGCTGAAAGTACAAACATCACTAGTATCACACAACTTTGCCAACATGTGGCCAACACCAATGTTTTAATGTTCTTCGTTATTAAACATTCGCACATAAATAAGTGACGTCATATTCAGTACTTACTTTTGACAGTTCACTCTTGGCCGCTCCCTTCTGCCATATTTTGCGGCAAAGTTATCCACACCCACCGCTGCGCTATGAATTGTGGGATATATGGGACCACGAAGTGTGCACCAGACCACGCTTGATATTTGGGGAAATCGACGGCGCATTTGGAGTATGCATTTGAAGTACACTTCGAATTGGGACAGCCGTCGTCGCGTGGCGGTGACGTAATCGCACTTAAAATGTGTACTTCAAGCGTGCAGACCCTGAATTGGGACACAGCCCCAGACTCCCCTACTGGGTCAAGTCTGACAGAAATCAAAAACAAGACATTGTCTGAGAACCCAAAGTCACAGGAAGATACAAATACAGAACTGGGGTCGTCATTCCCAATATGCTGTGATCCAGTTACCTTGGAATTCAGACATAAAATCACCTGAGTTAGTGTGTTCCAGCTGTAAAATCTAAAAAACAAAAATACTTAGCAAGGTAGAGCCAGCAAGTCAGCATAATACTGGGAGGGGGGATAGAAACTGGTCAGTGCTGGGGAGCCGTATGGCTCATTTAGCGAGTCCCAGATTTACAGTTTACTACCATTTATGTTTACTCCTGCCGTCTTTTGTTGTTCACTGGGGGTTGGTAGAACTGCTGTGGCGTTTGAAAAACTGAGCGGAGTGGGTGTTGAAAATGAAAAACCCAATTGGGAAATTCAAACTTCCGACCTGGAATGCACCATACAAGAAGACAAGGGCTATAAACACACACAAGGTAATTACAGAGAAAGGAAACACCAGGAAGCACAGCTGCAACTAATTAAGAAAACTAGACAGGAAGCGAAGCCAAATATTACGTACACAAGGCATTAGACTACTAAAATAAAACGTAAAGGACTAAACACGAGAACATCATTGATGTGCACTTGAGAATACACAGGGAACACCAGGGAGGGGAAACTGAAAGGAGTATAATATATACTCAACAGGAACTGAAAATAACAAGAAATGAAGACTTGGATATATACAAATGATCATACCCAACCAGATATGCTAAAGATGCAAGGAACAAAACAGTCTCACAACTGAAAAGAAACATCAACTTGCAAAAACTTAAAACCCGAGGACCGTGACATGACATGTGTGGAGAGCATACAAGCTAGCCAACCACAGAAAACCAGCAAAGAAGAAACACTATTGCTGTAGGCGATTTTAGAAAAGCCTATCAGGAACAAAGTGGTCAGCAGACCAAAACTGAGAGAAAGATCTCTGCGCAGCATTTTACAGTGGTTTGCAAAAGTATTCGGCCCCCTTGAACTTTCCCACATTTTGTCACATTACAGCCACAAACATGAATCAATGTTATTGGAATTCCAGGTGAAAGACCAACACAAAGTGGTGAACACGTGAGAAGTGGAACCAAAATCAGACATGATTCAAACATTTTTTACAAATAAATAACTGCAAAGTGGGGTGTGCGTAATTATTCAGCCCCCTGAGTCAATACTTTGTAGAACCAGCTTTTGCTGCAGTTCCAGCTGCCAGTCTTTTAGGGTCTGTCTCTACCAGCTTTGCACATCTACAGACTGAAATCTTTGCCCATTCTTCTTTGCAAAACAGCTCCAGCTCAGTCAGATTAGATGGACAGCGTTTGTAAACAGCAGTTTTCAGATCTTGCCACAGATTCTCGATTGGATTTAGATCTGGACTTTGACTGGGCCGTTCTAACACATGGATATGTTTGGTTTTAAACCATCCCATTGTTGCCCTGGCTTTATGTTCAGGGTCGTTGTCCTGCTGGAAGGTGAACCTCCGCCCCAGTCTCAAGTCTTTTGCAAGTCCAAGAGGTTTTCTTCCAAGACTGTCCTGTATTTGGCTCCATCCATCTTCCCATCAACTCTGACCAGCTTCCCTGTCCCTGCTGAAGAGAAGCCCCCCCAGAGCATGATGCTGCCACCACCATATCTGACAGTGGGGATGGTGTGTTCAGAGTGATGTGCAGTGTTAGTTTTCCACACACAGCGTTTTGCATTTTGGTCTCATCTGAGCAGAGCAGCTTCTTCCACATGTTTGCTGTGTCCCCCACATGTTTGCTGCGTCCCCCACATGTTTGCTGCGTCCCCCACATGTTTGCTGTGTCCCCCACATGTTTGCTGTGTCCCCCACATGTTTGCTGCGTCCCCCACATGGCTTGTGGCAAACTGCAAACAGGACTTCTTATGGTTTTCTGTTAACAATGGCTTTCTTCTTGCCACTCGTCCATAAAGGCCAACTTTGTGCAGTGCACGACTAATAGTTGTCCTATGGACAGATTCCCCCACCTGAGCTGTAGATCTCTGCAGCTCGTCCAGAGTCACCATGGGCCTCTTGGCTGCATTTCTGATCAGCTCCTTGTTCTGCTGTGAGTTTAGGTGGACGGCCTTGTCTTGGTAGGTTTACAGTTGTGCCATACTCCTTCCATTTCTGAATGATGGCTTGAACAGAGCTCCGTGGGACGTTCAAGGCTTGGGAAATCTTTGTGTAGCCTAAGCCTGCTTTAAATTTCTCAGTAACTTTATCCCTGACCTGTCTGCTGTGTTCTTTGGACTTCATGGTGTTGTTGCTCCCAATCTTCTCTTAGACAACCTCTGAGGCTGTCACAGAGCAGCTGTATTTGTACTGACATTAGATTACACACAGGTGCTCTCTATTTAGTCATTAGCACTCATCAGGCAACGTCTATGTGCAACTGACTGCACTCAGACCAAAGGGGACTGAATAATTAGGCACACTCCACTTTGCAGTTATTTATTTGTAAAAAACTGTTTGAATCATGTCTGATTTTCGTTCCACTTCTCACTTGTGCACCACTTTGTGTTGGTCTTTCACGTGGAAGTCCAATAACATTGATTCATGTTTGTGGCTGTAATGTGACAAAATGTGGGAAAGTTCAAGGGGGCCGAATACTTTTGCAAGCCACTGTAACTATTGTCAGTACTTCCATTTGAACTCTAAATTCAGCTAGTAGTCAACCCTTGCACGACCATACTGCATCGCTGTACAAAACTTCTTCTTCAACCAGAGTTCTGGCCGATAGAAGGACCAGTAAGCCACATCCATCTTTAGCAATACATCAAAACTCAGTGTGTCTTCTGTCACGTGCTGATGAGAGCCATTAAAGGTTAAATCAAAGGTGTAACTCAAGAGTTATACCGACTGGTTGGCAGTAAAATAACGAATCTCTGCTTTAGTTGCTGATCAAACAGATTCTTCTGTTAGAGGGTTTAAAAGTGACGCATTCGCAAACATGTTTCTTTTTTCTTGACTGGAAACCGAAATCTTTCTCCTGCTCTGAAGCTATAAGTGGCCATATTAGGGCAGAAATCCAGGATCTGGCAATGGGGGCAAAAAGAGTCCTCACACGCACGCACGGGCGCGCGCGCATGGACACGCGCACGCACATGCGCACGCACACACACAGAAGTCTTCCGTTACTTGTGCTGTACCTGCGCTTATACACCCCCACCCTTCCTCGCCTTATCAACTCTCCATACGCATCCTGGGGGAACACACTCTTCCTCGCTCCTACACTCACGCGCGCGCGCACTGACGCTCATATAGGAGGATCCCAGCAGAGAAGCGGGCAGCGAACGGAGCGCGCACGGGACCAGATCGTTAACTTGTCGTTTCCCCGCCTCATTCTCGTGCAGGTTCAGCAGCTGCAGCAACAAACCGGACTACCGGCGAACAGCGAGACTCCTCCAGCACTCCAGACAGCTTCAGACTGGTCGTCATCGCGTCTTTTACTCTGGAGACTGCGGATTTTATCCCTGATCTTTTCCAGCGGATACCGAGAGTGCACACCGCCTCTCCGAGATAAACTAAGTCTACGGACATTAAGTGCGCTATTTGTTTTCTAGCAGAGGGGGTAAATCAGTCTCCGTGAGTCAGGCCAGCTGTCTTCTCTGCCCTCTCCTCCAGTTTAACTGCACCGGTCAGACTTGGAAAGAGCAACAGCCTCCGCCAGCGCATCAGTGAGGTAGGAGAGCCACGCCACGGTACACTATCTTCTGTGGCTGCTCCGCCAACACAGCGGGGCCTTTATTAATATTACAGGCTCGCCTGTTCGCATAAAGCATGGAGGTCAAACTGACCCCTAAATGAAACTGTAGATTTTATTTGAATCTGGGCAAGACGATAAGAAGATCCTTGTGTATCTGTGTCATAGGCTGGGTTTTTCATGCGTACTTCACAAACTGCAACCACGCAGGCGATACAGAACCCACGAATGTTACATAAAACTTATATTTGTCCTCTGCACTTTCTCTTCCTCCTCCTCCTTCCTTTTCTCTCCCCGGCCTCTTTTGACCCTGTTCTGGGGGTAGATGGTGCTCGGGACCACATTTTTAGGGAGGGAGTGAAGAGTTGTGAAGATTTTAATTTTTACACTTTTTCTTTGGTAATAAAAGGATAGTAAAGTTAAAATGACCTAAAACCGTCTGGTTATGAGAACGTGGAGCCCTGGATCAAGATAAGCTACACAACCCCAGACTGAGAAGATCATCTCTCCTTTTTATTTTTTTATTTTATTTTACCGTTTTATGGCTGAGTGCTTTGTAGTTCATTAATACCAAGCCTCTTCATTGTGGTATGTAATGTGTGTCTCTGTGGTACGTTTGCATCTCATGGTTTTCTCTACTTACAGCTGTTTGTGTCTCTCTGTGGTTCATTTCTTTGCAGCGGATTTTTGCAGTTTTCAATTTCTGTCACAAAGAGATCGTCTTAAAACTAATTTACTGTAGATTTTACACGTGTGTTGTTTTCGATCTCTTTGCGATTGCTTTCTATCTCTTTCTACATGTTTTATCTCTACTTATAGCTGTTGGTCCTCGCACTCCTGTCGTCTTTGCACCTCTTTGCCGTTGTCTTGTGTTCTGGGGCAGGCACCGCCACCCCTAGCGTATGCGTGGCCCTGTGGGGAACACGCATACACCCAAACAAAAACATGCACGCAAACATTAATTCCATCCAATCTAGTTCATGCCTGCATTGATCAGGTTCCATTGATTGGATGTTTCCCTCATGCAGACACTAGTGTGATAACATCTGGACTGATCCCAGCCACTTCAGAGCTCACTGAAGTGCTGCTGAAGAGATTAGCTGGTTGTAAAAGCTCAAACATCATCTGACAGAAGCTGGCATTTATTATCCTCAGCAGCATCTCATCCTCAGTTTAACTACAAGGAGCCTCTTCTTTCTTTCTTACTCGCCACTCTCAGCTGGTCAGAAGAGCTCTGCCTGTTCCTTTCTATTTTTAGCTTCTATTTACAATGCAGTAGCTATAGAGGCAAGAGGAGGCTCTCATTCTGTTTCCATCACCAGCCTCTCTGCCTCTTACTTATCCTTATCTGTCATAATTTATTTATTTTTGCTTTGGCCTTACCTTCCACCAACTCTTACACTTTCACACTTTTATCCTCGGCTTTCTAATTTAACCTTGAGCTATAATCATAGCAGTCAGCAGGACCACGAGTTAAGCATTCAACAGCAGCTCACCTCACAACCTGCTCCACCCTCTCCCTCACACACACACACACATATCTATAGTATATGTGAGGGACGAGATAGCGGAGGAGACGGGGGTAAAGGTTAATCTCTGGATGCTTTTGACCCAAATCGCTGCGTGACCTATATACCCTCTCTTAAAACAACCACCCCACTTTAACCTTCACACACACAAACCCAAATATATCTTTTTAAAAGCTTCAGGCATACACAGATATGTGAGAGCCTTTTTGATGCAGACCCAGAGTCTGATTAAATGCTACATTTTATCAAAATACTGAAAACAGATTCAGTTCATAAAAATAGTTGATTTTTTTTTTTATAAAGAACATGTAATTAACTTGTTCTTCATCTTTTATAAAACTTGAGCAGACTCTTAAGAAAAAGATGACCTCCATTCACACCAAAGTGTCCCAGCTCTGTATACACTGCAGTGAGCTCTGCAAAGACAGCCACACCTTGACCAAACACCATATATTACTGCTCTGAACTACCTGTGTGGTAAGAGCAAAGCCATCATCTCTAAAAGCCGGTCAACTCTTTCCCCCCCTGGGAAACCTGTTAGGGGTAACCCTAGTTTCTCTTTTCTAAGTCATATTTCAGAGCTGCATCCAGGTCAAACATGTTTTTGAGGGTAACAGTGAATGTGAACGCCATGTTTTGGAAAAGTATTTTTCATATTTTGAGCACCAAGAGGCAGAATTCTTTTAAAGAGATGTAAAGTGAACAAAATCTATTAAAACCGACAAAGAAAGTTTACACCGCCTGAGCTACAAAATGACCACCGCATCCAACTACCGTATTTTCCGCACTATAAGGCGCACTTGAAATCCTTTGATTTTCTGAAAAATTGACAGTGCGCCTTATGTATGAATTCCGATTTCATGTGGTACATGGTGCTCAAAAATCTGTCAAAAATATTTTAGTACGACTTTGGTAAGCTACAAAGCCGCACCGCTTGATGGATTGTCTGAGCATTACAGCTACCGTAGTCTGGAGCCTCGCGGAGTAATCTGGGTCCAAAACACTGTGGCACACTGAGAGTTAAAAACTGACTAAATTCTTTCATCTTTAATAAAACGATCAGCGTTGCTGCTTTACCAGGTGTAACAATTAAGTTTAACATCCAGGCATCCATGAAAACAGAATTTATTAAATTTAACAGAGTTAGAAGTTAGCAGGAAGTTAGCTCGCTAGTTTTGCTAGTTACCTAAACATGATATAGCATGTTCTGACTGAGAGATTTCTGAAAGAATTCAAACGTACAGCTCTGCTGTCACTTCCAACATAAATGAAGACAGAAAACTAAACAGCAGTGACGTTTGTAGGGTTACTGAAGTTTGGCTAGCTGGTATATAATGATGTGCTACGTGATCGCTAGCGACACAGCTATGTTAGCATAAACACAGTGAAGCTGGAGGATGAACGCTAACTTTTTTCCACTCGATAAAAGTTAACGTGAGGGTTCCTGATGGTTAGGGACAAATGCAATCGCATGGCAGGATGCTGTAAACGGACCAAACTTCAGTCAGGAGAACAACTGAGATAATCCATCCACAATACAAAGTTAGTCATTAATATACTGCAACAACATGGGAATAGAGCAGAGAGAATTCAACATTAATGAATCAATGGTACGGAAGTGGAGGAAGCAAGAAGAATGAGTTGAGTAAAATTTGACTAATCTGACTGTTTTGATTTGCTTAATGCGCCTTATGGTCCTGGTAGTTTATTTTACATATCTGACTTCATTTCGAGGTAACAAAGCTGTGTTTCCAACAACTACATTGCCTACATTCCCCTCCTGGGAAATGTGCAGTTTTCTTACACGACGCTTGTGCAAATGATCCACCTACACTCAGGCTCATTCATAAAAAGCAGCACGCTCTCTCGACTCTAACAATGCTAAGATGTATAGCCAAGTTAAGTGCTGAGCAAGCATTTTAACATGCTCGACTCCAGAGGGAATTTTCTCACATTCCCACTTTGCTTGATTACAACAAGGTCGTTTCCATCATTTTCAGGTAGCTCGTAATATCTGAGAAAACAGTGAGTGTCCCCATGACACTGTACTGCCCTTGGTTGTACAGTAACTTGCTCCAAACGTGAAGGTGAACTGTTCTGACTCTCATCCTGACCGCTTCATGCTTTACTGCATGTTGCCCGGTTCATGCAGGCCGTCACGGCTCGATGAACCCGGCAGAACTACAGGAAGAGCTAAAAAAACCAAAAACACACACATCAGACTTTGTCAACTAACTGACAATATCAACAGTGCTGTGAGCTTTGGCTGTGGAGTGCCTGTTTGGTTCTGTGACAGAAAGAGCGCTGTACATCCAGTACACACTCTTATGATATCCTGTGTGAACGTGAAGCTAGTCGATGGTCCTGATGGAGGGGGAAAGACTTCCGACATGCTCGTCCTCTTAAGTGTGGTGATAGAAGCTATGAGGAAGCCGGGGTCTTCCCTGTGATAGTAACAATGGAGGGCTTATGAGATTAGTTTAGACTAACATTAGCAAGGGATCGCGATAAATTTGACTCTGATTTATTGATGTTTTAATATACATCACAAGCACCATTACACGTGACTGCTGGTTTAGAGTAAATGGGATATAATTGATCGTTTTATTCTACAACAGCCATAATTGGAGAAGCGACAGATTAACTGTCTGAGACAGTCAGAAACAGATATCAGAGAGCAGCGAAAGGATGGGAGCGAGAGCGCAGCAGAGTTCTTGATCTTTTCTGATTCAGAGCCCACAGAGTAAGATATCAGTAAACCACATGGCAGTATAATGGTGGAGTCTTTCCATTATTTACTCTGTGTGGCGTTTAAAGGCTGTCTAAAGCAGAGCTTTACCAGATAAACACAGACATATTTACACAGTTGGCTGTTCATCCAGTCCCATTCGAAGTAATTGGAGATGGAGAGAGACAAAGGTGTATGATAGAAAGAAAGAAACAGCTGGCATGAAGACGACGTTTCATTTTTGGGTTCATTCAATGACTGTTTGTGATAGACGGATTTTTCTGATTACTTCTGGTAGTATAATTGTATAATTCAGTTTTTGGCATTCTTGTTGTTCCCAGAAAAAAAGGCTGTAGTTGGGAGGGGGGTCAGTGCATGACTTTCCGGGGATAAGTTGGGAATTAGCATCCAAATTAGCCCTTATACACAATCACATTTTTAATCTACTTATTTGTAGCAACCAAACTACTCTGAAGAAAATAAATGTTTTTTTAAAAAATCATACCAAATGTAACATTAAAATATTCACTGATGAGCTTTTCCATTGCTTTCCTTTGTGATCAGCTTCAGTAATATAATTACAGCAACAAAAGTAGCGGATAAAACATAAACATAAATAATTATGACTGAGTCGTCTCGAGCAGACTGCAGAGCTGAAAGATCAAGCCAACGTGGAAGTGCCAAACGCTGCAGTTCCTCTAACGGCCACTTGAGGCTGACTCTGATGACGAGTCAGTCCCCACAGACTCCATGTAAAAATGACAATAAAGCACTAAAAAGCATGTTTACAGCTTTAAAAACGTGTTTTGGGATCTATGGATAGTTTCTCCCTTTATGACAGCTATGGCGTTTACAGTTGAGGGCACGGTTGCTTTGGGTGACAGACGCGCCAACACAGGGAGCTGTAGCTGTCTGCGAGGTCTCACCTCTGCTAACTGCAGTCACTGAACTTGACCTTTAAACTTGTGGTGCTTTAGGCGCCTTTTACAGTATCCTGATGAAATTGCTGGACTCGTTTAATGGCTTGAAATCTGTCTCATTAGTGAAACTGCACGCTGACCGTGCCATGCATCTCGAAATTTGGCAGATTCTTGTAAACATAAGAGTTTGAAACAGCAGGCCCCCCCCCTCTCTTTCTCAGCATTACCTGCAGGCAGTAAATCCACATCAGCAGCAGCGGTGGTGGTGGGAGGATGGAGGAAATGACTTGTAGTGACAGATGTCTGTCTTCTCCACGCTTTCCAAACTCCACTCACTCTCTTCGTGTCGGGAATATTGTTCCGTTTGTTGATGTTTGACGCTTGCAGTGAAATATTTGATGCAGCTTGTACAGTGACGTTGCTACTGTAGCCACCTAAATGTTATATTTAATTCCAAGCTAAGACTCAAACACTTTGTGATGAGCGACATCACGGGTTAACATTTCCACCGGACATCATCACTCGCTGGTATTTTGTTCAAACAAAGGCAAATATTCCTTTTTGATTTTAAGACTTGTGCAGTAAAGGGAATCTACACCTGCTCTCCCAGGACGGGAGTAACATAGATCGGGGAAGAGAATAAGTGAAAGAAAAAAACCAAGGAGGCGATCAATAAGTGGTGCAAAAATAAAACAAATAAATAAAAAAGGAGTCAAACAGAGACGCTGCCAGAGAAGAAATAAGAGAAGGAGGCTGAGAGGAGTGGAGAGAGAAGGATGGAGCCGACAAATGAATGTGAAAAAGAAGAACAGGTAGAGAGTGAAAACAGGGATGAAGGAGATGGTGAGTGATGGAGTTAGATGGAGGAAAGCATCCAATCCCAGTGTTGTCTCTAGAGGATGCTGCTGAAACCTGATCTCAGCCGGGAACCAGCCATCGCTCTAGTCCTGTGTGTCTAATATTGGTAAGACACACACACACAGTCGTGTAATATTGCACCTGGTGTTTTCCTCATACTCACAAAAGGACACGCGTGTGCACCTCTCCTTGTCTCTCTCAATCTAGCCTCTTTTTTAAAACCACGACCTTTTTACCCGTCATTCCTCTCAAATAGCAATGACGTGCTAAAGATAAAAATAAATAAACAATGTCAGCCGGTGTTTTACATTGACGCCTGAGGCTTTCACATGTTCAGAGTGATGATCGATTCATTCTGTTCCAGAGTCCTAAATATCAATTTTCAGAGGACAAAAATCATTAAAAACCAGTTACGGCTTTGTGTTGCTCAATATTACTGTCCTGATAGTATCAATCGCCTCTTGTACTAATACATTTACTGTAATGCGCCAAAATGTCAAGATGGTGCATATCTCACTCCAGGGTTAACTACTGTTAGGAATAATTTGGCATTTAGGGAAATACATGTCAGAGCGATACATTTCAAGCTAGCCTAGCAGCTAGCCTAGCAGCTAGCCTAGCAGCTAGCCTGGCAGCTAGCCTGGCAGCTAGCCTAGCAGCTAGCCTAGCAGCTAGCCTAGCAGCTAGCCTAGCAGCAGCCATCGGTGGTATAAAAGAAGAACGCAGCTCTCTGGTGGGAAAAATGAAGCAAACACAGAAGTGCTGTGTTCTTTTCATACAAAGTCAGAGGATCATATGGAATGATACTTATGGTTGCTGGGAAAAATGTACATTCCCTGGCCAGCTGGTGAGTGGATGCTGGAGGCTGCCAGCTGTTGCCGGGTAAAATTGGTCACAAAATCGTGCTGCACCAAAAACTTCCTTGTGATTGTGTTGGTCGCCAGGAGATGTGGTTCCCTGTAGTTAGTATGAAAGATGCTGACTTGTTGGTCTTCCTCAAGTTTCAGTTTGGTGAGTAGTGTTTGCAGGGAAGCTGGGAACTTCCAAACTATGGACTGCAGCAGACCTCTGCTAGAGGAGAGCAATAAGCTATACACAAGAGGAGAAACCAATGACATCTTTATATTTTAAGTTCACAACTGTCTCTCAAAAGATAGTTGTGCATATAGCATGTAACAAACAACAGGCTTTGCTGGACAACTGACTGGATGCTTCTTTTGGATCCAGACCATGAAGTAGTTGTCAGATTCGGGGGCTGTTTCCTGCCTGAATATAACCCCTCACTCACTAAACTGTCATAAAGGACAACTGCGTAGTATCAACCATTATTCAGTGCCCCTTTAAAAATACCATAGCTGTTTCTATTCTGAAGGATCTCAACAAGATCAATTCTGAGTGCAGACTAGACAAGCATTCATCTCACCCGAATCCTCACATGACTCATAAAAGCACACACGGGGGTACATAAGCACAAGCACACGTACGAGAGGGGCTGCGTATTACTGAGAGAGTGGAGTGGACACAAAGCGTGGGAGGGGAGCAAGAGAGAGCAGGAGGGAGGAACGGACTAAAAAAGACGCTGCGGAAGAGAAAAAATACTCCACTTTTGTGCAGAGTTGGCCGCTGAGAGATCCTGTAACTGATATTAATGTCGCATTGTTTATTAATTGTAAATCAGCTGATCTGTGTAGGTACAGATATATGTATACATTGTTTGTAATGAGTGCCTCAGTGGGTTATGTCAGGACCTGAATATACTCTTTAATGGGAACAGATCAGCAGGATTAATGATTCAATTCAGTTCAGTTTTATTTATATAGGAACAAATCACAACAATGACCTCAAAGTGTTTTATATTATAAGGTAAAGACCCTACAATAATGGAGCAACATTACCAATAAAAATAACTCATTCTATTACAAGATTATTGCAGAAAAAGTCATCTGTAAGATTATTGTACATAAAAGATTAGCTTCCGAGTTTGAAAAGTAAAGCCAGTAAGAAGTGGCTTAAATTTGCATTCTTTCCAATGGCCAGCAGGGGGCAAAAAGGCGTGACCTCTAATTGCAGTTATCTCTTATCTCACGATAAAATACGCTGCTGTTTTTTGTCTCCATAGGAGTGATTCTGGCTTTAGCTAATTGCATTTCTTACTTCCATGGATGAAATGGATATGACCTGCAGTGCATATTACTGATGCATTAGTCTCTACAGGTTGTGTAAAAGAAGTGCTGATCCCATTATGTCAGATGGACGGATCAGATTTTCTAATTGCATATAGTTTTAGGAACTTACTTCAAGATCTTTGGGAAGAAGATCGATCTGACTGATAGCTGCGCTGATGCTTGAAACCTGTGCGGATGAAAAGAGTAGGACAGTTCCCAAACATGATGACAACAGCTATCAGGAGCCGTAAAATTCAGTTATATCAGTACTTTAGATGTCTCATACACGACTATGGCTGTGGATATGGATGATAAGCTTTGGTATTAGGTGCTTACAGATTTCTTTCAATACTCACCAAATCCTTGGCAGTGGCTGCTGGGGGAAAACAGAGAAAAAAATCAATCAATTAATAAATAGGAAATATTGTTTTCCAATCATGTTACCTCAACATCCTTGTTTGGTGGTTCATCAACACCACCTATATAAATACTGCTGAAGACAAACATTTTCTGTAAATGTTTGCTTATATGGACCCGTAATATAAAATTGAGCTGTTATTTTTTAGGCTGCTGTTTCAAGTTTGCGTTGAAACCACAGAACTAACTTTAGCTTTAACTTTTAGCTAACTTTTAGCTTTAACTTTTAGCTAACTTTTAGCTTTAACTTTTAGCTAACTTTTAGCTTTAACTTTTAGCTAACTTTAGCTTTAACTTTTAGCTAACTTTTAGCTAACTTTTAGCTAACTTTAACATTTTTAGGTTTCTGGATTTTCAAATGTAACCAATTATTCTTTAGGTTTAACTAGAAATGTTTATTCATTGGTATCACCTATTAAAGCTATATATCCATTACATTTAGTTACTATTTTATCAGCTTACCCACCATTTTTAAGTTACTTTTTGTACAATTTGTACATTATTGTTAGCTTTTCCATCATTTCTTCAAATGTTAGAGCTCACAACTTGTACAACTTACCCAATTTCAAATAGTTATGTTAGCTGTTTGTAGTATAGACTCTGCTCGCTTGCTAACCCAATTTCACACATTTGATTGTGGTAAATATGGTGCAATATCATGTGTCTGTTGGTGTGTCTGTGGGTGTGTTGGGACAGCACTGAACATGTACACACAATAGCACAGGAGAAAGATTAGATTGAGCACAAATACATGCTGTCCTTTTCCTCCTTTTGAGTACAGACACAAAACATTTTGTGACCTTAGTATGAAATTATCAAAGTATTCATTAAAGCCATGGAAGTGGAAACATGGAGCCCAAAAAACACAAAAGAAATCAAATGAATGTATCCTGTAGAGTTAAGAGAGTTGTACTCTATGAACACAACAGCCTCTATTCTCCCTCCTGTAGGTGGAATCACTAAGCAGCAGTCATAAATCAGATGCACTTTGTGGTGTTCTTGCTGCAGGGCACAGATGTATTGAGCGTGTCTGCCTGCTATTTGACAGCGCTCTATATAAATATAACTGTGGCCTCCTCCCACTTTGTGCAGGCAGAAAAGCCCTACAACAAGCTGCAGCCATGGATGAGATGGACCTGCCCCAGATGAAGAAGGAGGTGGAGAGCCTCAAGTACCAGCTGGCCTTCAAAAGAGAGAAGTCCTCCAAAACAGTGACTGAGTGAGTAGTTACTCCACTGCTGTGCTGCGCAGAGTTCACGACCCTGAAATCAACTGTGCACAAAAAAAGATAAATCGCTCTGAGCCTCTCAGATTGGAAAGGGAAGATATTTGTTTTAGCTAAATACGCCGAACACACTGGTAACTGCATTTCCAGGAAGAGGCTGGAGAGAGAAAATAGAGCCATACTAGCTGTTACTATTGTGCCGTCTTACTCATTAATTCAGTGCATTATTTTAAATTAGTACTAGTTTGTGTATAGTTTTGAGACCAAGTTTAAGTTCCCTCATCGGCAAATGCGGCTCAGTCAGAAGTCAAGCCATGTACTTGCTTCCATAATGTGGCTCAGCACTGTGTACGCTCCCCCGCATGCCTGTATGCACTGTCAATAACATCTGGGCATGCTCCAGATGAGCATGATGGCGTCTTAGGGAGTCTGTGAGCTGCTATAGATCGGCTTTGGTACTGTTTGGCAGCACCACTACACAATATCCTAGAGGTTCTCAGGTGGTGTCTCCAGACTCTTCTACGTCTGTCACGCGTGTTAAGTGTGAGCACGCTCTGGTTTTCTCTGGAAAATGCAAAAAGGAAAACTGGAGCAAATTCAGTCAGTTTTGAGGGTCATCTTGCTGTTGTTGCCTCTCCAGTGCACCCGTTGTCGTTTTCAGTTGTACCAGAGAAGATTAAATCGAACTGATTTTGTATTATATTGTGTTGATCGTTCCTTCATTTTTGGAGTATCATATATAGAGCTAGAATTGTTTGATACATAAGTAGAAATATAAAAACTGCCATCAAAATGCAAGGAACATTTGGGAAATACAATATTAGTCATTTCACCACCATAATAAAGTAGTCATATGACTTCGCTGATCAGCAGTATCTTGAAGCTTGTTGTCACAGCATTAATCTGAGAATGAACCAAAGCAGCGGCCGCTGTTGAGTTTATCTGTCTCTCTCTCTGCAGTCCCATCAGATTAAACACCCAAGGAAGCATTTCATCAGCACTGGGCCTTTTCACACCAGACATGTAAAATCAAAAATCAACAGATCTGACAAATCAGACCGCTGGTAGCCCAAAATGCACACTGGTCCTGAACAGTTAGAAAGTGAAAAGTTTAGAATTTATTGTCACTTTTTCTCAGTGCTCTGTGTGTGTAATTGCCTTAATGTTAATAAACAATTATATATATATGTTATAAAATGTACATTCAAAAAGAGAATGAAACAGAGAACCTGCTTTTGTTTAACGTGTTCATTTTGAATTTGATGCCGACATCTGTGACATTATGGGATTTAAAGTTTAGGAGCAACACATGCTGCCATCCACACAGTGTCAGGCCTATTTCACTAACACAATGCAAGACCTCCCTCTGCACTTATTGCAAAAGCATGGTCCAAACTGTTCAGCTAAGCATGAATGGGACAACATTTTGTGTTGCAAACTACTGCAGACACTAAAGAAGAGGTCATGCAAGGCAGTAGAAAAAATGCTTTTTTATTTTATTTTTTATTTTCTGCTGGCTTCAAATTCAAAATCATAAACTCTCAATAAGAAACAGAGTAGTTAGAACTAAAGTACACAAACAAAAGTTGCAAAATTGAATATAATTAGTTACTTATGGTCGCTCAGTTTGTCCTTGTCCTTTTGCCTTATATGGGAAAGCGGATAGAGGACAGATTGTGGTAAGACTATAACCTCAGGAATTTAAAAAATGCTGCTCTTTCTATTTTTCTCTCCACACAGTTTGGTAAAATGGATAGAGGATGGTGTCCCAGAGGATCCCTTCCTGAACCCGGAGCTGATGAAGAACAACCCCTGGGTGGAGAAAGGAAAATGCATCCTTCTTTAGATTTAACCATTTAATGACCCTTGAATTTCAACACACACGCCCTACAGATGACCCCTGAAGCTGATCCTGTGAATGCACCGGCAGGACAGCACCACCTAACCTCTCACCGTGAATGTACAACAGCTGGCAAACCTAACCCTTTCCCCAAAAACACACCCCAAGGGCACAGAAATACACACTGACAGAGACGCGCATTCACACACTTAACACTGCAAGTTTAATCCTGCCACGGCAATGCATCGTTTTTATGATATGACAGAAGTGATCGATACTTGTACTACGTGTCTTTATATGAATATACGACAACTTTTATTTATGCAGCTGCCAGTCACAAGCTTATTCCCTTTCCCTGTTTTTTCTTCCTAAATTTCCTAAATGCGTTAAAGATGTGTAATGGAGTCACGTTCTCACTGCCAGACTGA
Organism: Neolamprologus brichardi; assembly: GCF_056152115.1. Classification (NCBI taxonomy): domain Eukaryota; kingdom Metazoa; phylum Chordata; class Actinopteri; order Cichliformes; family Cichlidae; genus Neolamprologus; species Neolamprologus brichardi. Next base: position 4,391,673 of record NW_028270136.1, read on the forward strand.
CTGTAGATCTGCTGGGGGGAATTTTGTTCCATACTGGAAATGACCACCATTACAATATAACGAGCCAGACCCCTTTAAACCGAATTAATAAAGTCTTTGATGAAAAAAAATGAACTAAGAACTGATAAGAACCTATAGTGATTTGTAAGTAAACACATCTCCTTTTCTTTTGACGCCCTTTCAACCAAATACAAGCTAATATATTAATATGTACCGCGTCTCCATTAGTCACATCACCATTAGCATCACATTTAGCTAGATTCACCATTAGCATGACCATTAGCATCGCGATTAGCAATAGTTGCGCGGCTTCCTTTTCCTAAGCTACATGTAAATCGCTTCCAGCTCTGCTCCAGTGCAGTGCAGGGTGACAGTGACGATCCTGTACCTGTCTATCCCGTCTTTCAGTATGACGTCGTTAGCTGTGTCTGGGCCCAAACTCCGCTACAGGTCTCTAAGTCAAACGATCACTGAGAGTTAAAAACTGTATAAATTCTTTCATCTGTAATAAAATGATCAGTGTGGGTGATCCACCAGGTGTAACAATTAAGTTTAACAACCAGGCATCCATGAAAATAGAATTTTTCAATTTAATGGAGCTAGAAGTTAGCAGGGCGTTAGCTCGCTAGCTTCCATCTAAATATAATATAGCATGTTCTGAGCGAGGGATTTCTTAACCAAATTAAGACGTACAGCTCTGCTGTCACTTCCAACATAAATGAAGACAGGAAACTAAACAGCAGTGACGTTTGTAGGGTTACTGAAGTTGGGCTAGCTGGTATATAACAATGTGCTACGTGATCGCTAGCGACACAGCTATGTTAGCATAAAGTGAATTGCGGTAATAAAAACCGAGAGAGGCCGACAGTGATCACTGCCTGTTTTAGGAGCTTTTTGAGATTAAATACAACAAGACACAAAGCATTGAAACATGTTAAAAACACAAAAGCCTTATTAAACGCAGGGTAGTTTGGGCAGGATTCAACACGTCATCACTTAAAGACCGGATAACTGAAAATGCAGAGCAAATTGACCAATGTGCTAACACAAAGATACAGATGAAACATGTCCACGCACTACTTTCCAAGTAGTCTGCACAGACACATTCATTTCATCTGAAGTGCATGTTCATTTAGCTTTTTCAGTGTCTAATCCAATCCATCAACGATGCATGAATGACTATAGGAGGAGTAGCTTCAGCAGCACGTTTGCATTCGTCTGCACGGTTGGTGTAGCTTACAGAGCTTACAGTAGTTACGTGTTTAAATAAAACAGGAAAAAAGATGTAAAAATGTGCTTTGGGCTGCAAAGTATATATCACAGGTAGAGAGCATTCTGCTATGCTGCCTGTGTGGGCAGCTGGTATGGTTTAGTGTATCCTTCTTTGTATTTTTCTCCATATTCAACGCTTTAGCTTGGGGCAGTTGTAGTCCATTACACGATTGCGGAGCAGGCCATGACCGATATCTTGTCCTACTATAAACTGCAAGTCTTTATAGGTTCTCATGGGGCACATAATTAAAAAGCTAATTCTATATCTACAAGTGTAATTAACAAACAGTTACAGATGAGACTTTTACACACAAACGGACTAATTTAAATGATTTAAATGTGGAAACAAGCCTTTGCATGGTGTCTGTGACTGTGCAGAATGTCTGTAGAGGTTCAGAACTGCCACACTCGAATGCAGGGTGAAATCTGTATAATGGTGCACACTTCCTGACAGTCTTTTCTCTAAGGCATTCACAGTGTTCAGCTTTGTTATGCTCTCGCGCTAGAAAAGTGACAAAAGTAACAGAAGAATGGAAAGAAAGAAAAAATCAGGGAGAAGTGTGAAACTGGTGTACTTGTGAGCTTCGAAAGCCGGCGGACGGGCTCCCGTCTCAACACTCTGCTGGACCACCTTAATGCATAACGTAACATAACACATGAAACGTTTACAAAATATCTCCCACAGACTAAATTTACAGCCAGTGACCGAAACTCCAGCTTTTACGTGCGATAAACAACTTGCATGGACCCAAGAAGCTTTCACAGCTCTCCTCTGTGTGACTCCTGCAGGTTTTCATATGTAGTTTTAAAATAGCTCATAAAGCATGGTTATCCCAGCTAGTCCTGCACACAGTGTTGTTGTTGAGTGTCATAGCAGCTCTGTTCGTGCTGTCAGAGCAGACTCTGGGTCTCTGGAGGGGTTTGAGTTCCTTCTCCTCCGTAGCTACAGCCCCTAAAGGCTACACAATATAAGCACACACAAACACAGACATGACAACCAACACAGAAACATATATGCACATATTGTCTCTTGACACATGTACAGACAGACCAGTTTAACTTATTAACTTATTTATTTATTTATTGACAGGATTTCTTCTTCTTCACGTTTCTTTTTTTTCTTGTTTCCTGCATCTCCGCTCCCTCTTCCTCAATCCCGCCCTCCAAGATTAAAACAAAATAAATCACAAAAACGACCAAAAACGACTTCTTCACCTTGCCGGATCACCATCTACTACTGCCTTGTACACAGTTTCCTTAAAACGAGAATGTAAATACGTTGGCATGATGTCCAGACATCGCCGCCGACTGCAGAACAGGCGGCGGTTGCGCGTGCATGCGACTGTAACTGTGTGTTTGTGCGTCCGTGTTTTACAAAAGAAATCTGGACTTTAGGCTCCCATGTGTACTGTAAAGCACACACGCACAGCTGCATCACACAGACACACACAGACACACACAGGCAGGCCTGAGGAGGAGCAGATCAACAAAATACACACGTACACTGCTTAGTGAGAATGTGTATGAGGGGAGGCGCGGCAAGGATGTGGATTCTCTAAAGGACGCGGGACAGCGGAGCCTCAGGTCATCCTCATGAATCTTTTTGTTTCCCCCAAATGCTGCTCCGTGATTGGATGGATGAGCAGTATTTTATTTTTCTGACATTAAAAACTCCATTTGAACACATGTGTTACCCATAAAGAGCTATTAAACACGATCGTCTTACTTTCTGTGAGTACATAAAAGAGTCTAATATTAAATCTAATATTTACTGATCCCCCTGAAATTGCTCTAAAGTACATGAGAGGACTCCTGAGTCTGCCTGTCCCTCGTCTGTTTTTTTCTGTCTAGCTACTGTAACTTTGTTTTTTTTAATATACTCTGAACGTGGGTATGTATGTATGTTATAACTACTATAATGACAACATAAAACCTTGTCTAAATATCTAGCAACATATTCCTCGTGAGAGTGGTTTGGAAAAAAGATATTATGCATCAGATCAAAATTCCTAGTGTGAAGATGACAACGAGCAATAAATTGTAGATCATTTTTTTATTGAATGTTTTACAAAAACATTTATCTTATCGAATAAAGTAGAAGATTTTTAGACAGCTTGGGTGTCGTGGCTGGTTTTTGTGTATTTCCTGTTTCTGTATGTGAGTAAAAGGAATCCGCACCAGGACTGGTTTGTGCTGTGTTCAATGACTGCTGTAGGTGGTATTGTCTGCAGCAGTGGTCCCCAACCCCCGGGCCTCGGACCGGCACCGGTCCGTGAGTCGTTTGGTACCGGGCCGCGAGAGTTGAGGTTCAGGTGTGAAATGTATAGTTTTCAGGGTTTTTATTAGTTTTCAGCGTTATTTTGTTATCGTTTTTATCATTAACTCAGTTTTCCTGGGTCTTTTCACGTGTGTTATGAACAGTGTTGGTCAAGTTACTTGAAAAAAGTAATCAGTAACTAATTACCGATTACTTCCCCAAAAAGGTAATCCCGTTACTTTACTGATTACTTATTTTTAAAAGTAATTAATTACTGAGTTACTTAGTTACTTTTTAAAAACACGATTTACAACCTGAATAGGTGATAAAGTGATAGATCTTTCAGCCCAATTCTACTTTTTCTGCATAATCATCATACAAAATGTAATCAAATGGAAAAGTCTCTTTTTAAAACTTGTTTTATTAGTTTTAATCTTTTAACTTTATGCATCAAGCAAAAATTTAATTATCTGCAACATTCTCTGACTGGAAGAAATTAGTTTAACATTTAAACCTATTTTCTGCACATTCCAGCACATAAAATAAAATAGTTTTTTGTGTGTTTACACTCAGTCTTTCAAATAGATGCAAGTAAAACACAGCAGAAAATAAATAAAGTCAAAGACTAGCGGTCCTGTTGCTCTATTTTCACCTGTAAAGCAGGAGTGGGGTAGGCGGAGGTTTACCCTGGTGCAGGTGTGCAGCGGTCAGTGGAAGAATCCGCGAGTTTCTCTGTGAGTTTCCCATTACGTCGTAGCTACTCGGTGCTTGTTTGGAAGTTTAGGGGTTTTTTCGCTGTAAAAAGAAGTTTTCTTCCCACGCACAACGGACACTAATGTTTTTGTCACTTTTTATGGAATCAAACTCAAAGTAAGGTCAGTACTTCCACGCTTTAAACGCTGCACGCTCATACTCTCTCTGCACTCGATATATGATCCATTGTTGATCTGCACACAGCTGTTGTCACGAACGTCGCACTCGCTTACGTCACTGTCATGAGACATTCTCGCAAAAAATCACAGTTTTAGTAACGCAGTAACGCAGCGTTCCTACGGGAAAGTAACGGTAATCTAATTACCATTTTTGCAATAGTAATCCCTTACTTTACTCGTTACCTGAAAAAAGTAATCAGATTACTGCCCATCTCTGGTTATGAATAAATCTTTTTTTCGGTACCAGTACTAGTTTTATTTTGTTGTATTTATCCGCGACACCTTAATGGTCCATGAAAATATTGTCGGGCATAAACCGGTCCGTGGCGCAAAAAAGGTTGGAGACCGCTGGTCAGCAAGGGTGGGTGGACCAATACAGTAGCAAAGGATGTAAAGTGGACTGGTATAAAATATGCTGTTTGATATATTCATACATTTCACAAATACTGACTAATTACATGATTCAGCTTCCTCACTGACTACAAATGATAGTAATACAGATGTGCCACCAAAGAAACAAAACAACGGGATAATGAGCATTTTATCACACTGAATAATTACGTGATTACTAGACAGTCTACAGGTAGTCCCTCCCGCCTCTGTCACTTTGTCACATACTTACTTTAGTTATAGGACCAGCTGAGGCCTTTCTTTGTGCAGTTTGCTACTCCATGCCAAGGTTGTCCCTCCATTTACTGTCATAATCGGGTCTGGATCAGGTGCAGTTTACATCGGGTTTGAAAGCAGATGGACTAAAGGGCCTTTTAGTAGCAGCTCTCTTTTTCTTGACTGACTGGGCAGAGTCGGGCAGACTGTCCACACAGAGAGAAGGATAATACTCTGTCTGCTTCATGGAAGCATGTGCAGCATGTACTGCTTTAATAACCTAACAAAAATGTGCGTTTTAGTTCAAAGAGGGGAGTGGAAACCCTGACTGATGCAAACACCGCAACAGTAATGACACGACCATCAGTAACTACGTCGGTGATGCAGCCTTGCTTCGTGGTTTGGTTGCACAGAAGTCTTCAGTCAAACTGGCAGCGGATAAGCAGGTCTGAGCTGTCTGTGTGGCTGTGAAACTCTCATTACAGCTGTGTTTAAGACGCCCTCCAAATGCTGTTTGCGTCCACTTTACAACAATCACATCGTGTTTTGTTTTTGTTCGTTTTTTCTGCTCAGATTATCACACCTGATCGTCTGCCAATCGAAGCTGGTGATGCATTTTTCAAGACCTGCATTGTATTAAAATAATCTATTTTGAAAACTGTAATGACACTGTTGACCTTTATTTTCTTTTACCGCCGTGGGCCTGAGTGGCTGACTTTGACTTCACCAAACCAGGTATGTGAATAAAAGCACTCCTGCACCTGCATTTCAAAGACCATCCAGGTCTGGGCTTTGGTGTCAGTGTGTGTCAGTGTGTGTGTGTGTGTGTGTGTGTGTGTGTACACATTTCTTTTTGTTTCTCACTAGAAGTGCACCTCAAAATATTTTGTCCTGTATACGTTTTAGTTACTTGAGTTAGTCCAGCAGTGTAACATGTAAATTATTATGATTTGTCCAAAAACAAATGTTTAAGTCCTCGGCCACACAGACCTAGTGACCGCTCAATGCAAACTATATTTGCAAACTGATTGGCAAACAGTTGTTGGCTGTCGCCGGGTGAATTGGTCACAATGAGACGGCTGGATCAAGAGCTCATTGTGATTTTTGGTCACTAGGAGATCGCCACAGTCACTTGTAGTTTTCATTGAAGTCACCAACTTGTCTGCAAACGCTCACCAACTACTCATTAAGCTGAAGTGAAACTTCAGTCAATCGATACATTTCGGAACGTGAGTCTTTGCATAGCTTATTTACCTCTCAGTGAGGAGACGGTGAGTGTTTGCAGACACGCTGGTGTGTTGCTTAGCAACCACAGTAATTGCAAGGAGGTCGTGTAGCATCATACACCTTCCAAGCAACTACTATCAACCTCCAGCGACCACCATCTGATCAAGGAATGAGCTTTTTTTTCTTGTAACTTGAGTTTATCACTGACGTTCTCTGCATGCAGAGGCTTTAGCTATTAATTTCATAGCAAGTCCCAGTAACTATGGAGACCACTCATCAGCTGGTTAAGGATACACATTGTTGACATTGTTGTGGCTGCACGACGGTTGCAGACCCTCATGGTGGAGGATGAAAAAAAGCCAGCTTTGTACCACGTTTTATTGGCTGAGATACATCAGGCTGGACCAAACTAACAAATAAATAAATAAAAGATACCCCAATGTTAACTTAATTACATGTAATTTTCAATGTAATTCTGTTACGGTGTAAAATCTTTAATTTCATTGAATCTGGTCAAATGAAATTGACTTGATTGGTTTACATTCAGTTTATCCAAAACACATTTCCCTTAATGATTCATTATTTAAGTAAATAAACCTTTAATTTTATATATTTCAGTTTTCAATCACTGAAAAATATAAAAATATTGCTTCCTGTATGACTTTACTGAGGGTGAAGAGTTTATTGGACACTTAAAAAATATTCTTGGTTCACATCACTGCAAACTGCTTCTTCATATCTAGCAGACCCAGTCTAACTAGTTAATGCCCAACTAGTTCAGGACTATTTTTAGTCATTCGAGGATGTTTGTTGAAATCAGCAACTTCTCGCTGCCAAAAGTGACACCATGAGAGCGCTTAGAGCAATCAGAATGACAGCAACAGCAACAGTGACTTGAAAAATGCTGAAATCCTCTGTAATCCACGAACTAAAGATTCATGTAGTGCAAGCAGCTCCGCTCACATATAAATATGTTCCAAGGCTGTTTATTGAAGACAAGCTCTACTGTGAATAACTGCAGCTAATTCTGGTCATTTTACCCCTGTTAGCATCACGATAGCTTTTGCAATAAGATCCTCACAGTCCAACATGCTTCTCTCTGTTTTTAAGGGTCAAAACTGCAACATCTCAGAAAAGACAAAACCGTGCACGTATCCCTAAATTCAGGATCAATTTTTTCTGAAGGGAAACAGCAGAAAAAGGTAAAGCGGTTACTGCGAGTCAGTAAAACACTTAATGTCAAAGCCTGTGTCACGTGTGAGAGGGAGGAAGCACGGCGACACTGTCAGCTGTCACAGGCATGTTTGTCTGCACAGAAGGAGATGAGAGTTTTTGTGAATGAACGCTGAACCGGTGTGACACAGAAACATTCTGTAATTGCACATTCAGAGAGACTGTCAGCCGTTTGAAGCATCGCATCAGCATGAAAGGAGAGGCGGCCTTTTGAAAACAAGCCCTTCCCCGTTGGACTTGAGAGGCTGCTTTGCAAGTCACTGCTAAAACAGAGCCATCCACAACATCTGCATCAGAGAGAGAGACAGGAGGGCTGGCTGCATGTGTGTGCGTGTCACAGCTTGTATGCCTATTCTGTTTTCTTGTATGATTTTTGAGAGTGCTCAGAGGGGGTGTGATGGAGAGGGGAGTCTTGTCAGCGCTGTACACAAAGAAGATAAAGCTACTAATGGCCTGGGTTTCCTCTAATGGAACGCTGAGCTGTGTGTGTGTTTTATGTGTGTGTGTGCATCAACAAAGCTGCATTCAAAGCATCTCTTATTCATGGCTGCATTACAGCATTCAGCCTGGGCTTTCTCTCGCTTTTCTATTTGCAGCTCCCTCTCTCTGTCCTTACATGTGGGCATCTATTCACTTGCGCCTTCTGTTTCCAGGCTGCAGAGCTGCGCCCGTCAGCCCCCTGCACACCAATGAAAGATCCACTCTGCTTCTGTGGCGTCCCTGCACCTCGTCCCACATCCATCACACCAAATCACTGCTGTGAAGGTGAACACAGCCTCATCTTTCTGCTGATGTGGGAGCATTTTACATGCAGGAGAACTTGTTATTAACTGAGGTCACAAAGCTTCTATTTTTTTCTTTTTGCACAGTAATGGACACATTTACTGTATCGACAATACAACTAAGCAGTAATGTGGCTGGTCTGTTCACTCAGATTATGATGAAGGTGGTTCTTCACTGCAGTTATCTAAATTTAGTTGGACTATGTTTTTCTGCTGTGTCAAAATGTTGCCTGTAAAATGACTTATGTCACTTATAAATGAAGTGACCAGCTGGTTTTATCCCAGTAGGTGGATTAAAGTTCTTTTTGAGTCACGTTTACATTATTTCTATTTGCCTTTTAGCCCAGTGGAGTCATCACATCTAAATGAGTGGTACCCTCTTCTGGTGAAAAGAGGGTAAAACAATGAAAGAGGGGGGGAAGCACATACACTGAATACAGCTTATATACTCTTAATATACACTGACTGGTCAGTTTGTTTGATGCACCTGACTAGTATTGGGTTGGGCCCAGGTTTGACTTCAGAGCTCCCTGCATTGTTCGTTGTGCAGATTAAACGAGGTGCTGGAAACGTTCCTCAGAGATGCTGGTCTATGTTGACATGATGGCATCACAAAGCTGCTGCAGATTTAATCTCACCAATCTCCCACATCCCTGAGGTGCTCTATTGAATCAAGATCTGGTGACTGCAGAGGTGATTTGACTACAATGAACTCAGGAAGCAGCCATCAGAAGATGGTACGCTGTAGTCGTAATGGGGTGGACGCAATCAGGAACAATTCTCAGGTAGGCTGTGGTGTTTAAATGATGCTCGGTTGGTGCTAAGGGGCCAAAGGTGTGCTGAGAAAATATCCGTCAAACCATTACACCACAATAACCACAATTGTTTCATTTATTTTGAACATGTAAAACAATAAGCAGACAGTCATTTAGGAAAAATAGAACAAAAAAAGTTGAATACGAAGCGTATCTTGACATTTGCTTATTTAGTTTACATATGAAACAGAGTGGCAGAAAGTGCAAACTTATTTAAACCTCTTCTCCATAAATTATCAATTATTATTTATCCATCCATTCTCTTCCGCTCATCCTTTTCAGGGTCGCAGAACCAGAGATGGGCAGTAACGCGTTACTTGTAACGCATTACTGTAATCCGATTACTTTTTTCAAGTAACGAGTAAAGTAAGGGATTACTATTGCAAAAACGGTCATTAGATTACCGTTACTTTCCCGTAGGAACGCTGCGTTACTGCGTTACTAAAACCGTGATTTTTTGCGAGAATGTCTCATGACAGTGACGTAAGCGAGTGCGACGTTCGTGACAACAGCTGTGTGCAGATCAACAATGGATCATATATCGAGTGCAGAGAGAGTATGAGCGTGCAGCGTTTAAAGCGTGGAAGTACTGACCTTACTTTGAGTTTGATTCCATAAAAAGTGACAAAAACATTAGTGTCCGTTGTGCGTGGGAAGAAAACTTCTTTTTACAGCAAAAAAACCCCTAAACTTCCAAACAAGCACCGAGTAGCTACGACGTAATGGGAAACTCACAGAGAAACTCGCGGATTCTTCCACTGACCGCTGCACACCTGCACCAGGGTAAACCTCCGCCTACCCCACTCCTGCTTTACAGGTGAAAATAGAGCAACAGGACCGCTAGTCTTTGACTTTATTTATTTTCTGCTGTGTTTTACTTGCATCTATTTGAAAGACTGAGTGTAAACACACAAAAAACTATTTTATGTGCTGGAATGTGCAGAAAATAGGTTTAAATATTAAACTAATTTCTTCCAGTCAGAGAATGTTGCATATAATTAAATTTTTGCTTGATGCATAAAGTTAAAAGATTAAAACTAATAAAACAAGTTTTAAAAAGAGACTTTTCCATTTGATTACATTTTGTATGATGATTATGCAGAAAAAGTAGAATTGGGCTGAAAGATCTATCACTTTATCACCTATTCAGGTTGTAAATCGTGTTTTTAATAAGTAACTAAGTAATTAATTACTTTCGAAAATAAGTAATCAGTAAAGTAATGGGATTACTTTTTTGGGGAAGTAATCAGTAATTAGTTACTGATTACTTTTTTCAAGTAACTTGACCAACACTGCGCAGAACTCAGGGAGCTGGAACCTATCCCAGCTTTCTCAGGGCGAGAGGCATGCTACACCCTGGTTGCAGGGCTAACACATAGACACAGCCATTCGCACTCACATTCACACCTATGGGCAATTTTCAGTTTCCAGTTAACCTATCCCCACTAACTCTATTTAACTGGACTGTGGGAGGAAGCCAGAGAACTCAGAGAGAACCAGGCAAACACAGAAAAACCTGATGGTGGAATTGAATGTTCTTGATGTGAGGCAACATTGCAAACCACAATGCCACCATGCTGCCCTTCCTTATTTATATAAACCTAAATTACAGGAATAAATATACTTCTTATTACACATAATTTCTACACTATATGAAATACAAAACATTGTCATAGTTACTGGGAGAAACTATATTCTGATGCCATAAGGTTCCTTTTTTTAAATTAATATATTATTATTTATTGTAGCACGTCTTTTTATAAGGTCATGACTAACCCAGCTGGTTGTGGTTTGTGAAGTAGTGTCTGCTTATAGATTCGTATATTTAAGTTATACGTTTAGCTTTTTTTCATTCTGTTTGGAAACATACTTGTTTGAAATGATATGTTATATATGATTTCAACAAAATGACAGCATACATGACACAAAACACTGTGCAGTACGCCCAGTGTTAGTCATAATATTGTCTAATATTGTCCAGTTCTGTGTCATTAAACGTGTGTGTGTTCTTTTCTTTCAGTCCAGTTTATTAATCTGATTCTTTCTATCATAAACTGTAAACACTCGAAGATGCTGGCTGATATAATTTATCAGTAGTAGTATTTCCGTGTCATTTGGGAATAAGTTGTCTATGAGAGTGGCGCAATATGATGGAAATAAGCTCATGTGTTCCAAATGTCGCCATTTCCGGAGAAATCACAGCATTTGTAACATTATTTTACACTTCAACACCTCTCCGCATCAGACCACCGTCCACGGGCCCTGCACGTATAACGTCACTGATGATGGTGATGGTGGCCGCTCCGTGTCGGTCAGGAACCAATACCGAGGCTGAACTCGTCAGACTGTGGATTTATTTGGGAATAACGCACTTCCCAGTTGGTTTGCGGAATTTTACTGACAGCATCAAGTCCAATGGCAGGTGCGCGAGGTGCATTGTGGGTGGTATAGTCTAACAGCGGAGAAAAATATACTGACGAATCGAACGCGTTACGAGTTCGACTACATGTCCCAGAACACACTGCGGTATCTTGAGCCGTGTGTATGTGAGGCAAAGAGGAAGATTTCAGAATTCGTCTAGAAAATTGGAGCTGCGCTGTTGTTAAACAGATATAATGGTAAGTGTACAAAACTAAGCCAAAACGACTTTTTTGTAATCATGTTCTTGCTGAATACAAAATAAAGCGGATTATTCGACCGTTGTTTTTAGTTTTTCTTGCCACAGACTGTTAGTCGCAGTGATTGCTAATGAAAATGTAACATAAGCTAAGTTAAGCTAGCAAAGAAGATACTTAAGGTTAGCAATTGTCGCAGTTTACATGGTTGTTGACAACATGACTGCAGGCAGACACGGTTGTAGACAGCTTTCTTTTATAGTAGGAAACTCGCGCTTCACGCCTATTCGCTTATATATTCCGCGTTTAAGCATTTAGCCAGCTAGCTGTCTTTAACTTTGTTCCGTTGTGTGTGTTCGTGTTCCGCCCCCCTTTTTTACGGGAATCTCCGGGCTTATGACAGCGAGTACAGCTCCTGAATAGGTTCAGTGGCAGACTCTGCAGCCCACGGACCGCATACCTTTCCGTTTGCATCATTAGCTAGTTGTCCGGGTCACTGGTTTTTTTGGCTGTCTCGTCCCCCTCTCCCCATTGTGCTTGTTTTGCTCCCTCTCTATGTCTCCCTCACTCCTCCCCTTGGTTTGACGGTTTGCAGATGTTGAGCACAGTTTCACGAGTTTAGCGCACGAATAAGTTGGACTCGGTGTATATCTTTGGAGGAGCACTACTTTTAACAAGGTAGAAGGATTAGAGATATGCTATTGTTTGCTAACTATCTGCATGTGTACTTTCTATCAATATGTACATATACACAGTGTATATGTGTGTTTGTGTGTGAATGAGCGAGGCAAACATCCGAGATTAATCTACAATTTGTAGAATTTTGAACTTCCTCTGCTGATCTGCTGCTGGCTGATGCAGCTTTACTTTCCCAGTTAAGAGACTTATAATTATTTCACTTTGTCAATAAACACGACCTATTATGTTTTACCTTATTTTTTTCTGTCTTAATATGTAAGACAGACAGCAACTAGAAAAAGTTGCATTTCCTTCGAAAATGCTGTGTGAATGCCGTGTAGTAGAATCTGAAAACAGCAGAAGAAGGAGAACTATCTGCAAACACTGTGTAGAAGCTGAAGTCTTTGCTGAAAACTGCGTTATTTGAAAGGGTACAGTGAACAGTGTCAGGAAAGTGGAGTGTGAGCAACAGCCACAGGTAGGATTTGAACCTTGACCACAGGGTCTCACAGCGCCTCACGGCAGTCACACAATGATAGCAAGAGCAGAAGGGTTACAACATGGTAGAGCAACTGCTGTGAAGGCTGGTTTGGAGATGGTGGGACTGATAAAAGACAGTCTGGGCGGAAGGTGGCAGAAATGAAGATGTTAGGATTTTTATTGAGAGTGAGCAGGATGGACAGGATTAGAAATGAGTGTATCAGAGTGACAGCTTAGGTTAGCAATTTGGAGATTAAGTTAGTAAGGCAAGGCTGAGATGGTTTGGACACGTGAAGAGGAGGGATAGTGGATATATTGGGGATATGATAATCAAGATTGAGCTGCCAGTTGGAAGCATAACAAGGAGCAGGTTCATGGATGTCACGAGAAGGACATGGAGAGGGTTGATGTGACAGGGGTGGCTGTGGCTCAGGCGGTAGAGCAGATCAGCTTGGTAGGTTGGTGGTTCGATTCCTGGCTTCCCCACTCTGCATGCCAAATATCCTTGGCATGCAACCCCAAATTGCCCTCTGATGCGTTCATGTGTGAATGTTTATTAGTTGCACTTGTGTTTAGAAGTAGAAGAAGTGTGTTTAGAACTTGTATGAGTGGGTGTGAATGGGTGAATGAGGCATGTTGTATAGCGCTATATAAGAATCAGTCCATAAGAATCAGTCCATTTACAGGTTGCAAGGGATAGGGTGAGCTGGCTGTGGCCAAAAGAATAATTACAAAATTGGATGCTCCTATGAAATAAAGATGGGATATATGCAAGAAATCCTTGGGAAACTAAAGCTCCAGCTTCAGTTTTTTCTGCTCGTGGCTCCGTATTATGTCATTGGAGCAAATTTCCTAATATGGTCATGTCAGCCACAAAGCACAATCAGCAGAAAGGTGTGTCAAACGGGGGGGGGGGATGAGCATAAGTCCACTTCAAGCTGACATCTACTTTTTTTAATGGCCTGAAAATCAGTGTTCAGATGTCTTCTTTTGCCTGACCAACAGTCCAAAAACTACAAACATTTAATGCACTGACTCAGAACATGTTCTGTTTAGGCATTAGACAAATCAAAACAGTCTGAATTTCTTAATTTGTTGTCAGTTCAGTAACTAAATAATAATATTTCTCACTCAGTAGTCCATGTTGTTACTTCAGTTCTGCTCGAACCGACCCAAAACTGAAAAGCTTTCTTGTAAAGCAGCACGAGGCCACGGTTTGTTCACAGAAAGATAGGAAATCCTGTCATGACATTAAAAAAAATCACATTACTTCCTCTCAGATCAGCTGGGCCTCAGATTTCAGTCTGGGGTACCTGAGGAGTTTTTTGTGTGTATATTTGTGAATGAGACAAACGACACAGTACTAGCAGAAAGGAAACATTAGAACTTTAGAGTTTTTAATTTAACCAGTTAATTAATGAATGACTGAACTTTGAACTTCCTGTTATTGCTGGATTTGTGCTGTGGGTTTTCTGGATAGTCTAAACAGACTAAAACATGAAACTTCTTCATAAACGTCATCTTTTCTGTGAATTGAAATAATTATGTTTGATTGTGTTGTTGTGCTTGAGGCCAGTAAAGTAGGTCAAACGTCGCCTTAACAACAGTAACTCCACTGTGTCGTTTCTTTTTCACTGCGTTGCCTCTCATGTCGATTAAAGCTGTGCTGTAGCTTCTGCCAGTTGCTGGCATTCCTCGAGCCAACTGTGGGCATGTGGCTTCTATTTTTGTTTTTGTTCTGTGTTAAAACACAACTCTAACTTAAAGCAAGCATTACGTGCTTAAGCTCTTTTTACTCGGACTTCTGTAGTTCTGGTCGGAGGGAAATAACCATACCAACTGATATCGTTTTTACAGTATGTGTCACGCTAATACCCTCCTTGTCCTTTTACCTCTTCCTAGGCCTAGCAGTCCAGCTACCTGACAGTCTTTCCTCACATATTCTGAGTGTGTGCTTTGGGTTATGAGCAGTGGTAAGACTCCTCGATACAACCGATACTCCGGAGGAGCAGCGATAGCTAGCACAGCAACCATCCCCAGCAGCCCCTCCAGCCCCTCAGCAGACTCTGGCAACGGGGTGAGAGACACTTGCAGAAATTTGAATCATGTAGCAGGATTAGTATTCATTGCACTCATGATATGCAATGTGTTCCCATCACAGCTTTTGTTTTATTTTAAAATAAACTTTGACTCTGAGCTATTCCGTCTGTGCATCTTTCTTCCCTGCAGAGCAGGATGGAGGCCTCATTCGCTCCAACTTTCTCAGCTGCTGGAGCTAAAGGTGACACATAACTAACACACCACTGCGTGTTTGTTTGATGTCACTTAAGTTTTGTTTTACTGTAGTGCTCTTTCCTCTGAGTATTCCCTTTCTTTTTTCAGCAGAAGGCTCCAGCACTTACAAGCAGCACAGACGGACTCCTTCCTCCTCGAGCACTCTGACCTACTCCCCCCGTGATGACGACGATGGAATGGTAAGCACACATCAACTCAACATCCAGTTCATAATAACTCAGTCAAAGTGATCATTTATTGGACTAAAACATGAAATGTTTTCACGCTCTGCATCTTTTTCATATTTGCACGCATGAGGATTTGCTGTGATGTGTGTGGGATTTGTTTATGACCTCTTCTTCCTCGCTGCTTCTTTTCCCTTCCTCAGCCTCCCATCGGGACTCCTCGCAGGTCGGATTCGGCCATCTCAGTCCGATCTCTCCATTCCGAGTCCAACATGTCCTTGCGCTCCACTTTCTCTCTGCACGAAGAGGAGGAGGACACAGTATGGCAGCCGGCACTTATATTTATTCTACATATATGGAAGCAAATATAAACAGATGCCTTGCAGTACATTTAGAGATCTACACAGACAGAGTTTTGGAGTTGAGTAAATTAACACAAGTTTATGTTTGTGAGCAGGAGCCGCAGGTCTTTGCCGAGCAGCCTTCAGTCAAGCTTTGCTGCCAGCTGTGTTGCAACGTCTTCAAGGACCCCGTCATCACCACGTGTGGGGTGAGTCTTCTTTTAACTTGTAATCGTTTTCTTTCTGTCCGTCTGCCTGTGCTTTGAAAGTTTTTCCTCTTTTTTTCCATAGTTTGTCCAACAGCTTGTAAAAACCTCCAACAAATTTCATCACAGTTGTGCTCGGTTTCCTCTAAAGCAGGGGTGGGCAACTCCAGGCCCGAGGGCCGGTGTCCTGCAGGTTTTAGATCTCACCTTGGGTCAACACACCTGAATCACATGATTAGTTCATCACCAGGCCTCTGGAGAACTTCAGGACATGTTGGCTGTATCCAATTCAGGGTCTGCAGCCTCAACGATCCTCAAGGGCCGCGTACTTAAAGACCGCTAAGGCCGGAAGTGCGAGGCTTGTGAAATGGGACGGTCTAGCCTCCGTTGCGCTGCCCAGGTTGCCTAGCAACCATGATACTAAATGGTAAATGGTAAATGGCCTGTATTTGTATAGCGCTTTTACTAGTCCCGCCTAGGGACCCCAAAGCGCTTTTACACGTCCAGTCATCCACCCATTCACTCTCACATTCACACACTGGTGGAGGCAGCTATAGTTGTAGCCACAGCTGCCCTGGGGCAGACTGACAGAAGCGAGGCTGCCATATCGCACCATCGGCCCTTCTGGCCAACACCAGTAGGCGGTAGGTGAAGTGTCTTGCCCAAGGACACAACGACCGAGACTGTCCGAGCCGGGGCTCGAACTGGCAACCTTCCGATTACAAGGCGAACTCCCAACTCTTGAGCCACGATCGCCCCATACTAACAGCTGTTAGCTGTTACTTGTTTCTACATGAGCTTTGATCATTCTCTGATTAAGCTCAGCTATTGAACGGCGTATATTTTAAAGTAAAGGCTTTAAAACCAAGTTAGTACAAACGTCACTAATGTCACATAACTTTGCCGACATGTGGCCAACAGTAATGTTTTAATGATCTTCGTTATTAAACATTTGCACATAAATAAGTGACATGATATTCAGTACTTACTTAAAGTTTACTCTTCAGGCGCCCTTCATCCGCTGTTTTTTTCGGCAAAATTATCCACACCCACCGCCGCGCTATGCATTCTGGGATATGTTGGGCCACGAAGTCTACACCGCCACGTCCTTAAAATTCAGGGAAATGAAGGACGCATTTGAGGGCCGCATTTCGAGCAGCCTTCAAATTGGGACAGCCTTCATCGCGTCGCTGTGACGTAATCGGCCTTAAAATGCGGCCTTTAAGGCTGCAGACCCTGAATTGGGACGCAGCCATGATGAGGAGCTAATTTAGCCATTTAAATCAGCTGTGTTGGTTCAAGGACATCTAAAACCTGCAGGGACACCGGCCCTCGAGGCCTGGAGTTGCCCACCCCTGTTCTAAAGGTTTGATTGTGACTCTGAAAAAGTGCTAAAACTGACATGCTGTTGATATCCAGCTGTCAAATAAATAAAATAGTGATGACAAAGGACTGCTTGAGAAAGGGGATCATACAGGGCACATCCAGTGCCTGAGTTACTGGATTTCTGACTAATGTGAATTGGAATGAAAATAGACCTGTTTACCCTTTTTAATGACGTACTAAAAAACGCATTTCCACAATATTCTAGGTTATTTTAAATGAACTAGTAGAAGTGGCTGTAAATCCCTGGCGGCCAACAATTTCTGCCAGTGTTGCAGTAAATCAGAAAAGCTGCCACTCTTTATTAGATGCATGTGTGACTGTCAGGGCTCACCAAATATCCAGATGTTTTAACGCAAAGTAAAACTAACTCTAACTTCCTCTTTCTGCAGCACACTTTCTGCAGACGATGTGCCTTGACTTCAGGTAACCCTAAAAAATGTGTAACAGACATTTATTGCAGTTCAATTTTGACGTTTACTCGATTTTAACCCCACCTAATTAATATTTGTGCTCCTTGCAGATAAGTGCCCTGTGGATGCAGCTAAGTTAACGGTTGTGGTGAACAACATTGCAGTAGCCGAGCAGATTGGAGAGCTCTTCATCCACTGTAAATACGGCTGCAGGGCTGTAGGCAGCAGCGCGGCCGGCGCCACGGCCTCCAACACCTCAGTGGCCGGGAAACCTGGAGCCTACGAGGTGGACCCGCTGGGCTGCCCCTTCACAATCAAACTATCTACACGCAAGTAAGGAAACATTTCTGAAATCTAAAGTGAAACAAAGAGCTGTGTGGTCTGTTTGTATCCTGTTAAAAACATTTTCTGCTTTCATCGTCCCAACATCTGTTTGCAGAGAACACGAGGCCAGCTGTGACTACAGGCCCGTGCGATGCCCAAACAACCCCTCCTGCCCGCCGTTGCTCACCATGAACCTGGAGGCTCACCTCAAAGAATGCGAACACATCAAATGTCCACACTCCAAATATGGGTAATCCTAAAAACAGCGCTTTGATGTCTTATTTTCACCTTTCTCAGCATATTTTGTTCATTCTATGAAGTTATTTCTTGCTTTTTTCCATTGGCGCTGTTACTTTGCTGTATTCATATTTGCTCTGTTTTACTTGTCAGTAATCTGCATCTTGTCTCCATGCAAACAGCTGCACATTCATAGGCAACCAGGACACATATGAAACCCACCTGGAGGTCTGTAAATTTGAGGGGCTCAAGGAGTTTCTGCAGCAGACTGACGACAGGTGAGCTCAGATAAACAGACTTTTGTTGTGCTGAACCGTTTCTGTTAACCTCTCCATCCTAATGTGACGTCTGACTGCTTAGATTCCATGAGATGCAGCTCACTCTGGCTCAGAAGGACCAAGACATCGCTTTCCTACGCTCCATGTTGGGGAAATTATCTGAGAAGTTGGATCAGCTAGAGAAAAACCTGGAGCTCAAATTTGGTGAGATGACAGAAAAGCAGAACTAAGACTCAGTTCTCTTTTTCTAACATTCAGCAACATCATTTGCATATTTATATGCTTGGAACAAGATGTAGTTGAGCTTCAGTGAGCAGGTGGGCTGCTTGTATGTGGCTCAGTGATGCTGTATAGCTGTCAAGAAACAGGTGCTGTGGTACCTCAGGTATACAGCTTATATAAAGGATGTGTTTAAATAGTTGCCCAAGTATTCAGCAAAGCA
The DNA here is from genome assembly GCF_056152115.1 of Neolamprologus brichardi. NCBI lineage: Eukaryota > Metazoa > Chordata > Actinopteri > Cichliformes > Cichlidae > Neolamprologus > Neolamprologus brichardi. The sequence continues at coordinate 4,410,653 of NW_028270136.1, forward strand.
GTGCATGTGAAAGACGAGTGCAGACTCTCAGACTAATATCATGAATAGATCAGACATGTCTTCACACTTCAGCTTATTTGAGTGTTCAGTATATTATCAGCACAACATGTACTGAATACCAAGATGTGCGTTTTGTTGTTATCGACTCTAGGAGCCATCAAATTAGATTCAGTAAGAAGATCATACTTCTCCAGAGGAAGCTCCTACTTCCTCTGGATGTTTCACAGACTGAAGGGAAGTTCCAACTTAGTTCGTTTACTTAATAAGGCTTTAAGTGGAACTATAGTTGTTGGTAAATAGTTTTATTTTGGTCAGGCCAGTTTCCAAAGTCGCATGGACCTGTTAGGATTATTTTTAGTTCTATCTTTTTATTCTTGAGCTCTTCTTAGAGGAGCTTTGTTCAAAATAATTTGTATTCGTCTTATACCATACATGTGTGCAGCTAGGGCAGGGCGATATGGCCAAAAATATTTATCACAATATATATTTGAAAATTTGCGATAACGATATAACTGACGATATAATTTCTGCGAGACAAAACGGCAATAGTGACGGGCGCTTGCATGTTCTACAAAAAAATGTGCTTTGTTGTGTATCTGACGGACAAACACCAAACCAGTTAAGTTTTTACAAACTAATTCTGGTTCATCCGTTTCACTCAACAATCTGCTTTCCTTCTCATTCTCCGTTACCGCCGTGCTTTTTCGGCACTGCGCATGCGCATTTTACCCATATTCTATCGCGATATTTCATTTTCTTATCGTTGCCAAGCTTTGTACCGGTATTACCGTGAACGGTATAATATGGCCCAGCCCTATGTGCAGCATGTTAGTTCATCCTCCGTCTGAAGCCGTCTTAGCTCGTCTCCCTATGATGTTTACTTTCTTTTGAATGGCTGCCAGTGGCGACTCATTGCACCATCATGGGTCTGTGTCCCCAACATGTTTGTATAAATGTAAACATCCACCACTTGCAGTGTATAACAGCAAACCATTAACAGCTGTAGTTACTTGCTGACAGAAGAAGTGCAGGTTTATCAGGTTTGTTTTTGGGTGGAAAGGAAACGGGGAATGGAGATGATCTTTGATATGATGGAGTGTTATCCATGTGTGAGAATTGGAGCCTTTTAAGAATCTGCATCACGTGCATCTCCTTATGCGTGTTGTCTCTTAACTCTGTGTGGGTAGGGTTGAAGGCTACAGATTTAAAAACTACTAAATCAGTCAGCATGCTGCTACAGGTAACTGCTCCTTTAGGAAACCCTCTCAAATGCTGCCTTATGCTCTGTAATGGAGAAACTATATAAGAAAGTAGCACTTCATGATTTGCAAAATGCAGCACAGACTTAAAATAAAAAGAGACACATAACCTGGGTATTTAATATCCATCCATCCATCTTCTTCCGCTTTATGCGAGGCCGGGTGGCGGGGGCAACAGCCTAAGCAGAGAAGCCCAGACCTCCCTCTCCACAGCCACCTCCTCCAGCTTATCCGGGGAACACCAAGGCGTTCCCAGGCCAGCCAAGAGATATCTCTCCAGCTTGTCTTGGGTATGCCCCGGGGCCTTCTCCCGGTGGAACACCTCACCCAGGAGGCATCCTTGTCAGATGCCCGAACCACCTCAACTGGTTCCTTTCAATGTCTATCTAAGAGATATATATAATAATATATATATATAATCTAAGAGGAGAGGCCAGCCACCCTTCGGAGGAAGCTCATTTCCGTCGCTTGTATTCGCGATCTCGTTCTTTCGGTCACTACCCACAGCTCGTGATCATAGGTGAGGGTAGAGACGTAGATCGACCGGTAAATTGAGAGCTTCACTTTTACACTCAGCTCTCTCTTCACCACAACAGAGCAGCACAGCGTCCACATCACTGCAGCCGCTGCACCAATCCGTAGTTAATAATTATAGTAAACATTTAGTTAAGTTATGTTTTTCTCATCGTCTTAAAGACCTTGTGTGTCTGCGTGTGTTTCAGATGTGCTGGATGAGAACCAGAGCAAGCTCAGCGAAGACCTGATGGAGTTTCGTAGAGATGCCTCCATGCTTAACGTAAGTGTGTGTGTGTGTGAATGATTAAACTGGAGTTTATGTGACTAAGAAGCCTACAAATACTTACTTTGTCCCTACAGGATGAGCTGTCCCACATCAACGCCAGGCTCAACATGGGAATCCTGGGCTGTAAGTGTCTGTCAGCCTTTACTCTCCTCTCTCAGCATTGGTGAAAATCTGAAAGCTTTAACCTGAAATTCAAATTGTAGCTCTGCCAGCTCTCAGGATCCCCCTCCTCCCCCCGCTCACGCTTTTCCATTTCCCTTTTCTTCATCCACCTTTCAGTTCTTAACCTCTTGTTTCAGTTATTTTCCCGCACTGTGTTTCTCCAGTGAAAAATACAAATCCAGTCTATCTTTCTGCCTGTGTGTAGCATACGACCCCCAGCAGATCTTCAAGTGTAAGGGGACATTTGTGGGCCACCAGGGTCCCGTCTGGTGTCTCTGTGTCTACTCCACTGGAGACCTGCTCTTCTCTGGCTCCTCTGATAAGACGATTAAGGTAACGGCTACACTCATTTCCCCGTTTTTGTATACGTGCTATTTTTGCCTGCTCACTCCTATTTCCACATATAACCCTGTTTTGTAGAAAGTAGGAATTGTAGAGTTGTTGTTGTGCACAGAAATACTAAGTGACGCTTCTCTTCCTCTAAGGTGTGGGACACCTGCACCACCTACAAATGTCAGAAGACCCTGGAGGGCCATGATGGCATCGTGCTGGCTCTGTGTATCCAAGGGTAACATAATTCATCATGCACACATGTTGTAATCACTGGATTTCTCTCAGCTGCAGGAATCTCAGGATGACTCAGTTGTATTTTTCCTCTCCATAGTAACAGGCTATACAGTGGCTCTGCAGATTGCACCATCATTGTAAGTAACATCTCTGCGTCCTCCCTCTTTTAGGAACAAGCTTATAAAATTTCACGATGGAAGGTTTTCATATGTCGAGCTCATTTATTTGTGTCATGCGTTTCCCCTCCGACTGTGCATCTTGCGTAGGTGTGGGACATTCAGACGCTCCAGAAAGTCAATACTATCCGTGCCCATGACAACCCCGTATGCACACTGGTCTCCTCCCACAACATGTTGTTCAGCGGCTCCCTCAAGGCCATCAAGGTACTGTTCTGTGCAGCATATTTCACACAGTGTATGTTGGGTTATTTTCTGGTTTTCAAATCTGTAGAAGTAGATGGATTTGCCCAAATCCTGCACAGCTGACATCTGCAAAGAATATGAAAATAAATAAACTTGGACTGTAGCCTTTAGTGACAGAGAAGAAGAGGATGCATCGGTGCTGCGTGTCTGTGATGTCAGTGCTGCCACCAAAGGGACTTTCCCTACTTGAGGCTTTCCCTCCCCCCGCTCCAGCCCCCTTCACTCAGCCTTTCTCAACATCAGTGACAGATTACGCCTGAATGTTTCCACCTCTGCAGTGCTGTTTAAATTTCTGATTTCTTGTTTTTTGGTTTTTAAACATGTTTCAGGTCATCAGATGACTTTCAGCATTAGAAAAAGTTGACCAGAGTAAATAAAAAATGCTGTTTTTAAAAGAAGATTTCATTGATTAAATTAAACACAGTTATACAAACTGCCTGGGACAATGTGAAAAAGTCATTTCTCTTCTAAATGTCAGAACTGGTTGTGACAATCATGCCTTTCTGATATTTGTCTTCATATGACTGCGGAGAAATTTTGAGCCACTCTTTGCAGGATTGTTTCAGTTCAGCCACATTGGGGGATTTCCAGCATGAACTCCTGTTTAACCCTTTAAAACCGGTCAGAGCAGCACGCTCCGTTTTGCGCATCTACTTTTAAATCCCGGTAGCTCTGCAACCACGTGAGCTAGCACAATAATGTTTTTTGCATATGAAACCGGAGGAGTTGTACTTACATCTTATGCCATCAGCTTGTCCTCGGTCACAGTTTCCTTCCACATATAGCTTTGCAAAAACTGCATAAAAAGCACTTGCAGCAACAAAAACACAATATTCCAGAAACACGCTTTGCCGATCCGATCAGCTCTTTGTAACACTTCCTACATTGGATTAGACGTCAGCGTGAACTATCGCATGTCCGCCATGACCTGCCCGAAACCGGAAGTGACGTCATTTTCGCGGAAATGTCGTTTTTTACCATCAGGGCCTCATGAGCCTATACTGGTGTTTTTAAAAGTTATGTTTGACTTTATGACTTTCTGTGTCGTTTCTGGGATGCTTAGGACTCATATTGCACTGCTGGAAATAGTTTATTTTGATGCATATGCTGCTTTTTTGCAAATTTGCACTATAATATTTATTTTCCTTTTTCCTGCAGTGTATAAAAATTGGTGTGTTTCAAAAATAAAACTATGAAGACACTCAAAATAAATTTCCTGTGGTGGGAAACTATTTTGTGCAACTTTTTTGTATTTACAGTTTTGAGGGATAAGCCTCTTAAATTTCTCTAACTAGAAATATATGTTAAAAAAACAAAAACGATTTTCAATTTTTTTGTAGTTTATTGCACTTTTTTGCAATTTATGTAATTACTATGCACTTAATGCATACATATTATTAAAATTTAGGCTGTAATGGTTGTATTGATGTATATCAACTTGAAATGCTCCCAAAAATGGCTCCACAGCATGTAAAAATATAATATAAGCTCTGGCGGACTTGGTTCTATGGTAGGTCTTAAAGGGTTAAGGTCATGAAGCAGTTCAGTCTGATTTGATTTTAACTCTAAAACCTTTGATATTCATGTTTTGAGCCATTCAGAGGTGGACTTGCTGCTATGTTTCAAGTCCTTTTATCTGCCTCAGCTCAGCTGTTTGTGTGTGTGAGTGTGACAAACCAGCTTTTTGTGGTATGTTGATGAAGGTGAAGCTGAAAATGAGTCCAGTATTTAAAATGTCCATGTTTTACTCTAGTAAACAAATGTTTTACCAAACGTCTAATATTTTTTCACCATCAGGTATTTTTGTGACTCTTTGAATCTTTGAATGCAGCACTTTTTTCCTCCTCTGTTAGTTCAGTGGATTTTCTTGTCATGTGTGTAGGTTTGGGACATCGTGGGCACTGAGCTGAAGCTGAAGAAGGAGCTGACGGGACTCAATCACTGGGTTCGAGCGCTGGTGGCCTCCCAGAACCACCTGTACAGCGGCTCATATCAGACCATCAAGGTAAGAAAGAGCAATGTTTACCTACTTATCATTACTCAGCAGCTATAAACGACTCAAACAAAATAAAAAAGCATTGTGAGGCTGCATATTTCCACTTTATGCACAAACTGAGTCGTTGGATCCAGAAGGATTTCTGGATCTGGATTCCTTTGTGCTGTTCTGTTAAACATCTCTAAGTTTGGTTTAAATTTGATACGTACGAACAAATTAATTCGACCTCCACACAACGTGAGGTTTATTTCACAGCTGCCCAAAACAGCAATGATAATAAAATCATTTTCTATTTGTCTGTGACGTTTGTTCCTCCAGCAAAATCATTCTTTAATCAAAATGATGTTTTTAATGCTCAAATATAATTATTGTTGTTACCCATTAATTCACAATTAAAACAATTAAACAGTCTTAACATGCTTTACTTTGTTTTGACGCCAAATTCCAGTTATTTACTTGAACTCCTGAACAGAAAAAATAGTTTTTGATGTTGAAAGTTGTGCCTGATTCATGTCTGACTGCTCAGAGAAGTCCAGTGTGTTTGTGTGTTTTTTTTATTCACGTTTTAGATGGACAGAACCAGACAAACATAAACTACAGGAATAATAATATTGTCAGCTCTCTGTCTGTTGCTTATTTGGAAAAAACAAAGCAAACTGAAATGCACAATAGCAAGACAGGAAGAAGAGAAAAATAAACCCAAAAGGAACAAATCAGCTGCTGGGAAACGACAACAAAAACAAAAATAAAGATGCCCAGGAACTAAAGACGACCTCGACCACTGGCTGTATTAAACATTTTCTTTCTTTTACTGGCTGTCAAAGAAAAAGAAAAAACAACAACTTATCACATTATCTAAAAGACGTATTGTCTGTGACAGCAAAAAGGGGCCCAGACCTAAAAATATCTCCTCTCCTCTTAACTGTGTGCGTAATCCGTTCATACAACCATTCTGGACATTTTTCAGTCCATTCCTTGAAGTAACAGGGGTTAGATGACTTCCAGTACAACCTGTCAGGAAAGCCAAACGCACCCACAGCCTCTGTAACAGGTAACAGGTAACGGACGCTGGAGAAAATCGACCATTCAAAGGTTAAAAATCCCGTCCTACAAATGGTCGTTTGTCCCAGCTTCTTTCTGACATTTCCAGCTTGTGTCATTGTCATCAAGATTCAACCTGACTAGCTTACTGGGGTCCAGTTATTTCTGTGTATTGGATAAGCTGAGATTGTGACGATGAAACCAGCTTCTTCCAACAATCCTCTGAAATCTGAATTCCCAGATCTTTCTCCCAGCACAGCCTCAGCCTCCTGATGGGCCAATGCGCCTCTCTGAAGATCCCATAGACGCCCTGATTCTATTGATACCAGGAGTCCAGTGTGTTTGTTACATTTAACAACGTAAACTCAGGTTGTCATTTGTCTACTAAATAATTTTTTCATCTTTTGCTCAGATTTTTAAACAGTTTTTGACAGATTCCTAAAATATTTGTTGTTTTCACAGCAGCTGGTCTTAATATTTGTTAGTACTATATTTTTATCTTTATTCCAAGCAGATGTGCTGTGTGGGGCGGCGATTTTTGTTTTTGTTTTTTTCCTTTACAATTTAAAAAAAAATTAACACCATTTCATTTTTTTTAGTTTATCTGTTTATCCCTTTAAAACCGGTCAGAGCAGCACGCTCCGTTTTGCGCAACTATTTTTAAATCCCTGTAGCTCTGCAACCACGTGAGCTAGCACAATAGTTTTTTTTGCATATGAAACCGGAGGAGTTGTACTTACATCTTATGCCATCAGCTTGTCCTCGGTCACAGTTTCCTTCCACATATATCTTTGCAAAAACTGCATAAAAAGCACTTGCAGCAACAAAAACATAATATTCCAGAAACACGCTTTGCCGATCCGATCAGCTGTTTGTAACACTTCCTACTCCATCAGTGTGAACTATCGCATGTCCTCCATGACCTGCCCGAAACCGGAAGTGACGTCATTTTGCGGAAATGTAGTTTTTTACCATCAGGGCCTCATGAGCCTATACTGGTGTTTTTAAAAGTTATGTTTGACTTTATGACTTTCTGTGTGGTTTCTGGGATGCTTAGGACTCATATTGCTCTGCTGGAAATAGTTTATTTTGATGCATATGCTGCTTTTTTGCAAATTTGCATTATAATATTTATTTTTGTTTTTCCTGCAGTGTATAAAAATTGGTGTATTTCAAAAATAAAACTATGAAGACACTCAAAATAAATTTCCTGTGGTGGGAAACTATTTTGTGCAACTTTTTTATATTTACAGTTTTGAGGGATAAGCCTCTTAAATTTCTCTAACTAGAAATATATGTTAAAAAACAAAAACGATTTTCAATTTTTTTGTAGTTTATTGCACTTTTTTGCAATTTATGTAATTACTATGCACTTAATGCAGACATATTATTAAAATCTGGTCTATAATGGTTGTATTGATGTATAGCAACTTGAAATGCTCCCAAAAATGGCTCCACAGCATGTAAACATATAATATAAGCTCTGGCGGACATAACCTATCGCGCACATCATTAACTTGTGTAATATTGTTCCAGGTTCCAGGTTATGCTAGCAGCTGTGTTCTTTATTAATGCTGTGAAAGTTTACATTTGAGCAGCTCACACCCAGCATGGCTCACAGTGATGTTTTAAGAGTCACTGATTATTCTTCATCCTCGTCTCTCTGCAGAAAACCTTCAAACTATTGAAGATGAATTGAATGCTGTAGTTTTATAAATTTCTTTTTGTTTTTTCACATGTCAACTTGAAAATGTCAGCTGAAGCTAATTTTATACAATGTTACCAATAGCAACACAACAGTAACTTTTCCTGCAGTAAAGTCTGTTTTCCAGAATTTTCAGCACTCAGTCTGTCGCTGTTGCACTTTGCACACGTGTGTTGTGCTAAAGTTTGAAGTAGCAACAACAGAGATCAGAGCTTATTACATGCTTATTGTAGGAACAGGTTGTTTTTGTGTTGTAATCCAAAGCGTTCGTAGTTTGGTCGTGAGGTGTGGCAGAGCGAACAGGTTGGGCAGGGACAGATTTGAGAGGATTTGGAAGGTGGTGGATCATTCAGTGTGTAAAAATAAAACAACATCCGGAGGAAGATGGACACGCAGAGCTGGACGAACAGCCAAAAATACATTTCGGTTTTAATGCAGGCACTGCTGCGAGTGTGTTGAGCTCGGTCAGGGTCTCCAGCTGTGTTTTCTGTCGTCTCAGTTATGTTCTCAGCACTGACAAAAGTTTGTGCGTCGGCTTCATTCACTTCCTCACTGTTCAAAGTACTTGGAATGTGTGTGTGTGTGTGTGTGTGTGTGTGTGTGTGTGTGTGTCTGGTTTCATGCTGTGTGTTTGTGTATGCTCACGTCTCACTGTCGTGCTGCAGTTGGCCACTAATGACTACCTCAGGGACGTTGAAGGGAGCACAGAGAGCAAAGCAGGGACTGGTTGTAGGAACGACAGACTGTCTGTGGAAGAATGCCGGCGCTCTGTTATGTGGCGCCTGTGAGAGAGCAGCTGGTCTCTCGCCATCGCTTTAACTGGAGGAGCCAATTAGAAACGGTTTCCCGCAGAAACTCTTCTGACAAATGTTGGCAGCATTCGGAGACGGTTTAGCTTTTAAATATTTTAGAAGTTTCTTACATTTGACTGGATACAAAGTCCCCAAAGGTCTGTTTGATCCCTGGATACAGTTTGTTTAATTGGAATCATTCGATGGTATTATGTTTGTGGGACAGTATGAAAACACAAAAAAGACCCTTTGTGCTGCATCACAGTGTAAACACACTCTCCTTATTAACTGCAGTGGAATCCTGGCTCAGCTCTTTATGCTCTCATTGTTTCACATCATCTGGTGTTTCACCAAAATCCTCTCATGCTTCTTGTCGAATCATTGTTGAATATTGTATTTAATAAGTCTCTGGAAGCATAACACTGAAGATATTTCTGAGTCTATGATGGGTAAATGTTTACTCTGACTCTGTGGAGCATTGAGGCAGATAACAATAGTTAAAGTGAGTGGACGTGGTGGGAAAGGCTGGGCTTGAAGTCACACTTCAGACTTGTTTTCTACAGTTCTCGTCATCTGTCTCATGTTTTACTGTATTTCTCTTCATTTTATTTGAGAGCTTTTGAAAACATCTAAATCTATAACAGGCAGGGGGTGGGAGGGGGGGGAATTGGCATAAAAACAGCACGTTTCCACGAGGGGGAGGAGTGGAGATCAAATCAGAGATGACGGGAGAATGAGTGCAATATTCAGCAGGTAGCCAGAAACGTTTGAATCAGTGATGTTTCCTGTTAGCCAGATGTTTATAAAGTGATTGTACAGCAGTGTTAGTTAACTGTACTCTAAGTTTAAATAGAGGATTGAGATACCTCCTGGTGCTCCTCTGCTCTCCTGTCAGCCCTGTTGGGCTGTAGACTGTGAACGTGACTCACTGACTACACAACAAATGTTTTTCATAACTTATGAATGATCAGATTCATCTATGAAATACTGCGGTTACAGCTTCCTAAATGTTTTCAGTGCTGTGTTGTAATTGGCCAGTTAAACCGTGTGATTCAGTGGGGATGAGATGATGGCTTCCAGCTGCTGAGTAACTCACTTTTTCCACAGCTGATAACCGAGCGTGTCTGCGTTCATTCCCTCACGCTCCTGTTTTCTCCACTAAACTGTTTTCTGTCTGTGTGTCAGATTTGGGACATCCGCTCTCTGGAGTGTGTTCACGTCCTGCAGACCAGTGGGGGCAGCGTCTACTCCATTGCTGTCACCAACCACCACATCGTCTGTGGCACCTATGAAAACCTCATCCACGTAAGGTTTCATTTCCTCTGTCGTGTCACTGATCCCGTTGGACGCACTGATCTCATAGTTGCATCTGTTTTTCTGTGAATGCTCAGATCACAACCACAAAGACTGAAGCAGTGCAGCTGGGAAAATGCTGCAAAGCTGTTTTCTGTGTTTGTGATGATGATGATGTAGGAGGAAGGATGGTGGTAATGGTGATGTGTGTGTGTCCTCTCCAGGTGTGGGATATTGAGTCTAAAGAGCAGGTGCGGACCTTGACGGGTCACGTGGGAACAGTTTACGCTCTGGCCGTCATCTCCACCCCCGACCAGACCAAAGTGTTCAGCGCTTCCTATGACCGCTCCCTCAGGGTGAGTCCTGTGTGTGTGTGTGTGTGTGTGTGTGTGTGTGTGTGTGTGTGTTAGGGCTGCCACAAACAATTATTTTGATAGTCGACTAATCAGATCATCATCCATTGGATGTAAAACGTACAGCTTATTGCACCAGCAACATCTGCTCTTATATAACTATCATTAGCTTACAGCTTTAAGTGTTTAAGGTATGTGCTAACTAAAAATAAAGACAAGATGATAGTTTATTAAATTTTTAAGAAATCTGCAGATTGTTTCGGTGAAGTTTAATAAACTCCTTGATATCTAAAATATAACAGGACACCGGAGTAAATTCTTGAGCATCTCACACTTCTGATAATCAGCTGTCTGCTTGACGTTTATTCAGCTGTGTAAAAACTATAACTTTAATCTCAGCCAAACCGATTTACTCAGGAACAAATAAAATACTGAAAAAAGCCAAACAATAACATTTTTAAGTTATCTAAGTGACTTATATATCATGTTTAACCTGAGTAGCGAAAGACGGCGGTGGGTTTGAAAACGATTTGCGGGAGTCCGGTGTTCTCACGGCTCTAGTTAGCCTAGCCCCCGGCTAGCTATCGAGCTAGTGGGTAACAGACATCTCCGAAAACGTCGGAGCGCTTTTGAAAATATGTGGTGTCTTGATAAACTGAGCAGATATTTGAGGTTTACACAGCTACATTCTCACCTGAAAATATGTTAAACGTTTATTTTGTGACCCAGAAAGAATAATAAGAGTAATATTAAAGCTAACTAGCTGCCGCCATTGTTGGAAACTGAGCTGGGCTGCGCTATGAATTCTGGGACACAGCTTCTTTTTCTTCTTCGGGGTTTAACGGCAGCTGGCATCCTTGTACATGCAGTGCTGCCATCTTCTGTTTCAGTCCGTTATTACACTCTTAAATCCTACTACTTATTCCTGCGTCTTTTGTGATCTTACAAAGCTTCAAACGACGCGTCGACTAATAAATCAGTCGTCGACGATTTTGATAGTCGACGTAATCGTGACTAGTCGACTAATCGTGGCAGCCCTAGTGTGTGTGCGTGGGTGTTGAGGTGGATGCATTCCACTGAAATACATTTTAGTGCATTGTGTCATTAGACAGAATTACAGGAGTAGTTTCACATTTTGTCAAATATTTTCCTCCCACTCTCACATCTGTTTGTTTAGCTTAAGTCAAAAAATGAAAGTGGACACAACTGTGTTAACCCTGTGCTCAGCTGATGAGCTGACTTCAGAGCGTCCCCGTCAGCGACGCCCCCTACATGATAAAAAAACACTATTTTCGTCCCAAAGATGTTAATAACGATGTAATTAATATATACAAGGCTGTGGTCAGGAGGGGCGGAGCCTGAGTGAGTTCACATGAAAGGAAACGAGATTGCCTGGTGTGGAAACAGGATGTTGTGACGGGGCTGTGACGGACGTGGTGGTAGTGGGATAGTTCACACTGTTGATGTCAGTCGTTTCTAACTTGACTTTTATTAGCTGGTTAAAGGGAAGTGACACAAGCACTGTGGTTTATCATAGTTTCAGTGCTCTGAGTAGCTGAAAACTAAGTTTTGTTTTTCATATAACAAGCACACTTATCTTTGTAGGATGTGTACAGATCATTGATTAACAGGATCAGATGAGATTACAGATGGTTGTAGACTTTTTATTTATTTTTAATCTGAGTCGTCTGTGGTCGGTTTACTAGTGGGCGGGTGTTCTTGACACCACCGACCGGCCCCCACACTCACCTGACCTAAATCCAACAGAGCATCTCTGTGACGTTCTGCTGACGCTGTCAGGTTTCACCTCACGCAGCGCTGTCCTGGGAATTCGTGACGACACCATCCCATCATCTAATCCTACGAGTCGCGCTGTGCGGGGCCAAACATGACAGCAGTGCTGCGTTTGTGTGTTGCAGGTGTGGAGCATGGACAACATGATCTGCACCCAGACTCTGCTGAGACACCAGGGTAGTGTAACAGCGCTCGCCGTTTCCAGAGGGCGCCTCTTCTCCGGAGCTGTCGACAGCACCGTCAAGGTACGACAGATCGCCCCCACCCTTAAATCTGAGCTCAACCCACCCACTGCATCAGCGGTTCACCTTTTTTCTGCTTATAGCAGCATCTCGTGCATTTTCAAAACAAGATTATTAGAAATATTTCTTTTTTCTGGTCGTTCTGAAAGCCGATGCGTCCCTGTGTGCGTCTCCTGTCTTACTGTGTCTTCCCGTCTCCCTCAGGTGTGGACTTGCTAAACGCACCGTTGGCTCCACCGGCGTCCAGCCCACTTCACCTCCCGTTAACGTTTCCACGCAGTTCCCGCCTCAGCACGCATTTCTTTGATTGTCATTTACACACTCCTTAGTGGCCTCATCCAGCTGTGCGTTACACGGCACAGCGAGACAAAGCTGCCTTACGGTTGCACCACACCGGACTGACTGGACGCTGCACATTAACCCGAGGTGTGGCGAGGACTGCGGCTGTGCTGTTTCACACAGTCGACGTGCTGCCGGCTTCCTGCAGACGAACTTCACCATGATACCCAACACATACTGTTTAAATGAGTTCAAAGGCTGGCTTCACTACCCTGGGTGGACCCCTGCAGATACCGTATGTTTATTACGTCATCGATGATTTAAGCTTGTATAAGTGAGCAAAGGCGTTATTCTGGGCAAAGGTTTGCATCCACGGCGTCACGAATGTTTCATTTTAATCATTTTGACAAACCAGGAGAACAGCGCTCCACGTGTCGTCCAGCAGCTGTTTGTCCAGCTGACAACATAACTCAAGAGTTTTAATCCTGTTTAAAAAAAGGTAAATTGATACTTAATTAAATATCAGTTTATTTCTGTTAAACAGTGAAATTATAATGAATAAAGTTAAATTAACTTATGTTTGTTTATGGCAGTGTGTGCAATAAAAATATATTTATGAATTATATAGTATTATGTACAGAATCAGAGCTGATAAATCACATTAACCAGATGTTGGGCTGACACCTTCTTTGAAACCTGAGCCACATGTTGATGTTTCAGGGCCACAGCAGCACTTTTGTTATATTTCCTTTTTTAAATGTCGACTTTTCTCCTCAAACTAGCTTCACTGATTTCTCAACGATGCACCTCGAGGTGCTGCTTACACTCCGTTCACACTCCATCAGATATCTGATCTCAGAGTTCGCCTGAGTAGCATCAAAAATCAATTTCTAAGCAGTCCGAGATTGAAGAAAGCGTCGCCCTTTCAGCTGAAGCTCCACGTTGGTGGTCGCCCAGTCCAGTGTTGTGAAACCAGCCTTTCGAAAAACACTTTTTAACGCAGCAAAGACTTTTAAGAGAAAGATCTATAGATTTAGAGTTTTACATTTGTGCCATGATGGAGATGTATCGAGATGTATCGAGAGCAACTCGACGGTTGTAAAGTCGTGTAAGATAACAGAGAGGACGACTCACCCCGGCCTGCAGGGCGGAGCGAGAAGGACGACCTGCGTGCATGCACGTGCCTGTTATTGTCTATACATGAGTGTTTCAATGAGTGCCATATGTGTGGATGAAAAATAAGGAACAGCTGTAATGATGCCTTTTCCCCTCCTCTGTACGTCCCTCCTCTCTGACCACAGAGTAACACAAACAGTTGACTGCAGTTAACATTAACTCCCCGACGAAAAGGCGCCTGTGCTTTGCTAAACGATGGACCCATATTGGGTTGACAGTACAGCAGAAGGGTTGAAATATTCTTGTGAGAGTCGGTGAGATTCGGAGACTAAATCCGAGTTTCACGGGTGTTTAATTGTTTGGCTGCAGCCTCGGTGAGGGAGGCAGAGGAAGGGAAGAGGAAGCATCTTCACTGGTCACACTTAAAGTGATTTCTTGTATACTTGTAATCATGTAAGCCTAAGTTGATCGTTGATCAATAAAAGTGTTGTACACTTGGAGAAGCGTTCGTCTGGTTTATTTTTGAAATAAAGCACGAAAGGACTTGAGGAGGAAATGATCGGAATCGTTTTGGAAAACGTTGCGTATCATCTTATTTCATTCTGTTGCTAAATTAAATGAAAAACTCGGGTTTAATGTAAACTGTTGTTACTGTGTTTTGAGTCGTAACTAGAGCAGAAAGGAGGCTGTGACCACATATCAGATTGGGGTCATTTCTCGTTGGTCTAAGACCATGAGAGTGCTCACCAGCAGAGGTGTGACCCCTATAATGTTGAGCCCGCTGCCTGTTTAGCTGTTTTTGCTGTAAAGTGTCATAAAATCAGCCGTTTTTCAGGACTACTTCTTCCAACATGTGGTAGTTGCTTTTGCTTTACTGTCATCAGGGCCTAATAACAGCTAAACACAAATGAAATTAAAACTTTTACAGTTTTTACTGAATAAGGACGAGAATGTACATGAATAGAATCGCCAATTTGAACTATGAACTGTAAAACTCACCGTGCTCTGCCTGTACAAGCCTGAAATTCCTGGTTTTTCAGGTGTTGGAAGAGGGCCGGACAGCGTATGTTTGTAGATGGATGACAAATCATATATGGAATAAAACAAAAACATGCAATAAAACGCTAAAAACACAACAAAAATAATTTTCAAATACACAAGCAAAAAACCAAACAAGAAAAAATGTAATTTTTCTGTATAGTTGCTTACAGGAACTATCAGGATTTTTTTTTTTTTTTTACATTGCACAAACTGTTCAAGAGTTACTATAGTTTCAAGAAATATTGAAAAAACCTGTCGGGTTAGGGCATGTGCAGGTGTCCTGCAGGTCCTTGATCCTTGATCCATCACAGCTGATTTATGGCTAAATTACCTCCTCAACATGTCTCCAGAGGCCTGGTAATGAACTAATCATTTGATTCAGGTGTGTTGACCCACACACCTAAAACCTGCAGGACACCGGCCCTCGAGGCCTGGGTTAGGGGATAAAGGGTGAGCTGGGATGGCCCTCATAACTGTGTCTATAAAAGAATTATGAAAATTACAGTCCAACCTGCAATCGCTCTCAGGCAGACTAAGGTTATGATCGCTGTGTAATTTATAAACGTAGACAGACTTCACACATGTTGCAATCAGTCTGTGCTGGTGTGCACAACTCGTGTGCAATGTGTCACTTTGCAGGAGGAGGCTTGAGTACGGTGGCCCTGAGAGGCCAAACGGACTGCAACTTCAGAAAACACTTGCAAAAAGAAAAACTCTGCTCCCCAAAAACATTTCCGTTGTGTTGTGTGTGCTTTTGCAGCATTTTTCTTTTTGCAGCATTTTCCTTTTTGCAGCATTTTCCTTTTTGCAGCATTTTTCTTTTTGCAGCGTTTTTCTTTTTTGCAGCGTTTTTCTTTTTGCAGCATTTTTCTTTTTGCAGCATTTTTCTTTTTGCAAGTGTTTTCTGAAGTTGCAGTCCGTTTGGCCTCTCAGGGCCACCGTACTTGAGTCAGCTGGTTGCCAACAGGTTGTATTCTGGTTATACTCCTCTACAGGGTTGCTGAGCATCTATTCGTTTTTGTAGTTAAATTGCCGTCATGCAACAACTACATCACAATTTGTGGAGGAATTTCTGGATTTCTATTTCAAATCTATGACAAAACAGACTCTCAATGCAAATAGTAAATGTGAATTTTTGCATATGCAGACAGCAACAGATTTAGATTTTTATCAATGAATCACAGACTGACTCCAACTTGTTGCTGTCTTGAGTCACCTGGTCCTGGTCTTTGAAGCAACCATTTCAAAGGTATTAACATTTCAAATTTCACTGTCCAGTATTACGGTACTGTTATCTTTCAGAACAAGCGTGGATGTTCACCAGGCTTTACACAAGGTTGGATTAGGGTTAGAGGCTGAAAGGCTCATTACAATCAATCTTTTTTAATATTTTTGAAACATCTGCTCATTTTATAACGCCTCATGCGAATCATAAACAGCTACATTGTGCACTGCAGAGACTCTCCTGTCACCAAGAAATAAAAATGCAAACACCACAAAAGGAGGCTGTGAAGTTTGTACAGAACATTTATTTATTCAGAGCAGATGGCCATAAGATGCAGTCACTGCAAGCACACCACTGTCCAGTCACTACAACACACACGCACTCCCACACACACAGATTTCACACAGTCAATAGCAGAGCAACACATGACACACTCTCTCAAGCATTCGCATACAGTCGCTGCAGAGCAGAGGAGACGCCACTCGGGTGTCTGTTCAGATAAGCACAGGCGGAAAATCAAATAAAAACAGTTTGGCTTCATCTTTTGTTAAGAAGAACAAGGGATGAAAAGTACTTTTTCTCCACAGCTTATTTGACCATCTGTGTGTGGGTTTTTTCACCTTAGTAGCCTCACCCCAACGCCCAAGCACCAAAACACACTTCAGAATAATTCCTACGATATGAAGGATGACCAAAATGAGACCTAAGGAAGGATTTAAAAAGGCAAACCTTTATCTCTGATATGATGGCGGATGAAAAAGCTGTAAGCTGCACACAGGTCAGCCAACCCTCAAAGGTCAGACCACCAAGCATCTGTGGATGTCACCACAATGACATCTAGTTTGTAATAACAGAGGACAGTTTGGTACAAGGTAAAAATAACTCAAGGGAAAAAAATGAAGAAATTAAATTTCATATAAATATGCACCTACACATCTGGTGACAGCTGGCTCAATCACTTTCAGTGACAATTTACTTAACTAAGCTAACGGAGTTCAGAACTATTTATGTGCTTAAGCCACATCTTTAGAAGATGTAAAAGAAATTGAGCCATTACTGTTTATGACAGGACTATTTGTTGTTGTCCATGTTTTGAGGGATTGTGGGTTGGGATAGCTTTTTCACTCAAAGCTAGATCAGAAGATTGATACCACTCTCATGGCGTAGCTTAGCAGAACTACCTTCAGCTAACAGTTAGCATAATTAAGCAAACATTTTTTACACAGCGTACATTTGATGCAAAATATCACAAACTCTTAACAGGAATGAAATCTAACAGTGTTGCACACCTTTAAAATTTCAATTATGTAATTAGAAAAAACGTAGACAACAAAAAAGTTAATGATCATCGACCTGGAGATAGTTACAGCATGACAGAATGGCTGGTTGTTAGCCGCGGTTAGCAAATTTCTTACACTAAAGTTTTAGCTGGAATGAAAACCAAAGAGTCTCGGGCAAAGTTGAACTTGAACTTATATCTCATTGTTCAGTCTTTATAAGCAGTTTATATGATTATCTTCTTTTAATGAGTTCAAATTGAGCGGACAACATGTGAGACTGTGGTTTTCTGTTTAGCTTAGCTTAGCTTAGCACTATGAATGTAAACTGTAAAAAAAGAACTACTCCTGCTATGTCAGAAGATAATTGTAGATATCACACATCGATTTTTGTACAAATTAAACAAATCAAATATTCCCTAGGAAGCTAGCTAGCTTTTCCAGAGAGTTTTCAATCCTTTGATTTTAAGCAAACCTTAACTAACCAGCTGGTATCTGTGGCTTCACTCTGAAAGTGGCATTGATCCTCTCAGCTAACTGAGTAGAACCACGTTTATTTTCTAAAACTTTCTTAAACATTGTGATAATGTAAAACTTAACATGCTAACACAACAGATCCACAACATATTTCTTCACAAAAGCAGGAGAAGAAGCTAAAATGTAGGTATTTTTTCAAAACTGATTTTCTGTCATCCAAGCCAACTGCACACGGACTTCTGTACCTGGTGTGGTGCCAGGGGCTATTACAAACGGGGTTGGGGGGGACCCATATCCTTGAAGTGATTGGTCTGTCTTTAGAATGATGCAGTGGTAGCGGAGCGTCCATGAGGGTGCTTCCTAGAGTGAAATGGCTCTCCTGGTTTTCAGAGAACCGGGGTTATGCTAGTAACTGTTTCATTCAGTCGGCTGAGTTTATGGATTAAAAATTACAACTCTGTGGTGCTGGGGAGGGCAGCACAATTTTCATACCAAGATATCAAGTAAGATGGCAAACTGGAAAAAGAGAGTGATGCCCTTATATTATACATATCCATCTACTGTATTGAAGTCAGACCAAAATCACAAAGCAAGGCACATGTTTCAAAGAAAAACAAAGACATTTAAAACTATACAAAAGATAACAAAACTGAACAAGAATTGCTTATACTATACACATCGCCACACCAGGACACATGTACACATGTAGGCGCAGAAAAAAACAATACAAAATAATAGTAATAATATTATTAATAATAATAAAAGAACACTTCCTGGAAACATCCCAACATGTTATCCTACAATGGTTCATCAGCTCAGACCACTTAAGCATGAAGAAGCAAACTGATTCAACACTCAGATTAGATCTGTTTACTTTAAAAATAGTCTTCAGAATGAAACACACTCATAAATACACTTCTTCTTATATATTTTTTTCAAATATCCATATATATATAATCTCTATGTGATCGTAATTTAAATACCACGACTATTCTCTGAGTTCTTATTCATTTATATAAACAGCGTGGCTGCTAACGTGCTGTGAAACCTTGATTTTCTTAATGGGCAGAGGTGCAGTTAGAATCTCAGTATTGCGCCAACTTCTGGTTTGAGGAGCTGCACTCGAAACAAACCACCAGGCTTCACGCATCTCTGCCGCCACTTGCTCCAATCGAATACTTTTTATATTTTCATCCCATGTACACGGTGTGATCGCACCGTGTGGTAACCATGGTAATGCCGATTACAATGGTGGTGATGTAGATTGTCATGGCAACATAGGGTGGGTGTTTGGGAGTGTGTGGGACAAGAGCAATAGAAAGGTTGTTCGTGGACGGGAGCGTGTTAGCTTAGTAAAGGAGTAGTACCTTAAGACCTTCTTAACAGGTTAAATGCAGGTATTTTGTCATGAATATTAGGAATTCAGTGGAAAATCATTGACTAAAAGCAGTCTGCAGACTCAGCTAGACTGTATCTTTTTTATTGGCCAACACAGTGAATCAAAGTAGTTTTTATAGAGGTTTTATCAAAAGAAAAAGAGATTTTAATAGCAGATAGTTTAATCAAATATCTAGATTGAATGAAAACACCTTTGTGTAATTGACTTTACAGGTACATTTAAATTGACACTTTTGCTTTTCCCGCTGTGGCGTGTCTGCTATGTAAAAGGGCTGCGGACACAACGATGTTGTCGAGTCACAACGAAGTTCAGTACAGCTGTGAATCTGATAGCTTCAGACTGAGTGAGAAGGCGTGAAGTAGAATTCCCACATTAAGATCAGAGAGGAGAGAAACAGCTGGAAGAAGCTCGGCCCGGGGAGTAAAACTCTCGTCATAATCAATAATCACAATTCACAGCACGAAGCACGGCGGTATCATGCTGTGGGGGCATTTATAAATGTTCTGTTTTCAAATACTTGTTTTTAGTTTTTTCAGTTAATAAGTGTTGGAAAAAACCTCTATAGACTCTACACTGACTCTGCATTGGACAGATTGAATGCACAGGGACTCCAAAATGGTATCAGGTGCTCTGAAGCAACCACTGCACAAAGCTGAAAATTAAACACATTGGAAACCTGAAGTTTTTTGCAATATCTCTTTAGTCAGAACAAGTTTTTCATTGAGCTGAGTTGAGTTTGTGGCAAAGCTTTGTCTCTCTAGACGTTCAGCTTCACTGTGGTGCTTGTGCTGCACTGTGCAAAGTACTTAGAAGCAGCTAAGACCAGTTTAAGCTTTGCTCACTTGCCTGACTCCACTGCCTTTACCTTACCTCACGAAATGCATGTAACCCTTTAACTCTCTGAGGTATAAGCCATCATAGGTGGAAGCCCTAACAGCCTCTAATCATGTGAACATGTCCACCAATGGTGGCTTCGACCTCTTATGGTTAAATCCTTTCCAAAATGAATTTGACCTACTTTGTCCCAAACACAACCTGCTGTACACTTGCTTTTGTTTTCTCCCTCCCCTTCTCTCTTTTTATTTTATTTATTAATTGTGCACGCTCCCTTGTGTACGTGTGTGTGTCTGTAATCAATCTGACTGCATTGTGCTTCTCCTGTGTGTGTGTGTGTGTGTGTGTGTGTGTGTGTGCAGGGTGATGACGAAGATGTGGCAGAGATGCAGCCAGGACAGGAAACACAATCTGATCCTGAAACACTCACATGCATACATCTACCACCCTGTTCCTATTGCGCTCCTTCTCTCTCTCGCGTGCACACAACACACAGACACACACAGACACACACACACACCTCAGGAGCTGAATAGTCTCGTTTTGGTCACGGATAAAAAACAAAAACAAAAAAAAATAAAAATCCATCAAGTCATTTACATCATCACAACACCAGAGGTCACCATTCCACACAGAACCAAGACATCAAACCAAAGAGCTAAAGATTCATATTTATCGGTATATCATATATTACTGTGCTAATGCAGGACTTTTTCAGTAGATATAAACTCTCCATGCTTATAATGTACACATACCATACTATGATTCATTACACAGTTGGTTTTTCATTCTGTATTGGTTTTGTTTCTTTGCTCGCTTTGAGCAGAAGAGTTCTTTAAAGACTCACATTTTGATTGCAGTCTCCTCCTTTTTGTTGCATTTCTTCATCTCTCGTCATTTGTGTGTTTGTTCTATTTTCTCTCCTCCTTCACTTGTCTTTGGTCCTTTCCCCAACCATTTCTCTTTTAGTCTCTCTATCTATTCCTCTTTCTTGCTCTCTCCTTCTCTTGCCAAGTCTGTGCGGGACTGCGGTGCTGCTCCGTTATCATCAGGAGACGAGAGGAAGAGGAGGGGATGGCGCAGCGACAGACCGACGGACGGATGACAGGGAGGGGTGGAGGGGAATGATGAGAGAGAAGGATGAGGAGAAGGTGCGAGATAGAGAGACGTGTTGCCCGTTGTGCCAACTGAGTCACTTCTGATGCAGCGTTGCTAAGGAGACGCACCGGCTGGTTTCTGTAGTTACTCCAACATGGCGTCAAGCTGGTCGGCGAGGTCATCAAACATGCTGCCGATGTCGTCAAGGATGCTAACTGTGGTCTTCTGCTCGGCCACAGAGCTAGAGGCGCGCACACACACACACACACACACACACACACACACAGACACACACACACACACACACACACACACACACACACACACACAGAACCACAAGTTTATTAACAATAAAAAGCAGAGACTAAAAACAATGATGTAAAGTTAGCTGCCCCTCCCTGAGCCTGAGACTTCCTGTTAAACGTGTGTTTTTCCTTCCCATTGTCGCCAAGTGTTGACTCATAGGGTGTTGTCTGATTGTTGGGTTTTCTCTGTATTACTTTAGGGTCTTTAAATTACAATAGGCGACTGTTGTTGTGATCTGGTACTGTATAAATCAAACTGAATAGAAAGATGTGGGGCAGTCGTTTTTCAGCGTTGTGTATTTTAATGCAAATCAAGGATAACAATACTGCATATATGCAGCTTTGAGTAATAAGAGCTTCAAATTAACCTTTAAAATTATTTTTGAAGTGAGCAGGTCTTGAGTTCAGACAAAAACAGACTTCTCAGCATCACTTATGTCATTATTTATAATGACCCTGTGTCAGCAGGATGCGCTCTTATTGTCTTGGTGGTCAAGAAACAAAAAAAGAAACATTCTAACACATCAACTTTTTGTTTTTGTTGTCATAAATGTCAACTTGGACGACACACGGTGAAAAAAAAATTAAAGTGTTGAGAAGAAAACTGTAAATATTCCATTTTAGTTCAATTTTATTTTATTTATATAGCACCAAATTACAACAACCCCAACCTCAAGGCGCCTTACATTGTAAGGTCGACCCTACATTAATACAACAGAGAAAACCCAACAATCATATGACCCCCTATGAGCAGCACTTTGGCGACGGTGGGAAGGAAAAACTCCCTTTGAACAGGAAGAAACCTCCGACAGAACCAGGCTCAGGGAGGGGCGGGGCCATCTGCTGTGATTGGTTGGGGTCTAATCTTGAAAGTAGAGATAGTGTCTGTCTCCTGAATCCAAACTGGAAGCTGGTTCCACAGAAGAGGGGCCTGAAAACTGAAGGCTCTGCCTCCCATTCTACTTTTAAATACTCTAGGAACAACAAGTATGTGAGGAGCAGGATTTTCAATTCAATTAAACTGAATTTAACAGAGAGCCAATGAGGTGAAGCCAATATAGGAGAAATCTGATCTCTCTTTCTAGTCCCTGTCAGGACTCTTGCTGCAGCATTTTGGATTAAGGACATATCCTGGTCAAAAACGACTACAAGATTCCTCACAGTGTTACTGGAGGCCAACGTAATGTCACCCAGTACAATAATATCAGTTTTATCTGGATTTAGATGCAGAAAATTGGAGGTGATCCAGGTCTTTATGTCTTTAAGACCTTCCTGCAGTTTAACTCATTGGTGTGTGTTATCTGGCTTCATGGACAGATAGAGCTGGGTGTCATCTGCATAGCAGTGAAAATGTATGCTATGTCTTCTAATGATGCTGCCTAAGGGAAGCATGTATAACGTAAACAGAACTGGTCCAAGCACTGAACCCTGTGGAACTCCATAATTAACCTCAGTGTGTGAAGATATGAGATGATTTAATAGTAAATAAATATAAATATGCTTCCTGGTCCCATCTCTGGATAGTCACGTTTTGGGGGGTTTAATAAATTTGGCCAGATTTCTACAAATCAAATGAGAGCTGATTCATCCATTCAGGGCGGATGGATGCCCTGAATGGACCAATCACAGCAGATGGCCCCGCCCCTCCCTGAGCCTGGTTCTGCTGGAGGTTTCTTCCTGTTAAAAGGGAGTTTTTCCTTCCCACTGTCGCCAAAGTGCTGCTCATAGGGGGTCATATGATTGTTGGGTTTTTCTCTGTACCTATGAAGCGTCTTGAGGCGACTTTTGTTGTGATTTGGCGCTATATAAATAAAATTGAATTGAATTGGAATTGAATTGAATGCCATCTCTACTAACAAGACCAGGTTTCCCTCAGAAGTTTCCCAATTATCCCACACCGTTTTGTTCCCTGACTGCCAAGACTTGCCTGGAGTTACAGTTAGGGCTAGGGTCACTATCGATGATGACCCAGACCTCAGAGGGTTAACAGAGCATGAAGCCTTTTCTCCAACTGTGATACATTAAAAACAAATGGAAATGGAAAAAGAGAGAGCATTGTATTTCAGTATACTGCTAGTGATGCTGTGATCACAGGCGTAGGTACATTTCCCCTGAATGGTACAGGATTATATTATTATTAATGTGCAAGAAGATTTCATCTATAGTTGTACTTCAGCTGTTATGCAACAAATCGAGTATGTTTTGAATGTGATTGTCTGCAAAGGCCTTACGTGTTTGAATTCTCCTCACAACCTATGTTGAGTGGGTGCTAGTTTTCAGTCCCTTAGACTGTGGCTTGTTTTGCTGATGCTGTACAGTCCACTGATCTCACTTGATGAGATTAATCCGTAGTAGATACTTGTAGAGGGTTCATATCGTCACCTACTGAAGGACAACGTTCCAGATGCTTCTGTGTGGCTAACCATTGTTAACAGCATGACTGTCAGTGTGTGTGTGTGTGTGTGTGTGTGTGTGGTCCTTACTCTTCCTGTCGTAGTATTTTATCCTCCACGGCTTGCAGAGCAGCAGCCAGCGAAGCGCTTGTTTCCTCCAACTTCTGGTGCACCAATGAATCCACTCCGAACTCTGTTGTCGTTGCGGCTGGCGCCGTGACCCCGCCCCCTGACATCCCGCTGTCCACTGACACCCCCCCAATGGAGGATCGTGGGGGTTTGACAGGCGGAGGGGTTGGGCTGGGAGTGGCAGGAGTCTGAGGTGTCTGTGGTGTGGTGGGTGTCTGTGGCGTGTGGGGACTCTGGGAGGAAGGGCTCGTCGGTTTGGCGTTCGGCGGGCTGGGAGTGTTAGATGGGGGGAAGGAGGGCGGTGAACTGGTCTGTCGGGCCACTGCAGAGTGCTGCTTGGGCGGGGCA